>NC_086449.1:567770579-568073079 GCF_028390025.1 Pseudophryne corroboree | reverse complement strand
TGCATTTCCCACCCTAGGCTTATACTCGAGTCAATAAGTTTTCCCAGGTTTTTGTGGTAGAATTAGGTGCCTCGGCTTATATTCGGGTCGACTTATACTCGAGTATATACGGTAATACTTTTAGAAATTGTAGGATGGAACATAAACAGAAAAAGTCAGTTATTCTGCAATTTATTGATAGATAACTTTACATTTAAAACTTTCTTTTATTAAAAGGATTGTATAACTTGTTTTGGTCTCTTACCATAACAACAATATTTTCAAAGACCAGCCAGCTGATAAAAACAAACTTTCTCATGCATACTTTGGCGCTACAAAGAGTTTTAAATTAAATTGTGACCTCTGAGGAAAGGGAATGTAGTGGCTTTAGATACTTTTATGGAAATCTAACTGCACAAACATATTTAAAACAAAAAAAGATGTTCACGGTTTTCATTTTAGAATACCTAAGAATTCTTTCATCAAGGTTCTAATGAAGGAAATGCTTTAATATTCTGTTGGCATGTTTAACAGACCTGGGGCAAAATTTACTAAAGTTCGATTTTGGTGATTCAGGGGATTTGGCATTCTTTTTCAATTTGATTTCCATTCGATTTGGGTTGAACAGATTTACTGAAGCCCAAATTGAATGTCAAATCGATTCTAAAGGCAGATTCAAGTTACAGTATATCCCAATAGAAATCGATTTCTGAAAAAATAAGATTTTAAACCTACCGGTAAATCTTTTTCTCCTAGTCCGTAGAGGATGCTGGGGACTCCGTAAGGACCATGGGGTATAGACGGGCTCCGCAGGAGACATGGGCACTATAAAGAACTTTTAGAATGGGTGTGCACTGGCTCCTCCCTCTATGCCCCTCCTCCATACCTCAGTTAGAGAAACTGTGCCCAGAGGAGACGGACAGTACGAGGAAAGGATTTTGGTAATCTAAGGGCAAGATTCATACCAGCCCACACCATCCACACCGTATAACCTGGAATATAAGCAACCAGTTAACAGTATGAACAAACAGTATCAGTCGATGACTGATCTTAACTGTAACATAACCCTTATGTAAGCAAGAACTATATACAAGTCATGCAGAAATATGTCCGCACTGGGACGGGCGCCCAGCATCCTCTACGGTCTAGGAGAAAAAGATTTACCGGTAGGTTTAAAATTTTATTTTCTCTTGCGTCCTAGAGGATGCTGGGGACTCCGTAAGGACCATGGGGATTATACCAACGCTCCAAACCGGGCGGGAGAGTGCGGATGACTCTGCAGCACCAATTGAGCAGACATGAGGTCCTCATCAGCCAGGGTATCAAACTTGTAGAATTTAGCAAAAGTGTTTGAACCCAACCAAGTAGCTGCTCGGCAAAGCTGTAAAGCCGAGACGCCTCGGGCAGCCGCCCAGGAAGAGCCCACCTTCCTAGTGGAATGGGCCTTTACCGAATTTGGTACAGGCAATCCAGCCGTAGAATGAGCCTGCTGAATCGTGTTACAGATCCAGTGAGCAATAGTCTGCTTAGAAGCAGAAGCACCAACCTTGTTGGCTGCATACAGGACAAACAGAGCTTCTGTTTTCCTAATGCGAGCCGTCCTGGCTACGTGAATTTTTAAGGCCCTGACTAGATCAAGGGATTTGGAATCCTCCAAATCTCCCGTAGCCACAGGCACCACATAGGTTGGTTCATATGAAACGATGACACAACCTTAGGCAAAAAATGAGGACGAGTCCTCAACTCTGCTCTATCCACATGGAAAATGAGATAGGGGCTCTTATGAGACAAGGACGCCAATTCGGACACCCGCCTTGCAGATGCCAAGGACAACAACATGACCACCTTCCAAGTGAGAAATTTTAACTCAACAGTTTGAAGAGGCTCAAACCAGTGAGATTTTAGGAACTGTAACACCACGGTAAGGTCCCATGGTGCCACTGGGTGCACAAAAGGAGGCTGGATGTGCAGCACTCCCTTTACAAAAGTCTGGACTTCTGGGAGAATATAGAAAGGGCCGAAATCTGTACCTTAATGGAGCCTAACTTTAGGCCCATATCCACTCCAGTCTGTAGAAAGTGGAGAAACTGGCCCAAGTGCAAGTCTTCCGTAGGAGCATTCTTGGCTTCACACCAAGAAACATACTTCCTCCTGATACGGTGATAATGTTTTGCCGTCACCTCCTTCCTAGCCTTTATCAGAGTAGGGATGACTTCTTCCGGAATATCCTTCCCAGTTAGGATTTGGTGTTCAACCGCCATGCCATCAAACGTAACCGCGGTAAGTCTTGGAACACCTAGGGCTCCTGCTGCAACAGGTCCTCCCTGAGAGGAAGAGGCCATGGATCTTCTGTGAGCAGCTCCTGAAGATCTGAGTACCAGGCCTTTCGAGGTCAATCTGGAACAATGAGTATTGTCTGCACTCCTTTTCGCCTTATGATTCTCAGTATCTTTGAGATGAGAGGAAGAGAATGGAACACATAGACCGACTGAAACACCCATGGTGTCACAAGAGCGTCCACCGCTACTGCCTGAGGGTCCCTTGACCTAGCACAATACCTCCGAAGCTTCTTGTTGAGGCGTGACGCCATCATGTCTATTTGAGGAAGTCCCCAAAGACTTGTCATCTCTGCAAAAACTTCTTGATGAAGTCCCCACTCTCCTGGATGGAGATCGTGTCTGCTGAGGAAGTCTGCTTCCCAGTTGTCCACTCCCGGAATGAATACCGCTGACAGAGCGCTTACGTGATTTTCTGCCCAGCGCAGAATCCTCGTGGCTTCCGCCATTGCCACTCTGCTCCTTGTCCCGCCTTGGCGGTTTACATGATCCACGGCTGTGACATTGTCTGATTGAATCAGAACGGTAGGTCGCGAAGAATATTCTCCACTTGTCGTAGGCCGTTTTATATGGCCCTCAATTCCAGTATGTTGATGTGTAGACCAGCCTCCTGGCTTGACCACAGTCCCTGAAAATTCCTTCCTTGTGTGACTGCTACCCATCCTCGGAGGCTCGCGTCCGTGGTCACCAGAACCCAGTCCTGAATGTCGAACCTGCGACCCTCTAGAAGGTGAGCACTCTGGAGCCACCACAGGAGAGATACCCAGGCCCTGGGGGACAGAGTTATTTTCTGATGTATTTGAAGGTGGGACCCGGACCACTTGTCCAGAAGGTCCCACTGAAACGTCTTCGCATGAAACCTGCCGAAGGGGATGGCCTCGTAGGTCGCCACCATTTTCCCCAGTACTCGAGTGCATTGATGGACTGACACTCTTTTCGGTTTTAACAGGTCTCTTACCATGTTCTGGAGTTCCTGGGCTTTTTACCTCGGGAGAAAAACCCTCTTTCGTTCTGTGTCCAGAATCATGCCTAAGAAAGACAGCCGAGTCGTTGGAACCAACTGTGACTTTCGTAGATTTAGAATCCATCCATGTTGCTGTAGCACTCCCAGGGAGAGCGACACGCTTTTCTGCAACTGTTCCTTTGATCTCGCTTTTATCAGGAGATCGTCCAAGTACGGGATAATTGTGACTCCTTGCCTGCGTAGGAGCACCATCATTTCTGCCATTACCTTGGTGAACACCCTCGGGGCCGTGGAAAGCCCAAACGGCAACGTCTGAAACTGGTAATGACAGTCCTGTACAGCGAGTCTCAGGTATGCCTGATGAGGAGGATATATGGGGACGTGAAGGTATGCATCCTTTATGTCTAATGACACCATAAAATCCCCCCCTCCCAGGCTGGAGATGACTGCCCTGAGCGATTTCATCTTGAACTTGAACCTTTTTAAGAACAGGTTCAGGGATTTTAGATTTAGAATGGGTCTGACGGAGCCATCCGGTTTCGGGACCACAAATAGGGTTGAATAGTACCCTTTCCCCTGTTGTGTTAGGGGAACCTTGATAATCACTTGCTGTTGACACAGCTTTTAAATTGCAGCTAAAATTATCTCCCTCTCTGGGGGAGAAGCTGGTAAAGCCGATTTGAAGAATTGACGAGGAGGCACGTCTTCGAATTCCAGCTTGTAGCCTTGGGATACAATTTCCATCGGCCAAGGATCAACGTCCGACTGAACCCAGACGTGACTGAAGAGTCGAAGATGTGCCCCCACCGGTGCGGCCTCCCTCAGTGGAGCCCCAGCGTCATGCGGTGGATTTAGTAGAAGCCGGAGAGGACTGGCCGTAGCAGGCATTCTTTTCCCTCTACCCATACCTCTGGCGAGGAAGGAAGAGCACCGACCTCTTCTGGACTTATGCGACCGAAAGGACTGCATCTGATACTGTGGAGTTTTCTTTTGCTGTGGGGGAACATAAGGCAAAAAGGTAGATTTACCCGCGGTAGCTGTGGAAACTAGGTTCGCGAGACCTTCCCCAAATAAAACCTCACCCTTGTAAGGTAAAACTTCCATATGCCTCTCTGAGTCGGCATCAACCGTCCATTGGCAGGTCCACAGTGCTCGCCTAGCCGAGACCGCCATCGCGTTGGCCCTTGAACCTAGTAGTTCGACGTCTCTCTGAGCGTCTCTCATATATAAGACTGCGTCTTTGATGTGACCTAAGGTCAACAAAATGGTATCCCTATCTAGGGTATCAATATCAGCTGACAAGTTATCTGTCCAAGCTGCTACCGCGCTACACACCCATGCTATAGCCGGTCTGAGTAAAGCACCAGTATGTGTGTAAATTGATTTTAAAGTCGTTTCCTGTCTGCGATCAGCAGGATCTTTGAGAGCTGCCGTGTCTGGGGACGGTAGCGCCACCTTTTTGGATAAGCACGTCAAAGCTTTGTCCACCCTGGGCGAGGATTTCCACCGTACCCTGTCCTGTGCCGGGAAAGGATACGCCATAAGAACTCTTTTGGGAATCTGCAGTTTTTTGTCTGGAGTTTCCCAAGCTTTTTCAAATAACGTGTTCAGCTCATGAGATGGGGGAAATGTTACCTCAGGTTTCTTTTCCTTAAACATGTGTACCCTCGTGTCAGGGACAGAGGGGTCATCTGTGATATGCAAAACATCTTTTATTGCAATAATCATATAATGAATACTTTTGGCCACCCTTGGGTGTAGCCTTGCATCATCGTAGTCGACACTGGAGTCATAGTCCGTGTCGGTATCAGTGTCTGCTATTTGGGATAGGGGACGTTTTTGAGACCCTGAAGGGCCCTGTGACACCGTCAAAGCCATTGATTGACTCCCCGTATTATCCCTGGACTCTGCTTTGTTCAATCTCTTATGTAACAAGGTCACATTTGCATTTAAAACATTCCACATGTCCAACCAATCAGGTGTCTGCGTTGTCGACGGAGACACCACAATCATCTGCTCCACCTCCTCTCTAGAAGAGCCTTCCGCCTCAGACATGCCGACACAGGCGTACCGACACCCCCCACACACAGGGATAATAAATATATATATATATATATATATAAAGACCATGCCCCCAATAAGGCCCTTTGGAGAGACAGAGAGAGAGTATGCCAGCACACACCCAGCGCCAATAACACTGGAAACAAAATTCCCAGATAAACAGCGCTTTTATATAATCATATAGATAAATCTATACACTCACTGCGCCTTACAAGTATCCCCTCCCCCCCCCCCCCCTCTTTTTTGCATTCTGTCACCATGTTCAGCAGGGGAGAGTCCGGGGAGCCAGCTTCTGCAGTGTGCTGTGGAGAAAATGGTGCTGATTAGTGCTGTGAGATCAAGCTCCCCCCCTCAGCGGCAGGCTACGGTCCCGCTCAAATTTATTTATACTGGCGGGGGATTATAAAATATTCTGCCTCCGCAGCCTATATATTTATATGAGCCAGTTCTAGAGGTTTATTGCTGCCCAGGGCGCCCCCCCTGCACCCTGCACCCATCGGTGCCTGTAGTGTGTGGGAGCAATGGCGCGCAGCGTTACCTCATAGAAGATCTGAAGTCTTCTGCCGCCTTTAAAGTCTTCTTTCTTCTTATACTCACCCGGCTTCTATCTTCCGGCTCTGCGAGGAGGACGGTGGCGCGGCTCCGGGATGAATGGCGGGGGTGAGACCTGCGTTCCGACTCCCTCTGGAGCTAATGGTGTCCAGTAGCCTAAGAAGCAGAGCCTATCATTTAAGTAGGTCTGCTTCTCTCTCCTCAGTTCCACGATGCAGGGAGCCTGTTGCCAGCAGTGTTCCCTGAAAATAAAAAACCTAACAAAATTCTTTTTCAGAGAAACTCAGGAGAGCTCCCCTGTAATGCACCCAGTCTCCTCTGGGCACAGGATCTAACTGAGGTCTGGAGGAGGGGCATAGAGGGAGGAGCCAGTGCACACCCATTCTAAAGTTCTTTATAGTGCCCATGTCTCCTGCGGAGCCCGTCTATACCCCATGGTCCTCACGGAGTCCCCAGCATCCTCTAGGACGTAAGAGAATCATTGTTTTCCCATAGAACATGAAATCCCCAAATTTACTAAAGTTAGATTTGAAATGGACCTCAAAATCGAACCTCAAATATCCAAATGTTTAGAATGATCCTAGATATTCAATTTTTGCTTCTAAACCCATTGTTAAAGATAGGAAATTGATAGTGATGACTTAAGTACCCAAAAACACAGGGCAGTGTGGAAGTAGCAAAAATGTGGAACTAGTTTTAGAAGTCGAAATTTGGTCCATAGCAACCAATCAGATTCTACTTTTTTATCTAGCACTTTCCAGAAGAGAATAGCTAGGATCTGATTGGTTGCTATGGGCAACATCTCCACTTCCAAAAACCCCACACTTCAGTAAATATACTCCATTAGTGTACCTTAAGGCTAAAGGTCAGGAAACACTACTGTATAGATAAATAATATATATATATATATATATATATATATATATATATATATATAGCCATCATGGTTCCCAATAAAACATTACCAACTGAAGGAGTGGTGAAATCACCCACATTAATGTTAGCATTGCATACATATCACTTTGCATGTTCATAATAATATAAGATACAACTGCAGTATTTTTTTTAAATAGATCATCATCAAAGTTTTTAAGTGTGTGCCCTCCACCATTTGGAAAGGGTCCAGGACACGCCATCAGACACAGAGTGATTGCTGCAAAAATCACTGTGCCATTGTATGGAGGGTATTTGAAAGATGCCATGTTATTGGACACTTTGATGAAATTAATTAATGCGGATAAAGCAGCAATGTTAATATATGAGGCAAACAACCTCTGTGGCTGTTGAGAAAGTTGGAGCTATTAGCATAGTAAAAACACCCCTGATGTTAAAAATATTGACAAAACCCGTTGGGTATTTTGGAATTCGAAGTGATTCTCAGCAGAAAGCTGTATTATTTCAGGAAAAGACCTAATCACCCTTCTTACCCAGAAACCTGCAAGTGTGAAGTACCACTGGACAACATTTATAATAACCGCTCCCATGGGCTTTTTTTTTTCATATCTCAAAAACTGTATAGACACAGCTTAACATCATACCTTGATAATCTTTCTTTAAACAAGTGTGATGTGTTATATATAAAAAAAAAATATTGTGTGTGCATCTTTTCTACTATCAGACTGATTATCATGTGAACAAATTCTCCACCAATTGTAATGAATACTTACTATCAAAATCTCTTCTCCCTATGGGAAACTTTGCAGCATTTTCATTTTCGCCAATATCTCTTCGTTCGTGTGTTAATTCAACATTTTCATCTCCAGTTTCCAAATTTCGGACTGAACTTTTAAATGGTGAAAACGGAATCTGTTTCAAGGCAACACTTAAAGGAAAATCACGGC
Source organism: Pseudophryne corroboree (assembly GCF_028390025.1). Taxonomy (NCBI): domain Eukaryota; kingdom Metazoa; phylum Chordata; class Amphibia; order Anura; family Myobatrachidae; genus Pseudophryne; species Pseudophryne corroboree. The sequence goes on along the minus strand of NC_086449.1, from coordinate 568,065,346 downwards.
TGAAGTAACTGTTTTGAGGGCCTGTAGTCTGAGAGAGAGATTTGTTTTGTAATGAATAAAAGTGGAGTGTGTACGGGGTGATGAGAAAATGGCATAAATACACCAATAAATAAATATTTTCTAAGGAAAAGATTAATTAGCATTTTACATTTAGCAAATAGTTTTAAAAATCAGTTAATACATTATATATTACAATTTTCAAAGTATATAGCCTATAACACACTTCATTATTTTTTAAATGTTTCTTTCGTACTTTTTGTTGAGATTGTAGTGAATAAAATGCATGGTGTTTTACCTTTAGGCTTTCCTCGTCTTCATTAACATTTGTACTGTCGTCCATGGAGTAATGATTCTGCGGGTTAGCTTCCGATTTCTCTATCATATCACCGTTCCATAATGCTTTTCTTAGAGCAATTGTATCTAATAGAGCATCACTAGTCTCTGATTTTCTGATAGACTTTGAAACTGAAAACAGGAAGCCTTGGGATAGAATAGATAAAGATATTATAAGAGGATAGCCTAAGAAAATCATTCTTACCATTCTTTGGGTAGGCTTCCGGCAGATCTAAGTGTCTATTTGGAAATGATATATGATGAAAAATCAGGCTTCCTTATATATGTTCTGATTCTAGCCTCTCAGAGTTTAATATCTTAGTGATTCAGATAGGAGAATCCTCTTGAACAGCCTACTGCATTCCTAAATAAGCACTCTTAAATAATTGATTTCTAACTTAATCCAGCAAAGGTTATTGTTAATTTTGTGTTATACAAAGATCTTTCTTACTAATCAACAGGGTGCTTGTCCACTGAGTGAAAGCATCTTTTCATATAAGACACAAGCCGGTCGTATGCAATTTTGCTAAGCCTATGCTATACAATAGCACTGTACACATCTCTAAAAAAGCAAATCTATCAACATATTTATCCCTTCCTTAAGTGTATTTTATAGCATTCGTCTTATGAGTGATTCACTCTGTAACCAAAATTCTCTTAATCCTTGCATTAGAGCACCCTGTTGCTATAGTACTGATCCAATGCGCCATTCATATACTTTACTAATAATTGATTTTTATTTCATATAAGGTTTATAGTTAGCTATTTAACACATCTAAAGTGTACATACTACAGATGTTCCAAGGTACTACAGTGCAGCATATCTAATTCAAACAGTAATACAGCATATATCTAATATGAAATAGCATAAGAAATACCCACCAAGTGTTCAGTCAAGACATATAGAGGCCTATTCATGATCTCTTACCATTTTCCATATGGAAAGACTAGTTTTTGATTGGATCAAGTAACTGGCTCCTTCATTATTAAGTGCCGGATGTGTCTGCCCGGTACTCAGTTTGCTTGCAAGAACTTCAGATTGTCCACTCCTTACTATTACAAAGCATTCTGGAGTGCAAGAAGGGACCTGAATGGATCCCCCACCTCCAGCAGACCTTTCAGTGCACTAACACCACCCAGCAGTGAAAATGTCCGTTATAGAGACTAAGGGAAAATGCTTTTTGGAGCAGCTGCTGCGCAACCAGAGCAATGCTGAATTGCTCTGGCACTTTTGTATCCACTGCGGCCCCTAAGAATGAATAGGACCTTTAGTAACATTTACTTTATCAGTACTAAACAGACAGAAACTTCCTACCTGCTAGCAGTTTCCCTTTTGAAAGGGGTGTTGGTAATGTGTATGCAATTTTGTAGATGCTACATTTTATTGCTCCCACTGGAAGTAAAAGCATTGGGTTTATGGGATGTCTATTAGCGTCTAACATGGGGGGTAATTCAGATATGCTTGGAGTTGCTTTACATGGCGCAAAGTACTAATTGTCTGTATTTTGTGCATGTGCAGGACCTGTTCTGAGATGACTGATGCTGATCGGCATCAGACTGTCAGTGATTGACAGTCTGATGCCATTTGGGGGCGGCAACAGGCTCTGTTTCTACAAATGGAGACATGTTGCCACCGTTGTGGGGGAGGGAAGAGGCCAGGATCTCCTTCAGAGGACAGAGTTTTTCTGGCCTCTGTGTAGGACTTGCGGCAGCCGGCTTGCGTGACCAAATGGGTCACGCAGCCGGCCGATGGTGCTGGGAAGATCCAATACTGCATCCTAGGATGCAGTTAAGATCAATAATGCAGCAGGAGGTGCGACACCTTCTGCTGCATTACCATATTAGTGCTCATCTGAATTAGCCCCATGCTGTATTAAACATCCAACTGCCATATACACTGCTCCAAAAAATAAAGGGAACACTAAAATAACACATCCTAGATTTGAATGAATGAAATATTCTTATTAAATACTTTGTTCTTTACATAGTTGAATGTGCTGACAACAAAATCACACAAAAATTATCAATGGAAAATGGAGGTCTGGATTTGGAGTCACACTCAAAATGAAAGTGGAAAAACACACTACAGACTGATCCAACTTTGATGTAATGTCCTTAAAACAAGTCAAAATGAGGCTCAGTAGTGTGTGTGGCCGCCACGTGCCTGTATGACCTCCCTACAACGCCTGGGCATGCTCCTGATGAGGTGGCGGATGGTCTCCTGAGGGATCTCCTCCCAGACCTGGACTAAAGCATCCGCCAACTCCTGGACAGTCTGTGGTGCAACGTGGCGTTGGTGGATGGAGCAAGACATGATGTCTCAGATGTGCTCAATTGGATTCAGGTCTGGGGAACGGGCGGGCCAGTCTATAGCATCAATGCCTTCGTCTTACAGGAACTGCTGACACACTCCAGCCACATGAGGTCTAGCATTGTCTTGCATTAGGAGGAACCCAGGGCTAACTGCACCAGCATATGGTCTCACAAAGGGTCTGAGGATCTGGTGAGCACATGGAGGGCTGTGCGGCCCCCCAAAGAAATGCCACCCCACACCATTACTGACCCACTGCCAAACCGGTCATGCTGGAGGATGTTGCAGGCAGCAGAACGTTCTCCATGGCGTCTCCAGACTCTGTCACGTCTGTCACATGTGCTCAGTGAGAACCTGCTTTCATCTGTGAAGAGCACAGGGCGCTAGTGGCGAATTTGCCAATCTTGGTGTTCTCTGGCAAATGCCAAACGTCCTGCACGGTGTTGGGCTGTAGGCACAACCCCCACCTGTGGACGTCGGGCCCTCATACCACCCTCATAGAGTCTGTTTCTGATCATTTGAGTAGACACATGCACATTTGTGGCTTGCTGGAGGTCATTTTGCAGGGCTCTGGCAGTGCTCCTCCTGTTCCTCCTTGCACAAAGGCGGAGGTAGCGGTCCTGCTGCTGGTTGTTGCCCTCCTACGGCCTCCTCCGCGTCTCCTGATGTACTGGCATGTCTCCTGGTAGCGCCTCCATGCTCTGGACACTACGCTGACAGACACAGCAAACCTTCTTGCCACAGCTCGCATTGATGTGCCATCCTGGATGAGCTGCACTACCTGAGCCACTTGTGTGGGTTGTAGACTCCGTCTCATGCTACCACTAGAGTGAAAGCACCGCCAGCTTTCAAAAGTGACCAAAACATCAGGCAGAAAGCATAGGAGTTGAGAAGTGGTCTGTGGTCACCACCTGCAGAACAACTCCTTTATTGGGGGTGTCTTGCTAATTGCCTATAATTTCCACCTGTTGTCTATTCCATTTGCACAACAGCATGTGAAATTGATTGTCAATCAGTGTTGCTCCCTAAGTGGACAGTTTGATTTCACAGAAGTGTGATTGACTTGGAGTTACAGTGTGTTGTTTAAGTGTTCCCTTTATTTTTTTGAGCAGTGTATATTCAAGGCATGTTCCTATCTACCTTGAACTGTTGTAAAAACCATATAGTTGGGTGTATATTATCCATGTACTGTAGGCTACAATAACAGTTATATTCTGATAAAATTTCCACAGAAGCAGCTATTTTTTTCTCAAATTCAATAATGTCAGATAAGGTCTCACAATTACCACATTATATAACTGTGCGTGGGCAGCTTAAACGATCTGAATATGCATTGCGGGTGTGGTAAATCTATCAAGTCTATCAGATTTAGATTGCTCTTGCAATTATAAATCATTCATTAAAAAGTTTGTTGTAGACTCCTTTCTTCTTCCCAATCAACTCAGACATAACTTGGGCCTCACCCAGGTATGCAGATACCTGGCAGTTGGCTACCCCTGTTTTGGTGCTCCTGTCTCACTTCTTGGCTACATGTTCACCACACCATCTGCTGAAGTGTCCTGGATCCTGTGTTTCACTTCATGGGGATCTCAGTTCCATAATTTCCAGGACACACACTGTCTTCCACTGCATCCTCCCCAAAGCTTACTGTAAACATGTATCTCCCAGGTGTCATGTCTACATATAAGTATATTCTCTAATTGCTATTTCTCCGGCAGGGTCCACAGGTTATCCACAGGATAACAATGGGATATGATGGAGTGACAGCGGATTTGCACCAAACAGTTGCTTTCCGGCCACCCAGCATGCAACGGACCCGTCCATATATCCCCGCCCCCTGGCTCAGGCAAATCAGTTTTTTGTTTGGTGCGGCAGGAGCCGGACCATGGTCAGAGGGCTGCTGGATTAGCAGCCCCAAGCTTTCTTGTTTTATTTTTATAGTCTTACTATTTTTTGAGTGATCTTTCTAAACAGCGTCTTATACGCATATTGGAAAGAGTCGCTCCAACAACTCTCCGCCGGGTCACGACAACACTTACCCACGAGTACAGTGCTGTTTCGGCGGGCGTCTGTGTCGGATATACTAGCAGGTCCATCAGACGTTACCAGGCTGTGGCTGAAGCACGGGGAGAAGGTAAGGCATCGGTTCAGAGTAGCATGCATGGAATACGAACACAGCCGCACTGTTTTGGGAGGAGACTACCAAACAGTAGCTGACGCCACAGATGCTCCAGCTCTAGGCCTTAGGGATCATAGGCACCAGGAATAGCATGAGGCTGAGATCCCTAGGGTTGATGTCAGCAGTGGGGAGTCAGACGCTCTCCTGGTCGCCCCTCCCCACGGTTCATGACAAGTTTCCGCCGAGTCTCCCTCCATGAACTGTTTCCTCGCTTCCTACTCAGACGCTACCAGTTACACTGGGAGACGAGGGGACCCGGACGCAGCATAGGCGGCTGTGTGACCGGGGCGTCTGTGTTCACTGATTGCTACCACGAGGGGACTCGGTCGCAGCATAGGCGGCTGCGTGACCGGTGCATCTGAGTTCACTGAGGGCCCGAATGCATGCATAGGCGGCTGCGTGACCGGTGCGTCCATGTTCACTGAGGGCCAGGTCGCAGCATAGGCGGCTGTGTGACCGGTGCGTCTGTGTTCACTATAGGTTCATGGAGTGGCAGTGTACACTAGTAGCGTCTGGATCCACTCAGCGTTCGCTAACGTATTGATCGATCCGGGAAGCGAGGTGAGTCTCCCTGTATCCGACTCTACTGAGTAATGGCTATACAGCACTAAATTTCTATCTACTGTTTTGAGTACGAATAGTTAGATAAGTGCCTATTGCATATGAGTCTGTATACCATTACTGTTGCTTCTGTCGCATTGCGCCTGAATACGTTACATATGTTAAACATGATTCAGTAAAAGTATTCTTCTACATACTTAAAATAATATTGTAGTTGACGATGTGCTCATATTGCTTAATATACTAATGTATAACATGTGACTGACTGCTAGTATGATGCTGACTTTTCTACATGTTTGTCAGTTTATTTTGCAGATCCTCAATGCTGGTGCATGAGTAGGATCGAATGGATATCATTTTAAAGAAAAAAGGTTAAAGTGATACAGTCACAAAATTGTGTAGTACACTGTGGAAGTGCTGATTATTTATCATGTAATAAAGCGGCAATGGTGAGGACACTCATACCATGTTTTGAAGCTGTATTATCCTCTTATGATCTGGTTCGAGATGGCTTGTATGCATAATGTTTTAGCTCAGCAGGCAAGGCGGATGCAGGTACAAGTGTATCCACCTTGGGCTATATTTACACAAGCTTTATCCAGTATATTAGATGGCTAATCCCCCAAAATCCTGTACCAGGAATAGGTTTACAAGCCCTTACATACAGCAGCAGCTTCTCAGAACCAGTGGTACGTAAACCTTCACCCTCGCAAGCTACACATTGTTTAGATTCATCAGAAAATGAAAGCCCAATTATTCTACTTTATCATATAAAAAAAAGGTAGGTCTCAGCTCTCGAATATATCTGAGTTGGTTGAAAGCAATGAAGCCATCTTATCCTTAGAGGATACAGCAAAGCCTATGTTAAAAACCAAGGCACCTGTGTTTAAACATCCCAATACTTGAGTTCCAAGATCAGCTGATGGAAATCATGGAAGAGTTTTGGGTTACGCCCAATAAAAAGTTAGAATTCCTAAGAAATGGAATTCCTATGATCTGCTTCCAGCTGGGAATTGTTTAAAAAAGGGTAGATAGCTCCTAAAGTAGATAAGGAGAATCTTCAATAGCTTTGCTTTCAATTTTCCTGTCTAAGGCAGTCATGAGGCTAAGCCTTGGCTTCAGCTTAAATGGCAAAGGCAGTGGTTGCCTGTACTGAAGCAATGGAAGGAGATTTTTCAGTACAAGAATCTCATATGGCTCATATAAAAAACTGCAATGTTCCTGGAAGCATTGGATATGGGCAAAATATTTACTCCAGGGCATCAGCCCTAACTATACCTGCTCATAGAGCAGTTTAGCTGGATAAGTGGAAGATCTACAGCCACACCACACTGAATATGCACAATCTCACCAGATCTTGGAAGTTATGCAGTGTGGTGCCTGGTGTCGAAGTCAAAAAAATATTACATAAAGAGAACATACAAACTACACACATTATGAGTCGCTATACTTGCAAATACGTGCAGCGAGCACAGCAATATATGGTAACACACGCATTTACACGGACATGCCACAGAGATGGATTCGACATTTATCTCATACAGTACATAATTGTGGTGGTATCAAGCGCCAGACATCATGATGATTTAGAATTGTATATAATGAAGTAATGTCATGTATGTGTATTATTTGAACGAAACCAGATAGACCGGTCATGTTTACTATTGAAGCAACCAGATTGATGTGTAGATTCATTTGATACTTGTTATTAAGTTGTAGGACATTGCAACACGGAATTATGATTAAATGTATAAAAGCTAAAATCACTTTTATTAGAACAATAGATATTCCAAACAGGACAGTGGACAGGAAGCTCAGGCCAGCCCCTTTGGACGTCCCCAAGGCTGAACCTGTTCAGCATATACAAAGGAACTGGTGACTCATCGTGAATCCCTCCCCCAGAAACTAGACACATTGACCACACAGGAAGTTAGTGGCTGTAAGGTCTGAGACGATGATGGACTTGCTGGCAGATCAGTTCCTGTATTTATTTACTGAGAGAGAGAGACATAAGATGCATTGGAGGGAATGGTAATTGTATCGCTGGCCTGTAACTGAAACTGTATGTAATGGCATGTAACTGTATGTAACTTTATGTATTAACTGCTTACTGTGTGAGTTGTAATCATGTAACTATAGGTATACTGTACTTTGTAATATATATTGAATCCATATCCTTTTAATAACAAATATATACATCAATGAGCTTTGGAACTCAGATAATGTGTGGGTGTACTGTTTTCTCTTACGGGATGCAGTGTTTTGCGATGTATAGCGCACATTCATGGGATATGGTAATAAGAGATGCAGGCATTTACAATATATATTAGAGCGGGCATTTTAAATATTTGTGAGAAATCAATTTGGCATTCTTAGATGGGGCACGTCCGGGATATCACGTTCTTAATGATGCACTGTACATTATAAACGCGACACTGTGGTCGATCAGCTTGTGATGGACGCATCCTAAAAGCTGAGAAAATCATATCCGTGTGTATTGTTGTGTTATTAGTAAGACGCTGATATGAAATTCAAGGGACAATGCGTTTCTCGTAATATTTAAGATGCTAAAATGTATTTTTATTGTTGCAAAAAAAGGTTCAAGTAAGTCATATTGTGTTTGATTCAGATTGGATTGTTTATCTGTTTAAGTAGGTTTAAAAGTATATTTAAAAGTTGCTGCATAGCCTTGATATAGTTTTTATTTTAAACTCAGGCCTAAAATAACTTCTGGTGCTTGTATGATGTGTGATTTCTTTGTGACAAAGGAAGCCGCATGGTCTGTCCTCCATTTTGGACTAACCACCTGGCCTGTCCACCATTTTGTGTAACCCTCATGGATGTGGAAGGGGGAGGAGCAGCGGCCATTTTGGGAAGGTCATTTTCTAAATGGCTAATTTTCACTGCTCAGAATAATCAGCTTTCCTTGGTCACATCAAACACCATTTATGAGTTACCAATGCAATTATTTAACCCATGCCATAGTCAATTACAAATAGTTTCAGCTGGGCCTAGTGAGAGTTAATGGATGAATACTTGATGTAAGAATTACACACAGATATAAACAAAGTTTTTTTCTTTTTCCTCCAGGATTTAGTTAAATCTGCTTGCTAGTTTAGGATAGCCATTGAAATGTTAATTAACCTGTTCCACTACCCTCTTGAACAGGCATATGAACCTCTGATATGCAAATTAGAAGCACTGAATGGGTAAGGTGTCTCATAGGAGACCAGTGAATGGTATATTATATATAATATTATTATAATTATGTGTGTGTTTATATCAGTGTATGTTCTGCAAGATAGCTATCCAATCTGAATCATATCATTTAAATTATTGATTATTGCTAGATTCATTATAGATCTGTGTGAAATAGAATACATTTGTTGCTATATAGTTAAAACTGAAATAACAGTATTTTAAGGAAGTAAGCGTAAAGACACAAACGCAGGTCTGCATAAAAGTTTATACAGAACAAGTTGTGTCTAGTGGGCAATAGTAATTAGTATTGTTAACATTTATACTTAGAGCTGTGTGATTTGTTTTATTGCAGATGCAGGGTTTTGTACACGTGTCTCGGACAAAGTAAAGGACTGCGTACGCAGCGTAAGAGACACGCACAGTCGCGTGTTTGCGCAAAGTGCGTAAGAATGCGGGCGCTGAGTACAAATTATACAATAGTGTCGTTTAGTTCAAAGGTGGGATAGTAGACATTTAATACAATAGCACATAACTATCAGATTTCAAAAGCAGGTTACTCTAAATTTAGTTTAAAAAAACTGTATTGCCTCTGGGGTAAAGCTGCCTATCTGAATGAAAAAAATTTCTGTACAGGAAAACCAAAGTGTATTTGAGTGAGTGAAAACGGAGCGAGTGGAACTGAACCCAGAAACTGAAGTGGTCTGAAGTGGTAACACCGGGTTAGTAGAGGCCCGGCGGCGTAGGGTTCGCTACCTTGCGTGATTAGAACTGATGTGGTCTGAAGTGGTCTTAGTGATCCCATAAACTGAAGTGGTCTGGAGTGGTCTAGGCTAGGTGGTCTACAGCAATCGTAGGGCATATAGATAACTAGTATCTATAGGCTGTGCTATTGCATCGCATGTCCGTGTGTTCTGCACAGCACAACGTGATACCATTGTGTCATATGCGCTGTGGGAGAGCATACGCAGACGTGATTGCATAGACAAAAGGGTTTGTTTTTTTTACAACGTCGGGAAATCTCCCTGGTGGGCTTCACTGGAAAGGGTGAAGGATAGTAATCTAATTTCTCTGTTATTCACCCTACAAACAATTCCAGTTGAAAGATACCGAAAAGGAATTTTTCGCTGCCTCTCTCAGGAAAATATTCCAAACAGAACTTCCACCGAAAGAAATTACGGTGTTGTAAGGTCTGATAGGAGCCCTAAGTTGGGTACATTGCCTTCGCTATCGACAGTGTATGGTAGTACTGGCCATCGTGGGCGGTGAGCGGGTGAAGAGCGCTCGGAGAACTTTCACCGTCACCTTATATTGAGTATTTTGGTGTTTGTGGGAAAAGGCCCACAATTATGGGAGCCAGTTACTCAAGTAAGGGACGTTAAACCATGGTTCAGGTTGAAGAGCCGCAGCCCAGGGGGTCAGCGAAGTTTAAAGGAAAAAGTATTATGTGTGGGAAATATAGTCCACACGCTGAAGACTTTTTGTCTGAATGGGAGCGTATGACTGACAAAGATAGGGAACCATTCCCTAGGGTGGGCAGCTTTGAACCAGAGGTATTGCAGAACTTAAGGATAAGAATATGTCTGATAAAATCCCGAAAACAAAGGGTCACACATACAAATTGTTTAAACCTGTGACAGCAAGAGGGGTTGGTGAGTTTGATTCTAAGGTATTGCAGGTGGTATGTTTAACCAAAGTCATATAAGACAAGAATGGAAATATAAGAACTGTTTGAACTTGTAGCAACAATACATAAGTAGGAAGAAAAAAAGAGAATGCAAGTACACCGCCTTATGTAGATGTGGAAGCAGTTACGGCCAGCATACAAACTATAGAAAATAATAAAAATATGAAAAATATGACTGTAACCTATATATGTACTAATGAATGTTGAAGTTTTATTTAGGAGGAGAAGGTGACCTGATCGTTTTCAGCCATTTCTCATGCACCCAGAGGAGTATCCAACCGGTACAAGAAGAGTGTAGCCTGTTGGGGAAGTGGCTGAGACCAGTGGAACAGGTAAGTATGGTATCATTCGTGTACATATATAGTAAAACAAACAAACAAAAAAATCAAGAAAGTAACGTCAGAAAAACCTGTCAGCACATTAATATTTGCCAGTAGGAAAGCGGACAGAGACAAGGTAACCCCAGGGTATTTCTTTCAGTTACCATATAAGAAGTATTCATTCCTAGTAATGCCCCTAGTAAAGATGAGCTCGGAAATGTTTGTTGGACCATGTACAGACCCTTAATACGGGATGAGAAGGATTGAATGAAATACTTCGCATGACCTAGAAGCTTGTTAAACTTTTTTTGTTTTTGTCTCTTGCAGTAATAGAAAACTCTCCATCTGGATAAGATCACTGGTAAACACTAATTCGGCAAATGGGAGGTGGCTGTCTCTGTGCAAATGGACGGGCTAAATAAGGCATTGAGTGTCAGGGTGCAGACTTCTTTGCAAAATTGGAAAGGTCACAGTAGCTAATCTTAGAGAGTGTGCTATTGAACATCACAAGAATAGTGTTAGGCGCAGAGAACAACAGGTGGAGAGGTTCAGGATGGTAAGTATACTGGCACATACAGGAAAGACCCATCAGTCCAAACCCCAGATCCCTAATGGTCAATAATATGTTACACTTGTAGGAAGGAAGGGCATTTTGCCAGAGACTGTAGGAGTAGTAGGACACATAGTCAATATAGATCCCCTAGACAGAAAACACAAGCCACATTGTTAAACACATAGACGGGACCAAGGGACATATAGTAAGAAATCATAAGCCATATAGAAAACAGATTCGGCTAATGGGAAGAACAAAATAAATGCAACATTATCCTTTGACAAAACTTGAAGACTAATGTCGCATTCTGCTGTTCTAGATGCATGTCCATCACAGGTAGAGGAAGTTATCTCACAGATACCGGGTTCCCTATGAATTTAGGATGGACAGGACACTGGATTGATGGCTGGGATAGTCCCAGTAGAGATAAGACACACAGAATTTTTTTTTTAAGGGGAGTAGACCAAGTAGAGAATCACTTCCCCGTAGTGCCCAATCCAGTTGTCAAATTTTTATAAAATCTTCTCCACCTCTACAAACTCATCTGTCACCAACCTCTATTCTGTTTCTCTACAGTTTTCCTCTTCATCTTTTGCGTTCACACAGGGTGGTACAATACATGGACCCAAGTACAGTTCAAACTCCACATGCCTAGGTCCTTCAGAGTTCTGCCCGAACCCAGTATATCTCAACAGCATGATGACACCAGTATTACTGCAGTGTGCCTTGTCATGCACAAAGGGTGGAGAATGGGAATACTGGTGAAGGGAAATTTTGTATAGACACTGATATGCCTGTTGGTGAATGGCAAACCTGACATTTTCTTTTTCATTTTCATCTTCTTTCTCTCCTCTAGAGATGTTTCTTTTTTCTTTCTTTTTCTCTGACGTCCTAGTGGATGCTGGGAACTCCGTAAGGACCATGGGGAATAGCGGGCTCCGAAGGAGACTGGGCACTCTAAGAAAGAATTAGGACTACCTGGTGTGCACTGGCTCCTCCCTCTATGCCCCTCCTCCAGACCTCAGTTAGAATCTGTGCCCGGCTCGAGCTGGTTGCACACTAGGGGCACTCCTGAGCTTCTAGTAAAGAAAGTATTTATTAGGTTTTTTATTTTCAGTGAGATCTGCTGGCAACAGACTCACTGCAACGAGAGACTTAGGGGAGAGAAGCGAACCTACCTGCTTGCAGCTAGCTTGGGCTTCTAGGCTACTGGACACCATTAGCTCCAGAGTGATCGAACACAGGCCCAGCCTCGGTCGTCCGGTCCCGGAGCCGCGCCGCCGTCCCCCTTGCAGAGCCAGAAGCATGAAGATCTTCACGGAAATCGGCGGCTGAAGACTCCGGTCTTCATTAACGTAGCGCACAGCACTGCAGCTGTGCGCCATTGCTCCCTGTGCACACCACACACTCCAGTCACTGATGGGTGCAGGGCGCTGGGGGGGGGGGGGGGGGGGGCGCGGGGGCGCCCTGGGCAGCAATTAGAGTACCTTAAAGTGGCTAATCACACATAATATAGCCTAAGAAGCTATATATGTGTAAAATACCCCTGCCACATTATTATTATAAAAGCGGGAGAAGTCCGCCGAAAAAGGGGCGGGGCTATCTCCCTCAGCACACTGGCGCCATTTCCTCTCACAGCTCCGCTGGAAGGACGCTCCCCAGGCTCTCCCCTGCAGTTTCCAGGCTCAAAGGGTAAAAAAGAGAGGGGGGGCACTAAATTTAGGCGCAAATACTATATATATAGCGGCTATAGGGTAAATCACTTGTGTAGTGTAACTCCCTGCATTATATAGCGCTGTGGTGTGTGCTGGCATACTCTCTCTCTGTCTCCCCAAAGGACTTTGTGGGGTCCTGTCCTCAGTCAGAGCATTCCCTGTGTGTGTGCGGTGTGTCGGTACGGCTGTGTCGACATGTTTGATGAGGAGGCTTATGTGGAGGCGGAGCAGGTGCCGATAAATGTGATGTCACCCCCTGCGGGGTCGACACCTGAGTGGATATGTGGAAGGAATTACGCAACAGTGTCAACTCCTTACATAAAAGGTTTGACGACATAGCAGATGTGGGACAGCCGGCTTCTCAGCCCGTGCCTGCCCAGGCGTCTCAAAAGCCATCAGGGGCTCAAAAACACCCGCTACCTCAGATGGCTGACACAGATGTCGACACGGATACTGACTCCAGTGTCTACGACGATGAGACTAGTGTACATTCCAACAGAGCCACCCGTTACATGATTACGGCAATTAAAAATGTGTTGCACATTTCTGACATTAACCCAGGTACCACAAAAAAGGGTATTATGTTTGGGGAGAAAAAGCAACCAATGGTTTTTCCTCCATCTGATGAGTTGAATGAAGTGTGTGAAGAAGCGTGGGCTTCCCCCGATAGGAAATTAGTGATTTCTAAAAAGTTGCTAATGGCGTACCCTTTCCCGCCAGAGGACAGGATACGTTGGGAGACATCCCCTAGGGTGGATAAAGCGCTCACACGCTTGTCAAAGAAGGTGGCACTACCGTCTCAGGATACGGCCGCCTTAAAGGAGCCTGCGGATAGAAAGCAGGAGGCTATCCTGAAGTCTGTATATACACACTCAGGTATTATACTGAGACCGGCTATTGCTTCAGCATGGATGTGCAGTGCTGCTGCTGCGTGGTCAGATTCCCTGTCTGATAACATTGATACCCTCGACAGGGACACTATATTGCTAACCATAGAGCATATTAAAGACGCAGTCTTATACATGAGAGATGCACAGAGGGATATTTGCCGGCTGGCATCTAGAATTAATGCAATGTCCATTTCTGCCAAGAGAGGATTGTGGACTCGGCAGTGGACAGGTGATGCAGATTCTAAAATGCACATGGAGGTTTTGCCTTACAAAGGTGAGGAATTGTTTGGGGACGGTCTCTCGGACCTCGTTTCCACAGCAACAGCTGGGAAGTCGACATTTTTACCCCATGTTCCCTCACAGCCAAAGAAAGCACCGTATTATCAGGTACAGTCCTTTCGGCTCCAGAAAGGCAAGCGGGTTAAAGGCGCGTCCTTTCTGCCCAGAGGCAGAGGTAGAGGGAAAAAGCTGCACCATATAGCCACTTCACAAGAACAAAAGTCCTCTCCCGCTTCCTCTAAGTCCACCGCATGACGCTGGGGCTCCACAGGCGGAGCCAGGTGCGGTGGGGGCCCGTCTCCGGAACTTCAGCGACCAGTGGGCTCGCTCACGGGTGGATCCCTGGATTCTACAAGTGGTATCTCAGGGGTACAAGCTGGAATTCGAGACGTCTCCCCCTCGCCGTTTCCTCAAATCAGCCTTGCCAACAGCTCCCCCAGACAGGGAGGCAGTGCTGGAGGCGATTCACAAGCTGTATTCTCAGCAGGTGATAATCAAGGTACCCCTCCTTCAACAAGGACGGGGTTACTATTCCACAATGTTTGTGGTACCGAAACCGGACGGTTCGGTGAGACCCATTTTAAATTTGAAATCCTTGAACACTTATATAAGAAGGTTCAAGTTCAAAATGGAATCGCTCAGGGCGGTTATTGCAAGCCTTGGTGAAGGGGATTACATGGTATCACTGGACATCAAGGATGCTTACCTGCATGTTCCTATTTACCCTCCTCACCAGGAGTACCTCAGATTTGTGGTACAGGACTGTCATTACCAATTCCAGACGTTGCCGTTTGGTCTGTCCACGGCACCGAGGGTATTTACCAAGGTAATGGCCGAAATGATGATACTCCTTCAGAAAAAGGGAGTTTTAATTATCCCGTACTTGGACGATCTCCTTATAAAGGCGAGGTCCAGGGAGCAGTTGTTGGTCGGCGTAGCACTATCTCGGGAAGTGCTACAACAGCACGGCTGGATTCTGAATATTCCAAAGTCACAGCTGGTTCCTACAACGCGTCTACTGTTCCTGGGGATGGTTCTGGACACAGACCAGAAAAAAGTGTTTCTCCCGGAGGAGAAAGCCAAGGAGTTGTCATCTCTAGTCAGAGACCTCCTGAAACCAAAACAGGTGTTGGTGCATCACTGCACGCGAGTCCTGGGAAAGATGGTAGCTTCCTACGAAGCAATTCCATTTGGCAGGTTCCATGCAAGGATCTTTCAGTGGGATCTGTTGGACAAGTGGTCCGGATCGCATCTTCAGATGCATCGGCTGATAACCCTGTCTCCAAGGACCAGGGTGTCTCTGCTGTGGTGGCTGCAGAGTGCTCATCTTCTAGAGGGCCGCAGATTTGGCATACAGGACTTGGTCCTGGTGACCACGGATGCCAGCCTTCGAGGCTGGGGGGCAGTCACACAGGGAAGAAACTTCCAAGGACTATGGTCAAGCCAGGAGACTTCCCTACACATTAATATTCTGGAACTAAGGGCCATTTACAATGCCCTAAGTCAGGCAAGACCCCTGCTTCAACACCAGCCGGTGCTGATCCAGTCAGACAACTTCACGGCGGTCGCCTATGTAAACCGACAGGGTGGCACAAGAAGCAGGTTGGCGATGGCAGAAGCCACAAGGATTCTCCGATGGGCGGAAAATCATGTGATAGCACTGTCAGCAGTGTTCATTCCGGGAGTGGACAACTGGGAAGCAGACTTCCTCAGCAGACACGACCTCCACCCGGGAGAGTGGGGACTTCATCCAGAAGTCTTCAAAATGATTGTAAACCGTTGGGAAAGGCCACAGGTGGACATGATGGCGTCCCGCCTCAACAAAAAACTAAAAAGATATTTCGCCAGGTCAAGGGACCCTCAGGCGATAGCTGTGGATGCTCTAGTGACACCGTGGGTGTACCAGTCGGTTTATGTGTTCCCTCCTCTGCCTCTCATACCCAAGGTACTGAGAATAATAAGAAGGAGAGGAGTAAGAACTATACTCGTGGTTCCGGATTGGCCAAGAAGAGCTTGGTACCCAGAACTTCAAGAAATGATCTCAGAGGACCCATGGCCTCTGCCGCTCAGACAGGACCTGCTGCAGCAGGGGCCCTGTCTGTTCCAAGACTTACCGCGGCTGCGTTTGACGGCATGGCGGTTGAACACCGGATCCTAAAAGAAAAGGGCATTCCGGAGGAAGTCATTCCTACACTGATTAAAGCTAGGAAAGATGTGACCGCAAAACATTATCACCGCATATGGCGGAAATATGTTGCTTGGTGTGAGGCCAGGAAGGCCCCAACGGAGGAATTTCAGCTAGGTCGATTTCTACACTTCCTACAGTCAGGGGTGACTATGGGCCTAAAATTGGGTTCCATTAAGGTCCAGATTTCGGCTCTGTCGATTTTCTTCCAAAAAGAACTGGCTTCACTGCCTGAAGTTCAGACTTTTGTAAAGGGAGTGCTGCATATTCAGCCCCCTTTTGTGCCCCCAGTGGCACCTTGGGATCTCAACGGGGTGTTGGATTTCCTAAAGTCGCATTGGTTTGAGCCACTTAAAACCGTGGAGATAAAGTACCTCACGTGGAAGGTGGTCATGCTGTTGGCCTTGGCATCGGCCAGGCGTGTATCAGAATTGGCGGCTTTGTCATGTAAAAGCCCTTATCTGATTTTTCATATGGATAGGGCGGAATTGAGGACTCGCTCCCAATTCCTTCCTAAGGTGGTATCAGCTTTTCATGTGAACCAACCTATTGTGGTGCCTGCGGCTACTCGAGACTTGGAGGATTCCAAGTTGCTGGACGTAGTCAGGGCCCTGAAAATATGTTTCCAGGACGGCTAGAGTCAGAAAACTGACTCGCTTTTTATCCTGTATGCACCCAACAAGCTGGGTGCTCCTGCTTCAAAGCAGACTATTGCTCGCTGGATCTGTAGCACGATTCAACTTGCACATTCGGCGGCTGGACTGCCGCATCCTAAATCTGTAAAAGCCCATTCCACGAGGAAGGTGGGCTCTTCTTGGGCGGCTGCCCGAGGGGTCTCGGCTTTACAACTTTGCCGAGCTGCTACTTGGTCGGGTTCAAACACGTTTGCAAAATTCTACAAGTTTGATACCCTGGCTGAGGAGGACCTTGAGTTTGCTCATTCGGTGCTGCAGAGTCATCCGCACTCTCCCGCCCGTTTGGGAGCTTTGGTATAATCCCCATGGTCCTTACGGAGTTCCCAGCATCCACTAGGACGTCAGAGAAAATAAGAATTTACTCACCGGTAATTCTATTTCTCGTAGTCCGTAGTGGATGCTGGGCGCCCATCCCAAGTGCGGATTGTCTGCAATACTTGTATATAGTTATTGCCTAACTAAAGGGTTATTGTTTGAAGCCATCTATTCGAGAGGCTCAGTTGTTGTTCATACTGTTAACTGGGTATAGTATCACGAGTTGTACGGTGTGATTGGTGTGGCTGGTATGAGTCTTACCCGGGATTCCAAATCCTTTCCTTATTGTGTCAGCTCTTAAGGGCACAGTTTCCCTAACTGAGGTCTGGAGGAGGGGCATAGAGGGAGGAGCCAGTGCACACCAGGTAGTCCTAATTCTTTCTTAGAGTGCCCAGTCTCCTTCGGAGCCCGCTATTCCCCATGGTCCTTACGGAGTTCCCAGCATCCACTACGGACTACGAGAAATAGAATTACCGGTGAGTAAATTCTTATTTTTTCGAGTTATGCTCATGGTACTCTACATTGCAAACACACGATAGTTTAATTAAGATACGAAAAAATGTGTGTTCCCTGCAGGAAGAGGCAGTCTGGAGGACAAAGGGGTATGGCCAGGTGTCCTTAGGACTGTGGGCAGGTGGACACGGTAAGCCAGTAGCCCCCAGAGCATACCTTCCAAGTTTAGCTAAGGTGGCACACGCTCTGACTCATCTAGGCAAAGAGGGTAGGTGCAGGCTGATGAGAGCCTACTGGTGTGCGCCAGGATTCTATTCTCATGCAGGTAAGAGAGCAATGACCTGTCTTACTTGCTTGAGGAAGAATATTGGTAAAGCAATACCAACAGAGCCATCCCATATCCCTCCTGCAGACGGATCTTTTCAGGAAATACAAATCGACTTCGTACAGTTAACACCCTCTAGGAATTATTGTTATGTATTGGTGTGCACTGATGTTTTCTCAAACTGGGTAGAGGCATTTCCTGCCGCCACAGATGCTGCTGTGGTTACCGCAAAAGAAAATTGCGTAGAAATTTGTGTGCAGATAATGGTACCCCTAGAACTAGGAGCAAAGCTTGAAATTGTACTATTGTGATCATAGGTGGTCATTCCGAGTTGTTCGCTCGGTAATTTTCTTTGCATCGCTGCGATTTTCCGCACTGCGACTGCGCCAAGTAAATTTGCTATGCAGTTAGGTATTTTACTCACGGCATTACAAGGTTTTTTCTTAGTTCTGGTGATCGTAATGTGATTGACAGGAAGTGGGTGTTTCTGGGCGGAAACAGGCCGTTTTATGGGTGTGTTTGTAAAAACGCTGCCGTTTCTGGGAAAAACGCGGGAGTGTCTGAAGAAACGGGGGAGTGTCTGGGCGAACGCTGGGTGTGTTTGTGACGTCAAACCAGGAACGAAACTGACTGAACTGATCGCAGTGGCAGAGTAAGTCTGGAGCTACTCAGAAACTGCTAAGAAGTGTCTATTCGCAATTGTGCTAATCTTTCGTTCGCAATTTTACTATGCTAAGATTCTCTCCCAGTAGGCGGCGGCTTAGCGTGTGCAAAGCTGCTAAAAGCAGCTTGCGAGCGAACAACTCGGAATGACCACCATAGATACTGCCACTAGTATTATGTAGCTTCGGAACCACTCCCAGATCTTCACTCGACGAATCACCCTCTTCGAAATTTGTTTTTGTTTTGGTAATTGTGTCTTTTTTTTGGGGGGGTTGTTTTTGGAAGACAACCTCATGTCATGATTGATCCGCACAATGATCAGAAATACACTAATGAGGTGACAGTACAGTACCTTGTTGAGATGAGCCAGCATTTGAGAACTTGACAAAAGAACTTGAAATTGTTGATTGCTGGTATGCCAAATGCTAACTGTCTTGATTGTGAACCAAGAGACTGTGTGATTGTCCTTACGCTCAGGTTACCTAATAGACAAGTGGGAAGGACCATACCAAGTTTTGTTGACAGCACTAAAGGTTGCCGAAAGAAAGACTTGGGTCCACTCGTCCCACTGCAAGAAGGTCGCTGACCCGGAGAGAACTCATGACAAAGTAGTTTATTGCTCACATTCATCGAGTTTGTGTAGTTTGGTAACTGTGTGTTCCAAGTGAACTGTGTGTTCAAAGAGCAAGGTGGAGAGCAAAGTGAACTGTGTGTTCCAAGTGAACTGTGTGTTCAAAGAGCAAGGCAAAGAGAACCTCGTATCACTAGAGACTCTGTACCGTGAAGACTGAGAGGCGTCACTGTTGAACACTACCTGAGCGTACTAAAGGATTGCAGAAAGACCAGTCATTGTAATTGATTTGTTATGAACAAGAGTTGTTTTGTTCTATATTTCTTTTCTCTCTTTCCCGCTGACAAACATTTTCTTTCAGGATATTCTATTTTTGCGAGGTTTTTTTATGAGGAGTCGAGTGTGGGACTGGAACTGGTTCTGTAGGAAGGAGTGATTTCCTTATAGGATCCCAGGATTAGTCTATCAGTTTGTTAAAATCAGAGAAAAATCAAAGGTCTAGTAGTTATGGAGTTCAGAGGTAATCAGTAACAATCAGACAATGGCTATTCACACAGGAGCTCATTAATATATGTGGAAGAAAGGTTTATGAGTGGCTCTCCCTGAACTCCAAAGGTTTATGTTATTTAGGAAGGACACTACTTATAACCCTTGTTCAATGATTAAACAGACCTAGCATACGTTCCAGAAATGGAAACAATGTTCAGAAAATGATAGGAATATGTAGATCATGAAAATTTTATATGTCACTGTCACGATTTGTTTGTGTCTTTTTCATCTACCCAGCAGAACCTCAATCGAATCCAAACATCAGTGTACAAAGACGTAGGTACATGTATGTGTGAAATGTTCGTCGCAAATCAGACATTATAGGCCAAAGCACTGTCCCAGCATACTCTATAGGTTGAATGTTGTCCCACACCCAACCAGTGGTCCCGTAACCGCCGAGTGCATATAGAGGATGTCTCGTCCTCCTCCCTGTCTTCCCCAAATATAGTCAAGTGTCTGATTTGCGAAATGCATACATACTTGTGTCTAGGTCACCGATTATTGTATGAAATATTTTTTCTTATGTTAATAATTGATGGCAGTTATTGTTTGCTGCCAAAGGGTGGACTGTCGAAGTCAAAAAAATATTACATAAAGAGAACATACAAACTACACACATTATGAGTCGCTATACTTGCAAGTATGCGCAGCGAGCACAGCAATATATGGTAACACACGCATTTACACGGACATGCCACAGAGATGGATTAGACACTTATCTCATACAGTACATAATTGTGGTGGTATCAAGCGCCAGACATCATGATGATTTAAAATTGTATATAATGAAGTAATGTCATGTATGTGTATTATTTGAACGAAACCAGATAGACCAGTCATGTTTACTATTGAAGCAACCAGATTGATGTGTAGATTCATTTGATACTTGTTATTAAGTTGTAGGACATTGCAACACGGAATTATGATTAAATGTATAAAAGCTAAAATCACTTTTATTAGAACAATAGATATTCCAAACAGGACAGTGGACAGGAAGCTCAGGCCAGCCCCTTTGGATGTCCCCAAGGCTGAACCTGTTCAGCATATACAAAGGAACTGGTGACTCATTGTGAATCCCTCCCCCAGAAACTAGATAACACATTGACCACACAGGAAGTTAGTGGCTGTAAGGTCTGAGACAATGATGGACTTGCTGGCAGATCAGTTCCTGTATTTATTTACTGAGAGAGAGAGAGAGACATAAGATGCATTGGAGGGAATGGTAATTGTATCGCTGGCCTGTAACTGAAACTGTATGTAATGGCATGTAACTGTATGTAACTTTATGTATTAACTGCTTACTGTGTGAGTTGTAATCATGTAACTATAGGTATACTGTACTTTGTAATATATATTGAATCCATATCCTTTTAATAACAAATATATACATCAATGAGCTTTGGAACTCAGATAATGTGTGGGTGTATTGTTTTCTCTTATGGGATGCAGTGTTTTGCGATGTATAGCGCACATTCATGGGATATGGTAATAAGAGATGCAGGCATTTACAATATATATTAGAGCGGACATTTTAAATATTTGTGAGAATTCAATTTGGCATTCTTACTGGTGAGAAACATCTGCGAATACCAGGTGCTGTAGGTGGAATCATTGTCTTGTTCTGAAAATATTCCTTTTTGGTAAGAATTGACAGATATTCTGGATTCAGAAGCAGACTCCAAGAAAGTCAGATTCCTTCCACATACAGTTCAAGTGTTGGTATTACACTATCAATAGAAGCCTGTCATAGGCTGAATACCACGGTAGTGTGATTTGAGACTAGGAAACCATTGAGCTACCAGAAGATCTACAGTGTGGGCCTGGTTAGTACTCGGATGGCTATCGGGGAATATCAGGTGCTGTAGAAAATTTAAATCATCAGCTGATGGTGTGAGCTCTGCCTGGGGGGCCGACTTCCGCAGGTCACACAGACCTGGCATGGTATCTCTAGTTATGGTTTCGCCTTCAAGACAGCCTATCTCGGCTATAGACGAAGGTCTGGCTTTGCAAGAAGCAGGTCAGAAATTTGCTTCGGTCAGGAATAGTCATTCCAGTTCCTCTGGCAAACAAGGACAAGGTTTTACTTCAACCTGGCTTAGTCGGAAGCCAAATGAGTCATTTCGACTCATGCTCAATCCAAAAAATGCTGAGCAAATACATTTGGTAACATGGAATCATACGTTCCTTGTGGCATGGAGCCAGGGGTTTTTATGGGTCCCTGGAGAAACAGGAATCTTACCTACAGGTTCCTATACCATTGTCCATCAGTGTTATCCAAGGTTCTGCTATCCTCCAGAAAAGCATTTTTCAGTTTTAGGCTTTACCCTTTGGGTTAGCCACAGTCCCCAGAGTATTTACCAGAAATATGGGGGTAACAACACCTTATCTCCGCCAGCAGGGGTTAAGGTTTTCCCCATACCTAGGATCTTTTAATCCTGGCACAGTCATAGGCGTGCGCATCTAATTTTATTAGGGGGTGCACCGCCGGAGGGGCGTGTCTAGCACTGCCCTAGGACATGTCTAGCACTATTTCACATTCCTTCAGTAAAATCACATAGCTTAATCCCTAGTTTCTAATAAAGTAAATATAATACACCACAGAGAAATAAAATAAAATATAATAGTGCGACCACCGGCTGGTACTGCCTGTCTGCTATGGAATAACCCTTAGTCCTAGCTGCCACTGCACATTATTGCTGACTTCCTCAACCTATCCCTGACCCAGTGGCGGGACTAGAGAGTGGTGAACCTAGGTGCATATATATTCTTCTTGCCGCCACACACCCCACCCCTTGCACCCCCCAGCACCAACATCCTGATTTTGAGTGGGCCACTCTGAAAAGTATGGGAGATTTAGGGGGGCGAACATTTGAGTTTTAATATAACACAAGTAAAGTTTAAAATTTACACATGTGCCATCAGGACACCAGCATTTGTCACACATGTCCCCATGCTCACCAGTTAACCCTTATTCACATTATGCCACACAGTTTGAAATGAAATTCCCCTTATGCCACACGGTATGAGCGGAAATTCACATTACGCCACATAGTATGAGCCAAATACAGATTATGCCACACAGTATGAGTGGAAATTCACATTACGCCACACGGTATGAGCCGAATTCACATTATGCCATATGGTATGAGCCAAATACAGATTACGCCACACATTATGAGTGGAAATTTACATTACGGCACATGGTCTGAGCCGAATTCACATTATGCCAGATGGTATACCCAGCAGTGCCAGATACTCTTAAAACCCCGCTCAGGAAACTACTAATAAACAGCTAATATATTTTTATAACCCATCTTTTCTTTAATTTCTTTTCCTGAGTACACTTAAAGATCTTATATATATATTTTTGGGACGGGGGGCAACTTCATGTACATAGTATATATAT
This sequence comes from Pseudophryne corroboree, assembly GCF_028390025.1. Classification (NCBI taxonomy): domain Eukaryota; kingdom Metazoa; phylum Chordata; class Amphibia; order Anura; family Myobatrachidae; genus Pseudophryne; species Pseudophryne corroboree. The sequence goes on along the minus strand of NC_086449.1, from coordinate 568,042,158 downwards.
ATATATATATATATATATATACAAAGTCAAACAGACAGTATGTATATTGCCCCTGTCTTTCCTCTGCAGGAGCAGGCACAGCTGCAGCACTGCAGTTAACTTACTTTAGTCACTGACTGAGCGTTAACAGTTACTTTCTTAGTCTCAGCTGAACCGTCTGCTGAGCTGAATTTGTCCTTGGGTCCGTGACTTCTCCTGACTGAAAGGAATGCTGTGCGGCTGTGATGGCACACAGTGGAGAGAGAGCGCGAGTGAGGGCGAGTGGGAAAAGTGGGGGCAGCGTGACATCCTGTCATACCACGGGGCGGAGCTGGGAGGAGGTTTTTACTTCAGTCATTCACCCACTGCCACGAGTGTAGCCGCGCTGGTCAGTCCCGTCCCAGACAATCAGTCCGTCCTGACTGTGCGGCGGAGCCGGGTGTGGTGGCGCAGCGGGGGAGGGAGGAGGAACAGGCATGGAGCAGCTGACGATCACTGTGCTGCAGGCGTGTGGGGGGTGCCGGACATTAGGGGGTGCCTGTGCGCACCAGGCACCCCCCGTGCGCACGCCTATGGGCACAGTCACAGAGATAGCTCTTTGTCATCGGCAACAGCAATAACGAGTTTGTAGGGGCAAGTGACATATAAATTGGGGAAAATCGTCTCCAGTTTCGTCACATCGGATGACTCACTTGGGGCTGTACTGGATCATGTCTGCAGAGAGTAATTTTTTACTTCGCAACAATAAATCCAGGGTTCACTACAGGATTCAAGAATCACCACACAGTCAAACGGTATCCATTCACGCTGCAATGCAGGGATGGGTTTGATGGTATCTGCATCGACAAGAGGGAGTATGCACAATTCCACTCTAGGTCTCTGCAGCGTCTGATTCTTACCTAGTAGAATCTATAACCACACCACACTGGATATGCCCAGACTTCATTGGATCATGGAAGATCAGCAGTGTGGGCCTGGTTGGTTCCTGGAGGGACCAGCTGGGAATACAAGGTGCGGTAAGTATTAATGGATTGCATCAGATAATAAAGACCGACTATGGTACTTACGATAAAAGTAAGAAGGTCATTAGCCTGGGGGCTACAGAGATCCCAGCGAGAGAAAGGAAAATCCTTTTAATAGCAGATTGGGAAGATTCTGACACTAGGATTAGTGTCAGGGAGATTGTGTTTCCAAAGTGCTGTCTACCAATAAAGGTTGAAACCTCGGGCCATATACAGGGCACCGGTGTAGGCACGGGACAGTCTTCATGTAAAAACCAGTCCAGTTCCGCTCAGACAATGCAACAGCAGTATGGTACCTCAACATCAGGGAGGAACTCTCAGCCGAAAAGGGGATGAAGAAGGTAAGTAGCATACCTAAGAGGTAGGATTTCATCATCCAACCTTGTCCGCCATTTTCAGTCCGAGAATCATAAATGGGGAAATGGACTTTTTCAAGTCAATACAATTCAGAGGAGTGAATGGGCTCTAAACCCAGAGATCTTCCGGACTCTAGAAAACAAGAGGTGCGTACTAGAGATGTATCTCAGAACGTCTTGGTTGAACAGCAAAGTGCTCACATACGGGTCAAGAACAAAGGATCCCAGGGCGATCGTTGTGGATGCCTTATTGGTGAGACAGGACCTTCTTCTGGTGGATGAGTTTTCCTCTAATTACCCTATTACCTAGGGTGGTGAGAAAGTTTAAACAGGAAGACCAGCAGAGAATGGCAATGGATGCTCTACTTCTGCTCCCTCAATGTCCAGACCTACTAATGCAGGGTCCTGGTTATCACAAAAATGTGGGTCGATTGTCTTTGACAGCGTAGCCATTGAAACCTCTATCCTCAGGTCAAGAGGATACTTTCAAACAGTTTTCAGAACAAGGAAACTTTCCTTAGCTCGCATCGAATGCCTACAGGATACAGTAGAAAGAAAAAAGGCCCCAATCTGTATGGGCTCACTGGAGTCTTCTGATTCTTCCAAGGCTACAGCTGAGGGAGATGGTGACCCTCCTCCTTTCTCCAACCTCCGTTCTCAGCCCCAGCGTTCTGCTCACATAGCTAACTCCATAAGCTTGTCCATGGTTTCGGGAGTAGGATATTGGACAAGATAGACTTTAAATTTGCTCAGTGAGGCCTAAGCGGAACTGACTTTGGAGGGCAGGGTCATTCCAACCACTATCACCTGCCCATCTGTGAAACTCAGTACAGTATACCTCAGCTGTGTTTTCCCTTGTCTCAGGGCTTGTAAGTGAGCCTCTGCAGAAGCTGCTCGGTCAGGGTCATTGTAAAGAATTCCCAGGGCATTGAAAAAGGCATCCACTGTGTGCAAGGTGGGATTCCCAGCCTTTAATCCGAACGCCCAAGACTGGGCTTCCTCTTGCAGGAGAGAGATGATGATACCCACTCGCTGAGCCTCAGAACCAGACGATGAGGGCCATAGTCTGAAATATAGCTTGTAGCTTTCACGGAAACTGTGGAACTGTTTCCGGTCACCTGTGAACCGATCGGGAAGATGCAACTTTGGTTCAGGGCCACTGGCCCGTGTTGCTACCAATGATCTGCTAGTTTCTTCCTGGGGGGTAACTCAGAGCTTTAGATCTTGCAGTTGCTGCATCAGATTTTGTATTTGACCAAGCAAGATTTGAGCCGGATTTTGCTGAGACGGGTTCATGCCCAGGAAGTGGAGGCCAGTTATAATGTCAGGAACTAATGTAGTATCTGGAACATCAGGAACTGATGCAGTATCTGGAACTTGGGATCAGGTATCAAGTGGTTGACAATACCCAGAACAAAGGAGCGGAGTCTAACACACTGGGAGGTTCTCACCAGGGAACCCCGCATGGGAATATGGGTTTCGTGGCTCTGACATGCAGGTCGCAGTCCTCTGTCTGGGTCTGAACTGGACTAGAGTTTGGCATAGGTGTTGTATGCTAGTCCAGATATATACGGCAAACCACAAGGGTACGCAGGAACAAACGGGAACTGGAGAAGGTGGCGGGGAGCTCACGGCCAGATGGTACACTGAGGCCGTGGAAACGGAACAACAGCAGGACACTAGGGAAGACACAGGAGGTAGCAGTACATGGACGGACTGGGGTGCAGACACTTGGAGGCAGGGTAACTGTAATCGGCAGACTAAGTTCGTCAGCAAGATGGTGAAGCTGGAATTCAGTGCAGGAGCTAGGCAAAAACCCATTGGACAGATGAACTGAGACCAGAGAGGAACCAGAGAGCAGTACACCGTATGGAGCACCTATATCTGGCAGGGCCAATAGGGCTTGACAGGTTAATAAGGCTGTTGGGAACCAATGGGGGCAGAGAGTGCGGCCAGGCCCCCCCAATTAATGAAACTAATAATAGCTGCTGCTGTGCACGTCCTAGCACTGGGCGGCACAGTCAGCAGCAGCCTGCAATCTCCGGGACCGCCCAGTGTCCCATTGCTTGGCAACCGCCGAATACGCTGGACGGATGCATCCCCATGGATGCTGGTGGCCCGGAAATGACATCCCGGCCATAGCAGAGCCGGATGTCTCGGAGTCACGGGCTGCAGCGGCAGCTCGTGACACTGAGTTGTGAATTACAAAGCTGAAGTAGAAAAAAAAAATATTGAAGCATTGGCAGAGAAACAAAACTCTTACTTTTATTGTGCAAGGATTGGTAGGAGTCATTGTCTTCATTAAACTGACATTTAGCAAAGTGCTAAATACTTTTAGTGAAAAGATATATGACAATGCACTGCTACCTGTTGTCTGTAGCTGGTATTGTGGCAGAACCTAAAAGTGACCGACCCCCTTCAGGAGCAAACTCAAAATTATTATTATTATTATTATTATTATTATTATCCTTTATTTATATGGTGCCACAAGAATTCCTTGCAAAGTACAAAAACAAATGAGAAGAACAAGAACACTGACTTACAGTATAAGACAATGCAGGAAAAGTACAAGTTTATATACAATGCTGCATTAGTGGTGCTAACACTCAAATAAGAAACAGGGCAGAAGAAACCAAGGGTTAAGTACCATTGTAGGCAGTGGGGAGGAGATGATGGTATATGTGAGGGAAGGAAGAGCACATGAAAGTGGAAGGCCCTGCTCATGAAAGCTTGAAACTCTAGATTTGGCATGATGAGGCCTGTAAATTTGGGGTGTAGATTGGGTGAATGGCCATCAATTTACCACCTTCGAGGGTGGTTCTCAGGACTGAATTGAACCATCACTGCTTCTAAAGGAGTCAGTGACAGCCTGGGCAATGGGATATGAATTCCTCTTCACCCTCAACCTCTACTTCGGGAACAAGAACAATCTTTAATCTTGGAAATTAGACCTTCACCACAGGTTTACAAAAGGAAACATGAACTACTGTCTGCATTAAGAAAAAGGTGGTAGGAATAGCCTGTAAGCTACTTTATTTGTCTTCCTGCTTATCGGGTACACACCAATGCATTTAGGCTTCAGTGTAATTGAGGGCATCTTTCAGGACGAAGTGTGCATGTGGAAAGTCAGACTTCAACACCCACTGTTGAAGCCCATCTCCTCTGGTCTGTAAATAGTTTTGGATTAGCTATAATCTTCAGTAGCTCCTGTAGCCTCTTCCACAGTCTCTGGAGATTCTGCCCATGATTGTCAGCAAAAGGAACCCTAGAAGCTGCATATGAAAATGGAATGACCAAACTCTGGACACCTTGACTAAGGCAGAATAGGGATACTTCCATGTATTCTACTCCAAGTTGTTTTATGAAAACTCTGCCAATTTACATAATTGAGACCAGTTGTTCTGGGCATCAAGAGAAAGCATTGTAGAAACTGTTCAAGAGATTGGTTAGCATGCTATATCTGTCCGTTTGACTGGAGTGTTATCTGAAATAGAAGTGGAGTGAAATTCCCAGTCACTTACACAATGCCCTCTAAACCTTAGCCAAGAAGAGGACAACACAGTAGGAAACAATCTCCAAGTGAAGTCCAAACTGCTTATAGGGGGTCATTCCGAGTTGATCGCTCGCTAGCAGTTTTTAGTAGCCGTGCAAACGCAATGCCGCCGCCCACTGGGGAGTGTATTTTAGCTCAGCAGAAGTGCGAACTCTTGTGCAGCCGAGCTCTGCAAAAACAGTTTGTGCAGTTTCAGAGTAGCTCTGAACCTACTCAACGCTTGCGATCACTTCAGCCTATTCGTGTCCGTATTTGACGTCATACACCCGCCCAGCGAACGCCCAGCCACGCCTGCGTTTTTTCAGACACGCCTGTGTTTTTGCAAACACTCCCTGAAAATATTCAGTTGATACCCAGAAACGCCCCCTTCCTGTCAATCTTCTTGCGGCCATCAGTGCGAAGGAAAACTTCGCTAGAACCTGAGCACAACCACAACAGGCTTTGTACCCTTACGTCGCGCATGCGCATTGCGGGCCATACGCATGCGCATAAATGCCGTTTATTCACCTGATCGCTGCGCTGCAAAAATTGGCAGCGAGCGATCAACTCGGAATGACCCCGATAGTCTATTTCATGAAGTTGGGGGTTGCAATGCTGACAGAGGTACATGCATGCAATCTTGTCATTGCCTCTTTATTCAGGATTGCATACTTCCTCTTTGGGATGTGTGGCACTTATCTGTCAGCAAAGTCATCATCTGTTGATTCATTGCAGGTGTTTTCTGGCTGTTGTCACACTGGAGTGTAGGCTTGACATTGTTTATTTGCAGCAGAAGCAGCTGCAACTGCACCCTTCATTATCTCTAGATTTTTAAAGCACACCCTCTGGTTCACCAACAACTCATCCAGTAAATCTATGTCTTCAACGTACTAATTAGTCACACATGCTACACTGTCAAAGAAAAACTCAAGGTAATGTATAAAGGTGTCCTCATACATCTTGACTTAATATGCCATGCAGCAGAAGATGTCTGGTGTGATCAGTTGGCAGCTCCCAGGCTTCTTGCATTTTTTTTTTTTACGAAAATGTGTCTTATTTGCATCACTATGTGACTAGGACGCACAAGCAGCTTTTGCTGATTAAAATGATATGCGGCATGCCTATATTTTGTGTGTGACTGTGGCTGTATCTGCATACGAAATGCTAAATTACAGTGTATTCCAGGAAATCACTGTAACGTAGCATTTCGCATGCAGATACAGCCGCAGTCGCACACAGAATATAGGCATGCTGCATATCATTTTAGCAGTGCGTCTTAGATGCATTTAAATGGAAAAAGTCACACATAAAGACGCTCGGTGCTTTCAAGTCATGCCACGGCATAGTGTTAGATGGGCTGTTTAATGTGACTTCAGCAAGGATGTAGGGGGACACATCCACACATGAACAAGGTAATTGTGGGTTCAGTGTATTTATATCACCAAATTAAATGTTTCAACATAAAATCCAGAAAGTTAATTGATTAACTATATCTACAAATATTTGTTGCTTTTAAGATTTATGAAGTAAAAGAACTTGCACAATTTTTATTTAAACATTTTATTGTTTAAACATGGTTATAAATTATACATCAGAAAGTAAATTACTTGCTAAGGTGAGCCAGTTAAGCAGATATGTGTTTGAGATGGTTTTTACACTTTGCAATTGTAGCAACAATAAAATGGTATTTTGAAATAACATTTTAACAATGAGAAGCTTAAATCAGTACATTACAAAACATAATCTTATAAGTCCATTTTAGTGCAGATATACATTGTAATCTGTTTATTAATTGGAGGCTCATCACCTGTAATAATGGGTGAGCAGTCTTTCTCCAATATTGATGGTAGTGAAAGTAGGCATTGTAGAACCATAGAGAACAGCCTGCAAAGCCCAAGAGCTACTCAGAAAACAGATTGCTATTGTCAGCCCTCCTCACGGACATTTGCGACAGTATATGCAGTTACTACTGTATGCACGCCCACAATAGAGCCGTTGTACCCCCACGTGAACACTCACTTTTGCAATGCTTCAGCCACAAGTCAATCATTCCCCGAAACTCCTCTTTTTTGCTAGTGGTGTTTGAGGATTTTGGGCTTGCAATTTCACTGCGTTTGCTCTCAGTATATTCGCTTGCACGTGCGCAGTACACCATGTACGCATGCGCACTTTTGTGCAATTACAAACTATGCTTCTTTACGTGATAAGATATTTGTACATGGTTAAATAAATAAATATATACTGTATAGTAGAGTGAAAAAAAGCATATAATATTCAGAACTAGAGGTCATGTGGCTAATTTCATACAATATGAATATAATGGCAAGGACAAGGTTTAGATTTGAACACAATATTGAGTATAGGCATACAGTACATGACAACATTGACTGATGGTATTTTAGGACAGGACATGGCTGTAGCATATTGGGGACGTCTTCAGTTGGCATTTTACACATAGAATTTTTTTTTTCAGTCGAATCTTCTGCACCAAAGTGGTAGGTGTAAGGTGTAATCACTTTTGGGAATATAGCATTTATAGAACATAAGAAACTACCAACAAAACTAGAAAGATTTCTATTAAGTTAAGTAAACCCAACATTTCTATTTCTTTTTGGCCTTTTCTCTAATTTCCTTCATGGATTAAAAAAAACCCAATTGTAATTAGGTCACTTTGGCACTAGGTGGAGCTGGCACTTTATATTCTTAATAGTACCTATCTATGAGAAAATAATAAAAAAAAGTTATATGGTACTGATGGTAAGCTCTTACCTTTCATGCTTCTAGACCTTGTCATGACTCACTATGTATTTTTCATGTTGTCCCATCATTTGTGTATTAGACAAGAGTGTGAAGCCCCAATGACTAGGGCTACATATCTGAAAATCATCCCTAATTCTTATGATTTACTTTGTTTACCTTTATTACTGTAATTCTTTGTATTGCAAAACTGCCTGATGTATAATAATAATAATAGCAGCAGCATATAATGAGGCTGATTCTGATTTGGGAGTAAAACAAATACAACTTTACACCTGGACAAACCATTCAGAAAAATACTACAGTTTTATATAGCTGCAGTTCAATGAAAATGTGTTAGTTTTTACAGGTTACTTACAAATAGTGGCAGGCTGGCTAGGGAGGTAGGGTGCCATTTGACCCCCTAAGCTGTGCCAGTTTTTACGATCCAGGGCCGCCCGCAGCTGCACTCTGCATCAACTCTGCTGGCTGCCGGAGATGGGGGTAAAAAGGGTACCCCTGTGCCGGGTCCTGAGGTTCAGAGGGGCCCCCAGTGCCAGCTGCATGATTTCAACTATAGATTGCGCCTTCTGGTGCAATACCAAACACAAGCAATCTGCTGCCTCAGCGTAGCAGCAGCCATCAAAGAAGTCGCAGCAGCGGCTGCGCCATTACTCGTGAAGCTGCACCATGCCAGCCAGCCATCCTTTCTTGTTCCAGTGCATACCTGCCACCACAGACAGAGTCCAGCTACACGTCCCGCTCACCACCGAGTTCCCGGCTGCAGCAGCCGGAGCACCCACTCCCTACCATAGAGACAAGAGGAGGCGGCGAGACAGTCTACCAGCCATAGACATGGAAATAGCGCCAGAGCGACGCCTGCATCATCAATGACAGAGCCACCACCTATGAGGAGCCGGAACAAGCGATTTGGGTGGGATCAACACACAGGTCTGACTGCAGCTTGGCAGAAAGCACCATCACCTGCTGCAGTGCAGATGACCTCTCCACCCCAGAGACAGCAGCAGCATGCACGGACTACAAGAAGTTCACATTGACTCAGTGAAGATGATCAGTGTGGTAAGTGTATTTTTAGTTTAAATGCCATTTCAAACCTGGGCACTTATGTGCTTCTTATTAACCCTTATTTTATTTTCACCTGTGTCCTGCCCTGGGGTGGCCAGCCTGTGCCGACATGATGGGGTCCCGCACTCCAGACCCACACCTAGTATTAGGGACCCCCAGTGACAGAGATGCCTTGCCGTTCGGCCTAGGGGCTTAGCCCTATATCTAAAGATATACGCAACTAAGATCTCTGTATTATATGATCATTATGTAGTGTTATTTCTCACTCAGTGTGCATTAGGGATAGCTATATGTTTTTCTCTTACCTAGAATTACCCCTCCCTTTTAGCACCTGAGTGACATCACAATCTGATTGAGCAGCTTGCCAATAAATGTGCAGAAAGCACCATCACCTTCTGCAGTGCCGATGACCTCCCCACCCCAGAGACAGCAGCAGCATGCACGGACTACAAGAAGTTCACACTGACTCAGTGAAGACGATCAGTGTGGTAAGTGTATTTTAAGTTTAAATGCCATTCCAAACCTGGGCACTCTTTTCTCTCCCCCTCCTCCCTACCTTTCTCTCTGTCACTTCCACCCCTCTCTCCCCTCCCTATTCTCCCCCCCATCTCTTTCCCTCTATCCCTCCCTCTCTTTCTCCCAATCCTCTCCCTTTCCCCTCTATCTCCCTATTCCCCCTCTCTCCCCTCCTTTTCATCTCTCTCACTCCCTCTCTCTGTGTCTCTTCCTTCCCTTTCCTCCCACTCCCCCCTCCCTTTCTTTCTCCCTCCTCTCTAACTCCCTCACGCTCTCTGTCTCCTCTCTCTCTCTCCCTCTCTCTCTCTCTCTCTCTACCCTCTTTCTCCCCCTCTCTTCCCTCCCTTTCTTCTCTCTCAGGGCGGGATGTATTAAAATACATTGCCGCCCCTCACCGCCTACCACAGTGATGCAAATCGCATATGTACTAACATATGCAATTAACATCGCAATGCAGTGACGGAGGCCCCCCACGATTCCTGTGAGAAGGTATGCGGGGGTCTCCGTCACCTCCCTGGGCTCTCCCTCTCCTCCCTTGCCGGGAAGCAGGCAGAAGGCTGTCCCGGGCGCCTCCTCCCTGCAGCCGGAAGGACATCCGGATGTGTTGCTAGGTGGAGGAGGAGGAGTTTAGCTTCCGAGACCACGGCTGCCTGGATGGAGGTATGCTGGGGGAAGGGGGTTGGCGTCAGCAGCGCGGTGCACTGGGATACAGCAGCAGGCGGTAAGAAGCTCATAGGCTTCTATAGGGTATCGACATCAAAAGATGGCAATACCCTCAGGGGCGAAAACGTGGTGGCCGGGGGTTAGTACATATGAAAATGCATTAAAATCCTCAAAAAACGGGGGTTTTACTGCATTTTCCCTTAGTACATCCCTCACTCCCTTACTCTTTCGTCTCTCTCTCCCTCCCCATCTCTCCGCTCCCTCCTCTCCCTTTCCTCTCACTCCGTCTCTCTCCCTCCCTCCCCAATCTCTGTCCCCTACCCTTCCTCTCTGTTTTCCCTCTCCTCTCTCTCACTGTCTTTCCTCTCTCTCATACTCTCTCACTCTCTCTCTCTCTCTCTCTCTCTCTCCCTCCCCACTCTGTCCTCTCACCTTCTCTCTTCCCTCTCTTTCCTCTCTCACTCACTCCCTTTCCCCCTCTCTGTACTCTCCCCCTTTCTCCTCCCTCATTCACTCCCTCTCTCCCCCTTAATTCTCTACCCTCTCTCCTCTCTCTCTTTCTCTCGCTTTCCCCCTCTCTCTCCCTTTCTTTATCCAGTAAGAAGAGAAGCTGCTGCTTCGTATTCAGTGGTACAGCCCCAGGGATATGTTCAATAGAGCGTCAGATTCTATTCGCAATGGGACTTAATGGGACTGCAGCTCTGCTGTGAGCTATTCAGTTACTGAAGCTACCCTGTGTAGTAAGCCCAAGACACTGGGTAATTCCATAGCTCTGGGGACTTTAACAAGGAGCTATGAGTTAACATGCGTTAACTGTGGGCTTACAGCATGTGGAAATTGGCAAGTAATTCAACAGCTTCAAAAGTCAGGGTGGAAGGGGGGGGGGGTGTATTTCTTTTTAAAATAAATCTTGCTAAATAATTTTAACAATGCAGCCGGCCTCGCTGCATGATTGCAAAGCAGCACAGCACCTGTCCTGTAAAGCATTCTACATCATCCACAAGCCAACGAGGCAGGAATGTTTAGTCGAGGAAAAGGGGATTGGGAAAAAGCGGTCCAAGAGCACAAGGGTTTGTAACAGGAAATGTTTAAACTAGATAGGCTTATCCACATTCCAGTTCCAATTTATACTACCTTGTACTGGTGTAGGTTTATGAACTTGGTGGAGGTGCACCCTGAGAGTATTAGACAGTTTGGGTAAACAGAGAAAGAATAGAATAACACTCTTTTTTGGGCACACTGCCTATATCAAAATATAACTTTTAATTAGTTTTGCTAAAATATGAGTGAAAAGAATATTTCAAAGGTTAACAGTGTAGGAAGGCATGTGGGTAAGATGTTGGTGCTCACAGTGAAAATATAAAGAAATATATTTGGGTGTATAATTTCACCAATAAACGGGTGACTATTAGTCAATCATTTTCACATGCTAATATATGATACCGTCCCTTGACAGTCGCTGAAATTATACTGCTGTGTACAAGAACCAACCAATGTGTCTGATCAGCGCCGTGACTACGTGTGTGCCAGGTGTGAATGCTGGGATGAGGAAAGGGGGACGCAGTTGCCCTGAGGGCGCACGGCCAGCAGCTTGTAATGAGTCAAATTGACTCATTACAAGCCGCCTCTGCTGTGTGCATCCGTGCGCCGCGCTGGGGAAGAGCAGCAGCGCCGGAGGCAGGGAAGGAGGAGGAAGGTGGGGGACTGGAGCCGAGCAGCGCTATGTAATTGGTAGTAGCGCTGCTGCAGCAGTCCCCTCTCCTTCTGAATCGGCTGCCCGGCGCTGCTGTGAATGCTGGGATGCCCTTTCCTCATCCCAGCATTCACAGCGGCGGCCAGCCAATGCGGAAGGAGAGGGGACTGCTGCTGCGGCGCCTCTACCAAGTACATATCGCTGCTGCGGCTCTAGTCCCCCTCCCTCCTCCTCCTTCTCCCCTGTCCAGGATCTGCCAGCACGAGGAGCCTCACTGGCAGCGGGGATAGATGGTAAGTATCTCTCTCTATTCTGTCTGCCACAATGTGTAATAAGGGGGATGCTGTCTGCCGTAATGTGTAATAAGGGGGACGCTGTCTGCCGTAATGTGTAAAAAGGGGGACGCTGTCTGCCTTAATGTGTAAAAAGGGGGACGCTGTCTGCCGTAATGTGCAAAAAGGGGGACGCTGTCTGCCGTAATGTGTAAAAAGGGGGGCGCTTTCTGCCGTAATGTGTAAAAAAGGGGGACGCTGTCTGCCGTAATGTGTAAAAAAAGGGGACGCTGTCTGCTGTAATGTGTAAAAAGGGGACGCTGCCTGCCGTAATGTGTAAAAAGGGGAACTGTCTGCCGTAATGTGTAAAAAGGGGACGCTGCCTTCTGTAATGTGTAAAAAGGGGGACGCTGTCTGCCATAATGTGTAAAAAGGGGGACGCTGTCTGCCATAATGTGTAAAAAGGTTGACTGTCTGCCGTAATGTGTAAAAAGGGGGACGCTGTCTGCCGTAATGTGTAAAAAAGGGGATGCTGTCTGCCGTAATGTGTAAAAAAGGGACGCTGCCTGCTGTAATGGGTAAAAAAGGGGTACTGTCTGCCGTAATGTGTAAAAAGGGGACGCTGCATGCTGTAATGTGTAAAAAGGGGATGCTGTCTGCTGTAATGTGTAAAAAGGGGGACGCTGTCTGCTGTAATGTGTAAAAAGGGGGACTGGCTGCCGTAATGTGTAAAAGGGGCCCTACCTGGTGTACCTGGCGCTACTGTGCAGTGTAATTTGAATAATGGAGACTACTGTGCAACATAGTATGAATTGGTATTATTATGTGGCCACGCCTCTTCCCCATGAAGCCACGCCCCTATATATTTTCCATGTGCCTACGGCGCGCACTGCCCTTATCTTGCATAGGGGGTCGCCAATGCCATTTCGGGCACACAGTTATAAAATGCCTAGTTACGGCACTGTGTCTGACAGATTCACTCAGTTTGTCTCACAGAGAGAAACAATGTATCATAATTCTGAAGCAAAGCAAGACAGATAAAGATACAATCAAGAATGTTCACTGACTATTTAATTCAGTAGTCAATTTGTATCAATATGTATCTGTAACCGGTTGACATTAATCTTTAACTTTGAAAGGAGTTTTAACACCTAAGTACACTGACAACAATACAATCATAAGACTCAGGATACAATGTCAGTTTATAGAGTCTGAAAGGAATGATAATCTTAGCAGGATGTATCTGGCAAAAACCTCTGAGAGGAGGTAATGGACTGCAATCAGAGGCAGGAATGTTATAATGGGAAATCAAACACCCCTCTTTTATTTATAGTGGACACATTTTCACCTCCAGGGTACTTGCATGTCAAATACATAAAGAGGGTGTCATTTATCAGACTGGAAATTCCCCTTGTACAGAGTCCCCTTTAAATTAGGCGCAGTTCTGTAGAGATCTGTCGGAAAAACTGAAGCATTGTATCAATTATAGGCAGAGCAGTAGAGAGCCTGTCTGGACCGAGATACTAACCTAATGTGACCTAATCACAGGAGGCGTGGTCATGCACCCGTAGAAAAAATACAGAAAAAAGTATGTTAAGTATTTCCCTGGCCACACTGCAGCCCAGCACACAGCAGCGGGTGCTGGGCTGAGAAGAGCTGCAGCTGCCACTGCCAGGTAAGGAGGGGGATGGGGAACGTGGACCTGGGCCCCTACTGGGCCCCTCAGACACACCTGGGCCTAGGTAATTAGTACCCTTCCCCCTCTCTTCACCACTGCTTGCACAATAAAATCAGGATGTTAATCATGCTGAGACAGAGTGAAGACAGAAGGCAGGGCAATCACCTAGCACTGACTGCTAGGTGAAGTCTCACTATAAGCACTTAGGGGACATGACTCATTCACTTGCAAGTTAATTACAAACACCTGTGCATATCATTTAACTACAGATCACGAAGCAGGGATCCCCCTTGATCTGTGTACAGTACTCCAGAACCTCTGTGGTCATATAGCTAAGCAAATCTACTATATTTAGAGACATGAGTCCTAAATGTATGCTTATAATGCACAACATATATCACTGTTCACTGTGAAAGACAGCTTCTAAGCTGCATTGACAGAGACCGGAACCGAAAGTGATGATACGTGAGCGTGCACATGAGGACAGCGCGGGACTGAGCGGGTGTGCCGACTGCAAGGTGCCGGGAGCAAGGAGCAGGGGAGCAAGGCACCGGACGGAGGGTCAGTGCGGCGTAACCGAGCGGGAAGTGGGCATCTTGCAGCTGGAACTGCAGCAACTGCTAGTCACAAAGTGAGGGAGCCGTGGCACGGAACCAGGGATGGAGTTGCCTGAGCAAGTGGAGCAAGGTCTGAGCAAGTGGAAACGGGAGCTGCCTGCAACGGAGGAGGCAGAAGTGCTCTCCAGCAAGTGGGACGGAGGTGCAGGGAGCAGATGAATATTAGCTTTCCCTACTTTATTGTTTAATTGACTGTTCTCCCTTTGATCATTACTGTATTTCATTGTAATTAATTTGTCCTTTATTTATTGTCCTATATATATATATATATATATATATATATACTGCTCAAAAAAATAAAGGGTACACTAAAATAACACATCCTAGATCTGAATGAATGAAATATTCTTATTAAATACTTTGATCTTTACATAGTTGAATGTGCTGACAACAAAATCACACAAAAATTATCAATGGAAATCAAATTTATTAACCCATGGAGGTCTGGATTTGGAGTCACACTCAAAATTAAAGTGGAAAAACACACTACATGCTGATCCAACTTTGATGTAATGTCCTTAAAACAAGTCAAAATGAGGCTCAGTAGTGTGTGTGGCCTCCATGTGCCTGTATGACCTCCCTACAAAGCCTGGGCATGCTCCTGATGAGGTGGTGGATGGTCTCCTGAGGGATCTCCTCCCAGACCTGGACTAAAGCATCCACCAACTCCTGGACAGTGGATGGAGCGAGACATGATGTCCCAGATGTGCTTAATTGGATTCAGGTCTGGGGAACGGGTGGGCCAGTCCATAAAATCAATGCCTTCATCTTGCAGGAACTGCTCACACACTCCAGCCACATGAGGTCTAGCATTGTCTTGCATTAGGAGGAACCCAGGGCCAACCGCACCAGCATATGGTCTCACAAGGGGTCTGAGGATCTCATCTCGGTACCTAATGGCAGTCAGGCTACCTCTGGCGAGCACATGGAGGGCTGTGCGGCCCCCCCAAAGAAATGCCACCCCACACCATTACTGACCCACTACCAAACCGGTCATGCTGGAGGATGTTGCAGGCAGCAGAACATTCTCCATGGCGTCTCCAGACTCTGTCACGTCTGTCACATGTGCTCAGTGAGAACCTGCTTTCATCTGTGACGAGCACAGGGCGCCAGTGGCTAATTTGCCAATCTTGGTGTTCTCTGGCAAATGCCAAACGTCCTGCACGGTGTTGGGCTGTAAGCACAACCCCCACCTGTGGACGTCGGGCCCTCATACCACCCTCATGGAGTCTGTTTCTGATCGTTTGAGTAGACACATGCACATTTGTGGCTTGCTGGAGGTCATTTTGCAGGGATCTGGCAGTGCTCCTCCTGTTCCTCCTTGCACAAAGGCGGAGGTAGCGGTCCTGCTGCTGGGTTGATGCCCTCCTACGGCCTCCTCCACGTCTCCTGATGTACTGGCCTGTTTCCTGGTAGCGCCTCCATGCTCTGGACACTACGCTGACAGACACAGCAAACCTTCTTGCCACAGCTCGCATTGACGTGCCATCCTGGATGAGCTGCACTACCTGAGCCACTTGTGTGGGTTGTAGACTCTGTCTCATGCTACCACTAGAGTGAAAGCACCGCCAGCTTTCAAAAGTGACCAAAACATCAGCCAGAAAGCATAGGAGCTGAGAAGTGGTCTGTGGTCACCACCTGCAGAGCAACTCCTTTATTGGGTGTGTCTTGCTAATTGCCTATAATTTCCACCTGTTGTCTATTCCATTTGCACAACAGCATGTGAAATTGATTGTCAATCAGTGTTGCTCCCTAAGTGGACAGTTTGATTTCACAGAAGTGTGATTGACTTGGAGTTACAGTGTGTTGTTTAAGTGTTCCCTTTATTTTTTTGAGCAGTGTATATAGTCCCTTATTGTCCTTTATATATTGTACACTCTCTCTCTCGCTATATATATATATATATATATATATATATATATATATATTAGTCCCTTATTTTTTGATTTTCTGAAGGTAACAGGGAGATAGCACCTATCAAAAATGGGTGGGGTCGCGATTGAGAATCTCACTCAGTCCGTGTCATGCATGATGTATGCGCACCTGGAACAACAGTCTGAGTGTGGTTACATCTGTGTGAGATGTGTGCGAATGGCTGCCCTGGAAGCCCAGGTAACTGATCTAGAGCGGACCGTTACGCGACTGAGCAGTAGTCACAATCTCGATCAAAGTTTAGATAGAACGGTTGAGGAGTTGCAGGGGGAACACTGGTAGATGAGGATGATCAGGTAGACAGCTGGGTCATGGTTAGAAGGAAGAAGAAGAGGGTGAGACAGGACAACTCTGATCTGCCAAACCCCAACAAATTCGCCCGACTGGAAGAGGATTCTGAGGATGGCAGTGAGGAAATGATGGATACTGTTCCCTCTAGCAACTGGAGGAGCGGTTCCTCCGGTACAGCTGGAAAAAAAGATAGTGAGGTACCTAGTCAGATTGTGTTGGTAGGGCATTCTATTATTGGAAGGCAGACAGGGAAATCTGCTATTGGGACCGTGATCGCCGTACAGTCTGTTGTCTCCCGGGTGCTCGGGGACGGCACATCGTGGACCGGGTAGATAGATTGTTGGGAGGGGCTGGGAAAGACCCGGCAGTCTTGGTGCATGTTGGCACCAACGACAAAGTTAGTGGTAGATGTCCTTAAGAAGGATTATAGGGAATTAGGCAAGAAACTTAAGGCAAGGACATTGATAAAGCCAAATATTTATCTTACGTAAAACCCTTTAAAAGGTAAAAGAACACAGTACGCTATTGGCGTAAGGAATACCGTAAGTGTACGCACGTTGCGTAACAATCGCTTAGCCGTGGTCGAGACGCCCGAGCGTCACGTTCGCTCACGGCTAAGAGAGCACAGGCAAGCACGCTATAGGCTGCCGACTAACGTAATGATATGCTACTAGCGTAGCGGACACTTGGGACCATGAGGAGATCACAAGCGGCGCTGATGCTCACAGTGTTAAACCTTTATAACTATACCATAAAACAATGTACTTATACTGTAAACCCTTGTGCAGTGATAAGATGTAAATGCAACACAGTGTAACCTTGTTAACTTGAAAGCTGTACGAGCGTCTCCGACGCTCTGAGAATACTTAGAAATATAATAAATACACAGATACCGGTATTAGGTTCTAACACCTTATATGAACGTTCTATTTGCAAAAGAATAATACAATACAAGTCATACACTACCAAAATAACATTGACTACCTAACCAGATAACTACACATGAAATACAATAGCAGTACAATAACACTTAAGAGAAAGAGAGAGAAAGAGGAGAAGAGAGAGAGAGAGAGAGATATGGCTCACAATAACAATAAAGGCAATATGGTTGCAGAGAAACTTACGCACAAAGGGAAACAATTGCATGCGCCTCTGGATATCCAGCTCCCGATTGTCAGCAATGAGAACCGTTGAAGAGAATAGAGAGCTGGATCAGATCGGCTTGTCCTTTTATACCCTACACACAATACAGTACAATAGTCCCTATGTTCTTATTGTTCATTGGACACAGGAATTCGTCTTCGCATTATAACAAAAGGTCATAGGTTGATTCATACAGGTGGGCTGTGACTATTTCCAACTGCTCAGGTGGGTGGGAAACTAGGTTTCCCGCCGCATGGATAATAAAGTGCAAATAATAGTAAATGTCCATAAATTTCTTATGTCCATAACTATTCGCACGAGCGATTAATCCGCTCCAAACCAACACCGGAATATTGCTAATTAAATACTCTTCCGATGGATACTAAACACCACTGTGTAACCCCTGTCTGACCCTTCGTATCAAACAAAGAGGGATCTCTATGTCTATGAACATGCTACATTAACTAAACTTTCAGATTCTATCAAAGGGACCATAATCTACAAAATACATTATATAGTTAAAATATGTTACGAACGAGTCGCCCGCTAGGCGCACGTAAACTTTACCGTAAATGCGCATACCGTGCGCCTGCGGGTGCACGCAACAGCGAGTATGCGCACGCACGGGAGAGCCCATGCACTCGCAGCGGGGACACGCATGAGGTGCAAATATGGCAATGTGTAGCGTGATATTTTTCTGACTTTGACAGTCCACCCTTTGGCAGTCACCAATAACTGCCACTTTCTAAAACATTTCAAAAAGAGAAAAATATATGTCATGTGTAAATACATTTCTATGATTGGGTAGGGGAGGAGAGGAGAAGGTAGGAAACGGGTATGACCTAGTGAGATAGCAGAAGCATGTGTGTATGAATCCATGTTTGGGGGGTCATGTATCATCGTGCCGTACGTGTCTTAAATCAAGCTTCGAGGTATTGCGAAGTATACATTTGAATTCCTTCTTATCCCGTGGTACGGGTCTGTGGATGGGCTGTCAAACTTTACCGAGCTCTCTTCGGCTTTTGGTTGCAACAAAATGGGGGAGCACATTTTAGTTGATGATACATGAATGGGGGAATATGTGAATGCTGATATCTGTGCCTGTATTCCCTATCGACTATGTGTGTTATTACCTGAAGGTTGTAGAGATGAAGATAAAGAACAATTATGGTAAATGCAGTGATAAACTATGTGAGTTTAATATACATTTGCCGATTGAGGTCTTGTCTTGTGTCTTGTCTTGTCTCGATGCACATGTTGACTGTAGTCTCTTTGTGCTTTTGCCAATAAACGCAAGCAAAGCTTTATCAATGTCCATAGACTTACAAAAAGTGTTGGGCTAGCGTAAAATTAAAAGTACTAGGGACATGGGGGGTCTATGGCATAGTCCATCAGTTGTCTGTGTAAAAGGTTGTCAAACTTCTTCTTTAATCCATCTGTTGTCTGCATACAAGGTCGTCAAATTCCTCTTCCAAGCGGGTCTTTTTACCTTGGAGAAAAACAAAGGAGAAACGGGTGAAAGAAACGGACCGTGGAATCACATTTTCATCACAACATTGTCTCTATCGTTGGGTCATAAATCACATCAGTCGTTGTTATTACAGTATCTTCACTCCTTAAACTCATCACTCGGGTGCTACGTTTACACTTTGTTAAAACCCGAACGCATCTAAATATCAGACCGACCAATATGATGACACCCAGAACACACAAAAGGAATTTACCTACATCCATGATAATACCTTGGGTCCATTCTCCTAAACCAGAGAACCAATTTCGCGGGTTCAACCATGACACCCAACTGGTCAGCTCATTACCCACAGCGGCAAGGGTGAGATTGTGTTTCCTTCGGAACTCCCATTTTAATTGGAGAATGTCGTCCATCTTTTGGTCTATGACCTCGACCGGGTCCTCGGTGCTGTTTGTGATATACGTGCAGCACTTTATTCCATACTGAGTTGCTAGGGTGACACAATACCCACCCGTCACAGCTGTGAGATAATTGAGAATCATCCTATGCTGAACCAGTTCTGTTTTATAAGCTTGGAGCTCCCTTCCAGTATACCTAAATGTGTCATCATACATTTCAGTGATATTGTCTAATAAATTTGCAAGCGCAGATATATATTTATAATTTATCACTCCTCTGGCGGTACGAGTGATATCTAACGCGATTAGGAATTGAATCCCGGTGGATTCACTGATCAGGTCAGAGGCCGGATGCTCTGTTCTCTCTATCAGGTGCCGTTTAACGATGTGCTCGTAATGAGTGTGAGTATAAGGAGCTTGGGCACTGCGGTGAATATCTTTCATTTTAGTGTGGGATACGGTCATTACCTCAGGCAGTACTTTTCCAATATAACATAACCCTTCTGAGTTTGGGGCAAGCCACTTATACGCCTTCCTCCCGCATATGAAATATGCATCATCGGGGAGAACATATAGGACGGAGTAGGACATTACCATATTACACATTTTCCATATGAAATTTCCTAACCCTAATTCTCCCATCTGTTTAGTACACGTATCGGTTTGTACGATGTGTGCACAGTATCCTGGTGATACCTCTCCAACTCTCATGGTCCTACTTCCTAGGGTATACCTATATCGGAAATATTTTCCACTACCGGCTATGTGGCGTATAAGTTCTGTATCTGCTGGCATTCTATCGGCTCTGTATGAAAAGGTCATGGTTTGGTTATTCCATGACACTTCCCAATTTCCCGGCTTTCGGGGATTGGAAATGTTAAAACATATTAGGGATCTATCCACATGATATTGGTGGAGCTTCAAACTAGGAGGACTGGAGATATTAAACCTCCTGTCCACCGGCCTCCCACCACTTAGCTCAAGTACCTCCCCTACCGTTAAAGGGAATGGTACTAATCCTGATTTGCTATGGTCTTGAGATACTTGAGAGCATACCCAACAATCTGTCTGATTTAACACTTTACCCACTAAGGAGTGATAGTCACTCAATGGATGCCGGTCCATGTGGATATTAAAACTGGATTGGCATTTCTTGATGCACCCATCCTCAACTATCACAGTGTCTACAGATACAGTTCTTTTCTCAGCTAACAGGTTTTCACAATGGTTACAAATAACATGGCTGCTAGATCGTTTCCGGTACTCGCCTTTGCTTGGTGGTTGTGTTGCTATTGGAAATTTACACCTCCGTCTCAGTCATTAGAAACCTTTCTGGATCCTTTCTCGACCTCACTGGTACTCTCACCGGAACAGACTGCTCTGGTCAACATCAGGGTCAACATGAAAACACGGCTCACAGTCTCTCGAGGTGAGTCCATCTTACAGGAGGAGAAAGGAGAAATTTGTAATGGGGGTACAGGAAAACAGTTTGAGGGGGAGAGAAACTTGTTACGATAATTAGTTCTCTAGTCTTGTCGTTCTTCTTGTTCTGCTGTCATCTCAAAGGTGCTGTCTCTCAGTCTTCCAACCGAACACTGCGGTGATGCAATATTCCTTCCAAATCAGCGATCTCTCTGTAAGGAGCAAAAATCTTGCATTACCATTTGTCTAACTGATGTGTGACATACCATCTTTAAACATGAAAACATGAGTGAGAAGAGAGAAAACAAGAAAAAAACAAAAGAGAGAGAGAACAATTCATATACATATATATTACATAAACCAACAATAAACAATAACAGAAAAAAAAATTTTCAAACATTTTTAAAACATTGTTCATCAGGCTGTCATATCTACATGTCCAATGGTATCCTTGCGCAGTCCCTCCCACCAGCACCTCCATACTCCACCCTTTGTATCTGGCCAGGATACATTGATGCGGGTAGGTCATGCTGGGGTTTGGTAGACTTCTGCAAAGACCAAGTAGATATGCAATGTTTGAGTCCTACCAATAATCGTCAGAGATGGGGAGAGAAAAAAACATTTCACAGATACATTTACAACGTTTCACCCGGTCATTCCTGTGTCTTCAGGGAATGACCTCCCACTTTATTAACTATAACCTCAGGCTTACCATCAGTCTTAATGATCACCTTTCCTGATTGCAACTTATAGGTGTAACTCAATTTTTTTTTTTACATATGTGGTATCTGATTACGATTTTGTGTATCATAACTCTGCTCATGTTCTTGTCTAGGTGGTCTGACTTTATGTGGGCTGTTACAGTTACTGGCATAATGCCCTTCTCTTTTACAAAGATAACAAACCCTGGGCTTCTTCCAAGTGTCAGTGACCTGAGGTTTTGGTTGATTTGATGCCTCCTCAAACGCTTGGATGCTCATCATCATCAACCGCTTTCCCTGTACCTCCCTGATTCCTTGGATATCATGGTTATGTTGTTGTCTAGGGGGTTGATATGATTTTTGTATTTTTCTTGATCTACAATCTCTTGCAAAATGTCCCTCTTTATGACAATTGTAACAGACTTCCACATTTGAATTTCTCGCAGTGGTGTGGGGCTTATGCTGGAGTGGTCTTGTGGTTAGGGCCTGTATACTTGCGGCCATTAACTTATCACTTTGTGACTCCCTGTATCTGGTGATATTCTGATCATGATCAATAGCGGCCTCCCTTAATGCGGCCACCGAGATATTTCTCCAGTTTGGGTTGGTGGTCTGTATCCTAGTTCTCAATACCTCCTTTAAACCATTCATTAATACCTTAACCGCTATTTCTCTATGCTGTGCATTAGTTTTGATGTCTGTGATCCCAGTGTTTCTAGCCATTACTTGCAGTGCTCGATTGAAATAATTAGAAATACTTTCCCCTTCGTTTTGTCTTATTGAGAAAATTTCATTCCACTTGACAACGGCAGGGAAATATACTTCTAACTGTCGGTTAATCTGCTTAATACATTCCTGATTGTGTTCCTCCGTTTGAGGTACTTCTGTGTCTAATTGACAATCAGTAATAAATTTCGCAGGGTCAACACTGGAGGGCAAACATGCCCTCAGCACTGTCCGCCAATCTTTGTTGGTGGGTTCTGTGGCGTTTCCTAGTTCTTTAATGAACCTTTGACATGCGACTAGATTTTTCCTAGGATCAGGAAATTCAGACATAATTGATCTCAATTCGGTCCGGGACCAGGGACGGCGCATTGCACTGTCTTTGACGGGAATGATTCCCTGATCGTCAGTCTTCCCATTGGGGACTGTGATCACCCTGACAGGACTAAACTCAATTACATCACCTTGTGTTGGTCTTGCAATATGGGGTACATTTGTTTGTGCGTGATATAAAACATTGTACGTACCTGTGGACACGACCTCACCTGGCCCTCCGTTAGGGGGTTTGATTATTGCCTTTACCGATTTGGTCGCGTC
Organism: Pseudophryne corroboree; assembly: GCF_028390025.1. Taxonomy (NCBI): domain Eukaryota; kingdom Metazoa; phylum Chordata; class Amphibia; order Anura; family Myobatrachidae; genus Pseudophryne; species Pseudophryne corroboree. The sequence continues at coordinate 568,019,330 of NC_086449.1, read as the reverse complement.
CACCTGGATGTCTTGTGTGATGGCTGCTGGTAAAGGTGCCGACATCGTGCTGGGCTCACTTTCGTGCTTGTAGTCCTGAGGGAAGTTTGACATGGGGTGCGACTTGCACGGGTTAACATTTGTAATTTTTACACTTTCATTTCCATAAACATTATTACATTTTACACTTTCATTCTTAATACAGTTACTAAGTGCATTTTTATCGTACAACATTGTGCCTTTCTCCGCAACCATAATCCTCTCCATTGCCATGTCTCTTCTCCCAAGATGAGAGTCAGATATGTCAGTTAAACTTCTTTGCATTTCACTTTCCTGTTGCCACAATTTTAAATGGTCATAATGTTTGATCCGTCTCTTTGCTGATTTAATGAGACCTATCCTTCTCCTTAGATTTTGTAACACATCTGGGCTAAAGCTACCTACCCTGGGAAACTTCTCCCCGTCATGCCGTCATTCTTTACCATTCATCACATAAAACCTGTGTGTGTGCTGAGTTAACCCGAACCGAGGTTGATCGCCCCCCTACCTGAACAACTGGCCCCCATAACTTGCAGGTGTTGCTTTCACTACCTCTGACCTTCAAATCAGGGTCTTCAGCGAACCCTTACAAAAACCAAGATGTCCGGGGCAGGCCGGCGGCGAAGTTTACCGAGTACTCCACTCACTCCTCGCCCACGTTGGCCAGTACTGCAATCACTGTATCCAGAGCTGTTGTACCCAACCTAGGGCCCCTATAAGCCTTTATTTACTGGGGCGTGTTCCCCAGCAAGTATCGGTTGTTGGATAGTTCCCGAGTGACCAGCGAACCTCCCTTAAAATAAAAAAATTACACAAATCACGTTAAAATGTACAAATAGCGTTTATGACCCCTTTCGTACGCAAATGGTACTGGTCAGGTTACTAACTAATGCACACAATTACATGCGGTACAATCGTTTGGCACATAAGCAACTAATCTTATGTGCGGAGCGACCAGTGGAATCGAAAATTGCGGCTGCGAATTCCTTCAGCCTGAGCTTCAATGGCCTATATGGGTTCCGCACCAACCCTTCTTGGTGTTGTGCTACTTTTCTCTATAGCGGACTTCTTAGTCTGCTGTACCTAGACCTCCTGGTCTGTTCCGGACCTCCTGGTCTGTGCTACAGTAGACCTCCTGGTCTGCTATACTCTAATGCTCAAATTTATGTTTAACAAGGGATGCCTCCCCAGCCACCATGCACGTCACTTACATGTATGTACCTCACGAGAACTCGACTTCTTGTGGTTCAACCAAAAAATTGTAAAAACATATATATACAAACACTCACTCACCACATGTACACTTTACTTTTGTTTCTATTTCTGCGCAGAAATTTCTTTCCTTTAGACCAGATGAGTCGTAAATTTAGAGAAGGATCTATTAGTTTAAATTTCGGACACTAAAATTGACTTGCGCTATTTATCGCGTTGCCACCTTTTCGCCTGTTAACAAATAATACTATCGTGTGTTTTGAATTATGTGGGCGTACCCGGACGCTCCGTTGCGTAATATACGCTGCGTGCGTCGGCCTTTGTGTTGCGTACGCTTGTCTCACCCTTTTGTTAGAGACACGTGTACGCCAGCCAAATGTCCACCGGAACACAATTAACACGTTTATCAATGTAGATGATCCTCAATCATCTACCGAGCACCACACAGATCTCTCCTTGTATCTTAGGCAAAGCTGTGTGCGTGCTTTACAAATTACCCCTTAATGTATTACTTTTACTCTTTAACTATTAATAGCAACAAATCTTTCTTAGCATGTTATCAATTGTGAAATGGCAAACAGGAGAGTGATATATGAAAATACACGAATGAAAAGAAATGCAGATATATGCGTGCTGTCACAACTGAGGGCCTGAGCTGACGGGAGGCAGCCTCAGTTGTAGGGGCTGAGATGTAACGGAACCTAGGAGGTTGTATCAGACCCCTAGACATGTAAGTAACATGTAGAATAACTGCCCGAAGGCGTGACCACGACAACCAGGATAAAAGTCAATGATGTTTATTATGACAAACTCCGTAACACAGCAGCAGTAAAAGGAAACATAAAAGTCAACAGAGGATAAATACAATTCCTGGGTACTACAGGGTGGCAAGGGCCACAGGCACTGGTAGTGTGAGACAGTTCTTATAATCTTCTAGTTGGAAAGTCCTTACCAGGCCTGACTGTAGCAATGGAGAGAACCCAGGATCGTACCAGCTGATGTTCCAGGAAAGGCTGGGCTGCTGAAGGTAAAACGGCTGCTGTGGATACTGGCTGGAACCAGACTGTTGTTGGTACAGAGTGGATACTGGCTGGAACCAGTTAAATAATAAACGAACTTGAGAGCGATGAAATAATAATGAAGTTTGGAGTTTGAGAGCGGTGAAATAATAATACCGGTGGAGAGTGGTAAACTGCAGAAAAGGACACCGGCCCTTTAAGAGAAGCTATACACTGCTGGAAGCTGGGCTGGAAGCAGGTGATTGTTTGAGAGCGGTGAAATAATAATACCGGTGGAGAGTGGTAAACTGCAGAAAGGACACCGGCCCTTTAAGAGAAGCTGTACACTGCTGGAAGCTGGGCTGGAAGCAGGTGATTGTTGTAGCTGGAAACAGGTGAGTCCAGAATGGATCGGAGAGTCAGGCTACACCGCAGATGGAATGCTGGTGCGGGTCTCTATAGCAGAAGTCTGGAGACAGGAGCTGGAACCTGGAAGACAACCACAGGAGAGAGACAAACTGGAACTAGGTTAGACAACCAAAGCACTGACGCCTTCCTTGCTCAGGCACAGCTTACTTATACCTGCAGCAAGGAAGGGGTTGGCTAGGCAATTATGCAAATCAACAATACAGACAGCAGATTGGTGGAAATGCTCAGATGACAAAATCCAAGATGGCTGCGCCCATGCAGACACTTGGAGGGAAGTTTGGTTTGTAATCCATGTGAGAATTGAAACAGTAATGGCGACGCCGGCCACAGGAGACAGGAGACGCCAGACTGACAAGCGCACATTTAACCACGCGGGCACAGCGGAGGCCGCGGCTGATGAAATCACCACTCTGACATTCTGCATGTGGAAACTCAGGAACAGCGGGATCCGGTCCTGGAACGCTGAGCCAGCCTTAGGAGGCATCTGAAGGGTAAGTAATGGCGTCCAGATACCCGGATCGTGACAGCACCCCCCCCTTTAGGAGTGGCCCCAGGACACTTCTTAGGCTTTAAAGGAAACTTTGCGTGGAAATTTCGGACCAAGGCAGGAGCATGGACGTCTGAGGCATTGGTCCAAGAGCGTTCTTCAGGACCATAGCCCTTCCAGTCAATGAGGTATTGTAACTGACCGTAACGGAAACGTGAGTCCAAAATCTTGGCCACCTCGTACTCGACTCCCCGTTGAGTCTGAACTTTGGGAGCTGGAGGAAGTGCGGAATGAAACCGATTCAGGATCAGCGGTTTCAACAAAGAAACATGAAATGTCCTGGGTATTTTCAAGAAGGATGGTAACTGTAACCTGTAGGCAACAGGATTGATGACTTGTTCAATCTTGAAGGGTCCGATGTAGCGAGGTGCAAATTTCATGCTGGGAACTCTCAACCTCAAATTCTTCGTGGACAGCCACACACGATCACCCACCTTGAGAGCAGGAACCGCTCTACGCTTCCTATCGGCAAACTTCTTATACCTGAATGAGGCTTTAAGCAGGGCTGCGCGGACGTTCCTCCAGTTATTTGAAAACTGACGCAAGGTGACATCCACTGCTGGAACAGAAGTTGCGGGAAGTGGTTGGAATTCTGGGACTTTAGGGTGGAATCCATAATTAATGAAGAATGGTGTAGAAGAAGATGAGGAATGGTATTGATTGTTGTGGCTGAACTCGGCCCAAGGAAGGAGTTGAACCCAGTCATCTTGAGAGGAAGACACATATATACGGAGGAAGGCCTCCAAGTCCTGATTCACCCTCTCGGTTTGACCATTGGTCTGAGGATGGTAAGCCGTGGAAAACTTTAACTTGACTTGGAGGGCTTGACACAAACTTCGCCAAAATTTGGCTACAAATTGTACTCCACGATCCGAGATGATCTCTTCAGGAAGACCGTGAAGTCGGAAGATCTCTTGTATAAACACTTGAGCCAACTTGGAAGCTGACGGAAGACCGGTGAGAGGGATGAAATGTGCCATCTTGGTGAACCGGTCAACTACCACCCAGATGGTATTAAACTTGTTGCAGATAGGTAGATCGGAAACAAAGTCCATCGACAAATGGGTCCAAGGTCGACGGGGAACAGATAATGGAACCAGTTGCCCCGCAGGCGACTGGCGGGAGACTTTGTGTTGGGCACACTTTGGGCAGGAGGCAATAAATTCCATAACGTCCTTCTTCAGAGTTGGCCACCAGTAGGACCTAGAAATAAATTCAAGGGTTTTCTGAATGCCTGTATGTCCAGCAAAACGGGAAGCATGGGACCAATGCATGAGCTTCTTCCTTAGAACTGGCTTAACAAAACTTTTCCCTGGTGGAGGCGTAGAGTCCATCCCTACCGTGGAGAATGCCAACGGATTAATAATAGGATGCTTGTCTGCAGACTCGGACTCATTTTCTTGCTCCCATGAGCGGGAAAGGGCATCGGCCTTACGATTCTGAGAACCCGGACAGAACTGGAGTTTAAAGTCAAACCTAGAGAAGAAAAGTGCCCATCTGGCCTGACGAGGATTCAGACATTGTGCGCCTTTGAGATATAAAAGATTTTTGTGGTCGGTAAGTATGGTGATTGAGTGGGAAGCTCCCTCCAACAGGTATCTCCACTCCTCCAGAGCGAGCTTGATGGCTAGCAACTCCTGATCGCCAATGGCATAGTTGCGCTCAGCTGGGGAGAACTTCCGGGAGAAGAAACTGCAAGGATGTAGATGTCCATCTTTGGCCCTCTGAGATAACACTGCTCCTACTCCAACGGAGGAGGCATCTACCTCTAAGATAAAAGGAGAGTCGGTGTCGGGCTGTTTCAGAACTGGTGCAGAGATGAACCGTTGCTTCAGAAGGTGAAAGGCCTGTGTAGCTTCCTCGGACCACTTGGACGGATTAGCACCTTTCTTGGTTAATGCAGTGATAGGCGCCACAATGGTGGAAAAGTCTCGTATAAATTTTCTATAATAATTGGCGAACCCTAAGAACCTCTGGACCCCTTTGAGGCTTAAGGGTATAGGCCAATTCTGGATTGCTTGGAGTTTCTCAGGATCCATCTCTAGTCCGGAACCGGACACAATGTAACCTAGAAACGGAATGGTTTTAACTTCAAACACACACTTCTCCAATTTACAATAGAGGTGATTGACACGGAGACGGGAAAGAACCTCTTTTACCCAGAAACGATGATCTTCGAGATTATTAGCAAAGATGAGGATGTCGTCTAGATAAACCACGACATGGCGGTACAAGATGTCCCTGAAAATCTCATTCACGAAGTGCTGGAAGACTGCTGGAGCGTTGCTCAATCCGAAGGGCATGACGAGGTACTCATAATGTCCATCACGGGTGTTAAAGGCGGTCTTCCACTCGTCACCCTCACGGATTCGGATGAGATTGTAGGCACCCCTCAAGTCCAGCTTTGTGAAAATAGTTGCACCACTAACTCTATCAAAGAGCTCGGTAATCAGGGGTAAAGGGTATCGGTTCTTGACGGTAATGTCGTTCAGACCTCTGTAATCGATGCACGGACGCAGACCACCCTCTTTCTTCTTAACGAAGAAGAAGCCTGCGCCGGCTGGAGAAGAAGATGGTCGGATGAAACCCTTCGCCAGGTTCTCTTTGATGTACTCTTCCATGGAGTGTGTCTCAGGCAGAGACAACGGATAAGTTCGGCCTCGCGGTGGAACCTTCCCTGGAATGAGGTCGATTGGGCAGTCCCATTCTCTATGAGGAGGAAGGATATAAGCAGAGGCTTTACTGAACACGTCCGTGAAGTCTTGATATGGAGGAGGCGGAACATCAGATGACCTGGGGAAGGAAGAACAAACAGGAAGAACTTTGGCTAAACAAGTCTCAGCACAGGAGGGACCCCATGCCAGTATTTGCGTAGTCGTCCAGTCAATTGATGGGTTGTGGAGACGGAGCCATGGAAGGCCTAAAACCACTGGATGTGTGGCTCTTGGAATCACTAAAAAAGAAATATACTCAGAATGAAGAACTCCCACTCTCAGACGAACTGGAAGAGTCCTTAAGGAAATGACTGCGTCAAAAATCTTGCTGCCATCCACGGCAGTCAAAGAGATGGACGAGGACAGTCTCTCGGTGGGTAGGGACCACCGTTTAACATAAGCTTCGGTTATGAAATTCCCAGCTGCTCCGGAATCAAGGAGGGCAATGACGTTCCTGTAACGTTGAGCAATTTGGAGCGACACTGGGAGGTTACAGTCATGAGGAGATGGAGAGGAGATCATTACTCCTAGCCGGCCCTCTCCTTGGCGAGCTAGGATCTGGAGTTTCCCGGACGTTTGGGACAGGCATTGATAGTGTGCGACGGAGCTGCACAGTAGAGACAGAGAGACTCAGAGAGACGTCTTCGGCGCTCAGCGGGAGATAGACGGGAACGACTAATTTGCATAGGCTCATCCTTGGATGGAGATGGTTGACGAGGAGGAGGAGCAGAAGATTTAGGAGTAGATGATCTTCCTCGCTCGGTTGCTCTCTCTCTGAAACGTAGATCAACCTTCGTGCAAAGAGAAATTAGCTCATCCAACTTAGAGGGCAAGTCTCTGGTAGCTAACTCATCCTTGATGCATTCTGATAAGCCATGCCAGAATGCAGCATACAGGGCCTCGTCGTTCCATGCCAGTTCGGATGCCAGGATTTTAAACTGTATAAGATACTGTCCCACAGTACGTGTTCCCTGGCGTAAACGGAGAATCTCAGATTAAGCAGATGTTATCCGGCCTGGCTCGTCGAAGATGCGCCTGAATGTAGCTACAAAGTCAGTATAGGAGGATAGCAGGGGATCAGACTTCTCCCATAAAGGTGATGCCCAGTCAAGGGCTGAGCCACTGAGAAGGGAGATGATATAGGCAATTTTGGTACGGTCACTGAAGAAATTGCCAGGTAGAAGCTCAAAGTGGATTTCACATTGATTGAGAAATCCCCTGCAGAACCTTGGAGATCCATCAAATTTTGCTGGCGTTGGAAGATGAAGATGTGGACTGGAAATGGGTAAGGTGGGTGGGGTTACAGCTGGTGTTACTGTAGTGGACGCACCGGACGTGCCAGGTCCACGGAGGGTCGTTTGAATCCCATCCAGCCGTGTAGAGAGATCCTGGAGACAGCGGATGATGTGGCCCTGTGCAGCCTCCTGATGTTCAAGTCGGGCTGCCAGTTCTTGCATCGGCCTGGCCGCTTGATCCTGGTCTCCGGCTGGATTCATTAGGTCAGTGCTTACTGTCACAACTGAGGGCCTGAGCTGACGGGAGGCAGCCTCAGTTGTAGGGGCTGAGATGTAACGGAACCTGGGAGGTTGTATCAGACCCCTAGACATGTAAGTAACATGTAGAATAACTGCCCGAAGGCGTGACCACGACAACCAGGATAAAAGTCAATGATGTTTATTATGACAAACTCCGTAACACAGCAGCAGTAAAAGGAAACATAAAAGTCAACAGAGGATAAATACAATTCCTGGGTACTACAGGGTGGCAAGGGCCACAGGCACTGGTAGTGTGAGACAGTTCTTATAATCTTCTAGTTGGAAAGTCCTTACCAGGCCTGACTGTAGCAATGGAGAGAACCCAGGATCGTACCAGCTGATGTTCCAGGAAAGGCTGGGCTGCTGAAGGTAAAACGGCTGCTGTGGATACTGGCTGGAACCAGACTGTTGTTGGTACGGAGTGGATACTGGCTGGAACCAGTTAAATAATAAACGAACTTGAGAGCGATGAAATAATAATGAAATTTGGAGTTTGAGAGCGGTGAAATAATAATACCGGTGGAGAGTGGTAAACTGCAGAAAAGGACACCGGCCCTTTAAGAGAAGCTATACACTGCTGGAAGCTGGGCTGGAAGCAGGTGATTGTTTGAGAGCGGTGAAATAATAATACCGGTGGAGAGTGGTAAACTGCAGAAAAGGACACCGGCCCTTTAAGAGAAGCTATACACTGCTGGAAGCTGGGCTGGAAGCAGGTGATTGTTTGAGAGCGGTGAAATAATAATACCGGTGGAGAGTGGTAAACTGCAGAAAGGACACCGGCCCTTTAAGAGAAGCTGTACACTGCTGGAAGCTGGGCTGGAAGCAGGTGATTGTTGTAGCTGGAAACAGGTGAGTCCAGAATGGATCGGAGAGTCAGGCTACACCGCAGATGGAATGCTGGTGCGGGTCTCTATAGCAGAAGTCTGGAGACAGGAGCTGGAACCTGGAAGACAACCACAGGAGAGAGACAAACTGGAACTAGGTTAGACAACCAAAGCACTGACGCCTTCCTTGCTCAGGCACAGCTTACTTATACCTGCAGCAAGGAAGGGGTTGGCTAGGCAATTATGCAAATCAACAATACAGACAGCAGATTGGTGGAAATGCTCAGATGACAAAATCCAAGATGGCTGTGCCCATGCAGACACTTGGAGGGAAGTTTGGTTTGTAATCCATGTGAGAATTGAAACAGTAATGGCGACGCCGGCCACAGGAGACAGGAGACGCCAGACTGACAAGCGCACATTTAACCACGCGGGCACAGCGGAGGCCGCGGCTGATGAAATCACCACTCTGACATTCTGCATGTGGAAACTCAGGAACAGCGGGATCCGGTCCTGGAACGCTGAGCCAGCCTTAGGAGGCATCTGAAGGGTAAGTAATGGCGTCCAGATACCCGGATCGTGACACGTGCGTGCGTACGCAAGACAGAAATAAACAGTTTTAAAAGACACTAGCGTGTTGTTCTTACCTCCGGTTCCGGATTCCTTCAGCACCCTTTACTAAGCGAAGCAGACGCTTATCCGGTCAGCACGACGAGGAATATTACCTCCCGCCCTTTGCTGATGGATAATGTCTGCTGAAATTACCTAGTGCAGATATGTGAAGGACGGACGAGCCGCCAATTGATAAAGCCAAATATTTATCTTACGTAAAACCCTTTAAAAGGTAAAAGAACACAGTACGCTATTGGCGTAAGGAATACCGTAAGTGTACGCACGTTGTGTAACAATCGCTTAGCCGTGGTCGAGACGCACGAGCGTCACGTTCGCTCACGGCTAAGAGAGCACAGGCAAGCACGCTATAGGCTGCCGACTAACGTAATGATATGCTACTAGCGTAGCGGACACTTGGGACCACGAGATCATCACAAGCGGCGCTGATGCTCACAGTGTTAAACCTTTATAACTATACCATAAAACAATGTACTTATACTGTAAACCCTTGTGCAGTGATAAGATGTAAATGCAACACAGTGTAACCTTGTTAACTTGAAAGCTGTACGAGCGTCTCCGACGCTCTGAGAATACTTAGAAATATAATAAATACACAGATACCGGTATTAGGTTCTAACACCTTATATGAACGTTCTATTTGCAAAAGAATAATACAATACAAGTCATACACTACCAAAATAACATTGACTACCTAACCAGATAACTACACATGAAATACAATAGCAGTACAATAACACTTAAGAGAAAGAGAGAGAAAGAGGAGAAGAGAGAGAGAGAGAGATATGGCTCACAATAACAATAAAGGCAATATGGTTGCAGAGAAACTTACGCACAAAGGGAAACAATCGCATGCGCCTCTGGATATCCAGCTCCCGATTATCAGCAATGAGAACCGTTGAAGAGAATAGAGAGCTGGATCAGATCGGCTTGTCCTTTTATACCCTACACACAATACAGTACAATGGTCCCTATATTCTTATTGTTCATTGGACACAGGAATTCGTCTTCGCATTATAACAAAAGGTCATAGGTTGATTCATACAGGTGGGCTGTGACTATTTCCAACTGCTCAGGTGGGTGGGAAACTAGGTTTCCCGCCGCATGGATAATAAAGTGCAAATAATAGTAAATGTCCATAAACTTCTTATGTCCATAACTATTCGCACGAGCGATTAATCCGCTCCAAACCAACACCGGAATATTGCTAATTAAATACTCTTCCGATGGATACTAAACACCACTGTGTAACCCCTGTCTGACCCTTCGTATCAAACAAAGAGGGATCTCTTTGTCTATGAACATGCTACATTAACTAAACTTTCAGATTCTATCAAAGGGACCATAATTTACAAAATACATTATATAGTTAAAATATGTTACGAACGAGTCGCCCGCTAGACGGACATAAACTTTACCGTAAATGCGCATACCGTGCGCCTGCGGGTGCACGCAGCAGCGAGTATGCGCACGCACGGGAGAGCCCATGCACTCGCAGCGGGGACACGCATGAGGTGCAAATATGGCAATGTGTAGCGTGATATTTTTCTGACTTTGACAACATCTAGGGTAATATTCTCTGAAATATTCCAGTGCCATGCGCTAGTCCACGGAGACAGAGGGAGATTAGGGAGGTAAATGTGTGGCTTAGACACTAGTGTAGGAAGTAGGGGTTTGTGTTCTTGGAACACTGGGCAGACTTCTCAGTCAGGCACCACTTTTTTGTCACGGTGGATTGCACCTGAATGAGGAGGGGTCTGCGATGCTGGGGGGCAGGATGGTTTGAAGGTTGGAGGAGCTTTTAAACTAGGGGGGAGGGTTTAGCTAGAAGCTACGGGTCAAACAGTGAGAACAGTAAGGATGGGGGTAGTGAACAAAATGGGGGTGGTGAAGGGGGGAGGGAAAGTTCAGCCAGCAAGGGTATTTGCATGGGTAATTACACAGGAATTACTGAAATAGGTATTGCCCAAGGTATTCCAAAATTATTAACTCATGACTATTATGGTTCAACAGTGCGGTATATAGAAAATGATGTCCATAGCAAAAGAGAAAATACCTACATCGGTGGGGGGTGGCGGGGGGGTTTAGAAAGACTTAATAGGTCTAATAGTGATAGTAGTAAGGAAGGCTGTATTAAGTATGATGGGGGTGGAAATGGAGGGTGGAGAATAACAGTCGGTAAGTGTAATTCTAGAAAGGCACTTGCAAATAATGATAAGATACCATTAAAACAAACAGGCAAGGGAAATATTAAGCTAAAATGTATGCTTGGGAACGCATGAAGCCTATCAGGTAAAATGGGGGAATTGGAATGGATTGTATCAAAAACTCAGTAGGATATTATAGGTATTACGGAAACATGGTGGGACAAATCTCATGACTGGGTTGCAAATTTGGAGAGATATTCACTTTTCAGGAGGTACAGGGCTACCAAAAGGGGAGGAGGGGTATGTCTCTATATAAAACCATCTCTAAAACCAAACTTAATAGTTGTATTTACGAGGGGACTGGAGATAACGTGGAGTCAGGGCCGACGCCACCACTAGGCAGCTGCCTATGGGCGGCAGCACTTGAAGAGTGAAAAAAAAGTAGGAATTGACTGCTCTGCGCTCACCATGAGGGATGTGAGGCACCGCTACCCGCTCACCTAGTGTCTGATCAGGCGGATCAAAACCACATGTCCAGAGCTGTTCCCACCTCCCCTTCTTGCTTTGTTCTCACTTAAACCACCGCACTCCCAACCTGATGACCGTTTAGGAGATCTGCTCCCTCCGCCGGCTCCACAAACCTGCCAAGGAGGCAATGGAGCTGCTGGAGACCGAAGAGAAGGAGGGGGGCGGGAATTTCACCCAGTGCAGACAAGGCTTCCCCAACCACTGGCGGATCCCCCTGTCATTTCTGATGCTTTCCTTTAACTGGCAGCATGGGGACGGGCCATGAAATTGACCCTCATGGTCATCTTCACCGGGAGCTTGAGCTGATCCCCCAGCACTCCCCCTTCTGCCCCACAAAGCAAGTTGATAGGCGAGTACCGAGTAGCAGACAGTTCAGGGACGTGCAGGCGCCGCACCATACATTGCTCCCTGCCATGATTGAGCTACATCCTCCCACACAGGGAACGCAGTGTGGGACTGTTATCTCAACAGTCTGCCCCAGCCCGATGCTGTTGATTCACAGGGGGGCTTCTTCTGTGTGGTTGTGGAATGAGATTGGGTTCTGTGTAACACTATAGAAGTGTGAAGCACAGCCCCAACATCACACAGCATCACCCTACCCTATATATAATTTGGACCCATCCTACAACAATATACTGTTTCCCCCAAGACCCACTGTGCATAATGGAAATGCACAGACTATACAGCATGGTATTCCGAGCAGTGTTGGGATTCCGAACGATGGGATCCTGACCACATTTCATATAGAGGATGCATGCTGTATAGTCTGTGCGTCTCCATTATGCACAGTGGGGCTTGGGAGAACCAGTAGAACATTGTAGGATGGGTCCAAATTACATTTTATATATATATATATATATATATATATATATATATATAATCTATATGAAATGTGGTCAGGATACCATCGTTGGGAACGCTGGGATACCAAAATACAGGGAGAAGTAAACTGTGGAGTTGGGCGGGGGTTTTGGAGAGAGGTTAGGTTTAGGCTCCGGTGGAGGGTTAGGCTGCAGGGTGGGAGGGTTAGGCTGCGGGTAGGGAGGGGTTAGGGTTAGGCTGTGGGAAGGGGGGCTTAGGGATTAGGGTTAGATTACTTAATTAGTAAATGTCGGGACTTTAATCTCCGGGATGCCGCTGTTGGTGGTGGCTGTGGAATTTCTAAGTTAGCCTGTCTGCACTTTTTTACCTGCTCTGTATTTTGGCAGGGGGGACGCTATTTGCCTAGGGTGCCGAAAAACATTGCACCGGCCCTGCGTGGAGTCGGTACGGGTTGAGATCACAAGTGCTATGAACAACCGGATATTAGCATACATGAGGAGGAACAACTCTTGCAGCAAATTGAAAAAACTGCGGGAATGGGGGACATTCTAGTGATAGAGGATTTCAACTATCCTGATATAAACTGGAGTAACGGTTCATGTGTAAAAGCTAGGAGCAGCAGGTTCCTAAACACATTAAAGGATCTATACTTATCTCAATTAGTCGAGGACCCAACCAAAGGTAATAATATTCTGAACCTAGTTATTACCAATAATGTGGACATTATATCAAACATTACAGTTTGGGAGACCTTGGGAAACAGTGATCACTATATGATCACATTCGGCATCAGTTTCAAGAAACATAGCTATAAGGATCAACCAAAATATTAAACTTTAGAAAAGCTAACTTCAATATGCTGAGACAGGCACTAAACAATATTGACTGGGAAGTTTGTTTCATGGTAAGGACACATCGGAAATGTGGGATGCTTTAAAAGGGTTGATTGATACTGTAGCAATATTCACAAATTCATTCCCATGTGTACTAAACACAGGTGTACTAAACTCAAACCAATGTGGCTGAATAAGGAAGTAAAAAAAGAAATGGCTAAAAAGAGGCGTGCTTTCAAAACATTTAAATCTATTGAAGGGGAGGAGTCATTCCAGTATTACAAGGAATGCAATAAAAGATGCAAAAAGGTAATAAGAGCAGCTAAAATTGTAAACGAAAAGCAAATCATAATAGAGAGTAAAGCCAATCCTAAAAAGTTTAATAAATACATGAACAGTAAAAGGTTAAAAAAGGAGAACGTAGGCCCAATAAAAGATGAACTGGGAGCCTTGATAAACGACAAAATAAAAGCGGAAATACTGAATAATTTTTATTAATCAGTATTCACCAGGGAGGATCAGACGGTGATAGTAGTGCATAACGACAGTGAAGGTAACAGTTAGCAGAAGATTTGTTTATTAATAAAACTCTGTATAGGACACATGGGAACTCACTGAGGCTAGAGGAGAGAAAATTCCGTACAAATCATAGGAAAGGGTTCTTCACCGTAAAGGCAATTAAGATTTGGAACTCCCTGCGGGAGAAGGTAATAATGGCGGACTCTGTAAATGCATTTAAAAATGGATTGGACTGTTGCGACAAACAGCAGCGTGCAAACTGGTCAGAATGACCCCCTATGTTACTATGTAATCTTGTCATTGTATATAGATTGCAGCTTTCTCAATGGCCAGAGGTGCCTAAATGGTTTTTGCCAACTTTTCAGCAATTTTAAAACCTGTACTTTTAACACGCAAGAATCTGGTTGATGATTTGCAGCTAGCGGTCTTTGGAATACTGATTTTTGCACTTTTTGGGCCATTTGCACTCTATTACATATGCAAGAGCTGTCTGCAAAATGGATTTAATTACATCTCATGCTGGTATAGCTTTTAGTGGTATTTAAAATATTTAATCACTGACTGACTTTCAAATTTGTTTTTAATATTCCTCATATTTTCTTGTATATGTTCTTGTATTTTCAGTGCCACTGCATTTAGTTTCCCCCACATACTTGAAAAGCATGTAAAGTCTAACAAATATATGACAGAAGTCATTGTACAATTGGTAAATTGCTTCATCACAATTATTTTGTTATCGATGTCATAAAAATATTTCCTTGGGTAAATATTTTCAAATGTTACTGTATCCAAATTTATAGTAGAGATGTGCGCTGACCCCTGTGTTTTGATTTTGGTTCTGATTTTAGCAAAACCACCCTCACATGTTTTGATTTTGGATCTTTTTCTTTTTTTTTTTATGCTATAACAACAGCTAAAATCTTATATGTTTTGCCTATATTTGTTCCTACAGTATTATTAACCTCAAGAACATTCACGGTTGAATTTTATCTCCGCCGCCCTACAATACATATACACCTTTAACCTGCCTCTCCAAACACAAGTAGGTGCTACTCAAAATTAGAGATGTGTGCAGGCCCATTTTTTCTGGTTTTGGTTCTACTGGAATTTGTCGTCCAGTTTTGGTTTTCTATTTTTTTTTTAATTTTATATTTTTATTGAAGCTCAACATAATGATACAATTGCAAAGAGGTCACATCAAGGAATACATAGGTACTAGATAGGCATCAGAGGTGATGTGTATCTGACATTATGTGATGTTAACACACATGCTACAAATAAAAGTTATACATGAAAAACAGTGAAAACTTAAGTGCAGGTAAATAAACAAATTCACATAGTTTACAATAAATCATCACAATGTCAACGCCTCCACCATTTTCTTTAATTTTTCCTTTCCTAACTAAGGTGACCGTCTCTGGAATATACACCAGAGAGGGTCTGGTCTAACATAAACAAATTATGGATCTAAAAGAACAATAATATCTAACAAAACCAGTTGTTTCTATTTGTCTCCCTGACATATACGTAGACTCGTCGTTTCTCATTTCTAGAGTTACTTATCCAAGCTACTGTAGTTCTGCACCAGGAAAGGTAGAGAAAACAACAGATGAACAGGATAAACAAATATAGCAGCTTAAATTAGCTGAAAACAAACATAAACAAGACAAAGTTGCAGAACCAATAAAGACGTTGGAGATAGAAAGCCGTAGTCAAAACAGCAAATTCATGTACAATACCGGTAGGATAATAGAGTAATAGCAAAGAGTAATTTGTTCATGTAACAGCTTCTAAGGGTCCCTGGTGTAAGGATAATGCATGCACAGTGTTGATACCGTCAGGGGAAAGAATGAAATGGGAGAGCAATGTCAAAAAGCTAATATTTGTCGAAAAATGTTTTGGCCTAAACCCAGGAGTATCTACAGCTCCCGATCCACCAAAACTCATGCATAATTTCCTTTCAAATTGGGGAGCTTCTCTGCTAGCCACTGCATCCAGGGTACTAACTAAATCCACCCCTATCGGCCCATGCAATACTGACTGTACAGAGTAGCCCAGGATCTCTATGGGGTGAAAAGGGCTCTGGTTATGTCGGTAATGGACAGCATGAACCTCATCAGTTGTTGGGAAAGGGATCTTAGTCTGCTGGGTAGAAAGGTGTTGAGGAGCATTAATCCGGTCCCCCAGCGCACGGGGATCATCATCACCAACCGTTACGATTGCACAGTTTGCCGATGACCCCTCTTTAAGAAGAGTATCATCTAATTTTAATGTGATTTTATCTATCCATCTGTCAATTGGGGGCAAAAGAAGCTCGGCAATGGCTTCCGCCATCTTCGTTGCAAAAGAGGAGTATACAAGTGGCATCATTAAATCTTGATTAGTAAAAACAGACGTTATGTTCTAGTGACCTAATACGAGAGATAAGGGACCCGGGCAGTCTGCAGTAAAGCTTGAGATGTTATACAATGAATAGCCACTCTCGCAACGATCTATATATGTGTGTTGATGGACTGGTAAAAATCAATATAGACCAATCAACCGTATACAGTGGAGATAACTGCAACTTAGTCCGAACCAGAGCAAATAACAGGGAGAGCTAACGCAATCAAAGTTTGTTACATAAACAAGAATACCATGCCATCTGTCCGTGGCAACAGGTATCGCCAGTCAGTATCGCTTCAGGCGGCGTCCGTCCGCCAGGTCCCGGCATCTCAACTGTCTCGATTTGCACGGAGGAAGCGCGGCCGGGCAGTAAGAACTCCACCCGCTCCCAGCAGCAGTGGTGAATCGATGAGCCGGAGGACGGGCTACACTGGACGGAGACGAAACAAGGTTCCCATTCCAGCGTAGCCAGACACAGCAAGGTCAGGGATCAGCGTGGGGGCCGCGGTTAGAGCTCAACTTCCACGAAGAGTCCCGGACAGCAGGGAGAGCACCAGTGAGGCACCGCTGGTCACCGGATACAAAGGCACCCCACCGCCAGAGCCTCCAATATGAACCGACAGCCAAGCAGGGCGGGGGGGGGGACCCCCACGTCTCGGCCGCCCCTCTGCAGGAGAAGGGGGAAGTTCCCAAGCCTCAGTGGGTCCGCGCGGCAGCGCGCCCACAACAAGCAGCACCACAGCTACGATGGGGGTCACAAGGGTTGGCAAGGGCTCCACGTCCGCCGCGGCAGACTCCCGCCCCACCACGCAGCAAGACAGCGATGGGGATCGAGATGTCACCGGTTGCAGGTTGGGCCTCCGCACGGACTCCGCTTCTTCTCTCCCGCGAGCCCTCCCG
Source organism: Pseudophryne corroboree (assembly GCF_028390025.1). Classification (NCBI taxonomy): domain Eukaryota; kingdom Metazoa; phylum Chordata; class Amphibia; order Anura; family Myobatrachidae; genus Pseudophryne; species Pseudophryne corroboree. The sequence goes on along the minus strand of NC_086449.1, from coordinate 568,002,289 downwards.
TCCGCCCCTCCCGCCGGGCCTTCACCAGAGTCAGGTAAAGGTGTCAGGGGGGTCCAGCAGGGACAATACTGCTGCCGCCAGATATTGACAGCTTGTCCAGAGACGAGTTAGGGAGCCGGCACGCAGACTCCCAACGAGTAAGGGAGGGGGCACACTACTCCCAGTGTCTCAGGCTGCCTTGAGGGCCATCAGTGTCGGTGGCCGGACTCCGGTGGAATATAAGCATTCCCCAACAAAAGTGACCTCAAAATGTTCCTCTCAGTTTGATCCCTGCAGGTGGTCAAGTGTATTAACAAATTAAGCAAGATTTAAGCAGGATGGGCACTGATTATACAGGTTGTTGTAGGGAGCTCAGTTAAAATATGGCCATGCTGGATGCCCCGCCCACCGGAAGTCTTCTATTTTTTTTTAAATTGATAAAAAAAGCTAAAATCGCAGAATTTGGGCCATTTGGTTCATATCATATTAGGAACCTAAATAACATTAATTTCCAGTCAATTTTGACCACGTCACAATGGCCCTCATTCCGAGTTGTTCGCTCGCTAGCTGCTTTTAGCAGCAATGCACACGCTAGGCCGCCGCCCTCTGGGAGTGTTTCTTAGCTTAGCGGAATTGCGAACGAAAGATTAGCAGTTCTGCTATTAAATATTTCCATGCAGTTTCTGAGTAGTTCCAGACCTACTCCTAGATTGCGATCACCTCAGTCCGTTTAGTTCCTGGTTTGACATCACAAACACGCCCTGCGTTCGGCCAGCCACTCCTGCGTTTTAGCCTGACGCGCCTGCGTTTTTTAGCACACTCCCGGAAAATGGTCAGTTTCCGCCCAGAAACACCCACTTCCTGTCAATCACTCACCGATCAACAGAGCGACTGAAAAGCGTCTCTCGGACCTGTGTAAAATTGCATAGTTTTGTGTGAAAATACTTAGCGCGTGCGCTCTGCGGCCCATACGCATGCGCAGAATCGCCCATTTTTAGCCTGATTGCTATTCTGCTAAAAACGGCAGCGAGTGAACAACTCGGAATGACCACCAATATTCTTTACCAATATTGACCAAAAGTAGCTGGTTAAACTAAGCAACAGAGCAGTGGTACAAACACACAACAGTTATTTCTGTTTAAAAATGTGTTGCAAATTAGTACTGTATTAGATCAATAACCAATAAAAAAGTCTATGAAAAAAGACTATCCTTAATGCCTCCCCAAAATACAACTCATTATGAAAAGTGTTGCCGCCCATCCTTTTGTTGTATAATTAAAAGGGTATACACAGTTTAACAAAGCTGAAGAGCTTGGTTTGTTTGGGCTCCTACAAATTTTTTTTTGGAAGGACGACCTCCGATCATTAATGAAGAGGTTAATTGCACGGTCCAATCTGCTTGTAGCTGATTGGTATTATTTCACAAATTAATATAATTTTATCAAAGCCATTTCATGAACTCACAGCAAATAACATAACATGGAGGAGATGCCTACCTCCACTAACTTTGGCCTAACAAATGGAGCAGGTACCTTCACAAATGTTGTCAGGATTTTGATTAAAATATTTCTACACCCAAGAGGTGGATTTTTTGGTCTTATGCCCATACTGTCACTGGTTGCTGATTTACACAAACAACATCATCAACATATTCATTATCAATATCTTCATTAGCGTCAGAAAGTACACAAATATCCCCCTCATCCTGTTGTACTTCCACACTGGAATCCTCTATTTTTATTAGTGTATGTCATCTTCACCATCTTTACTTGTACTGCTCATCCCCACATTTGCAGAGAGTGCAGATATGGTGGAGTACAGAGTAAGAAAAGTCAGACTCACACATTGCTAATGTGAACACTCTTGGACTCTCCTCAGGGATTTGTGAACACGATGCCTGATTCAGAGATGGATGCAAAGCCGATGTTCCACGTAACTGAGTGACGAATGGCAGACTGCGCATGTGCTGCATTTCCATTACTCAAGTGCCAAGGTGGCGCTGCATACACACATGCAGTAAGGATGCCTTTCCAAAGTTATTGACAGGAAGGTGGCAATTTGGGGGTGTTAACATGGTGGTAGTGGTCGTAAAAATGCAGGCCTGGCATGGCCACTTCATGTATCTGGGGTCAGCTGGGGCTCTAATGTTCAAAAACATGGTGCCTGCATTCCTACAACTACATCTACTCTGCTTAGCCATAGACCTATAGGCTGCGTATGTGTATGAAAGCGTGGCTGAGTTACAATCGCTTCAGTGGTCATCTCTTTTCATTTTGGGGCGGCAACTTCCCTTGTTGATATCAGCAGTTGCGTTACAGAGAAAATGGCATTTGCAGCCTCATTCGCATCCATCTCTTAATCAGGGCCACAGTTTGTTCTTCAGCCATAGTATTCTTTTTTTGGGGGGGAGGGTGGGGGGGGGGGGGGTACTGATTTGTCAGTTTTCAAGATAACACTTCTACTTTATTTTTTACTAATTCTTTTGTAACATTGTGAACTATTTAAATTACAGGTGCATGTCTGACATTTTATGCCATCTGGACCACCTTTAGTAGATGTTGTAGTACTATCATGACTGGCAGCAGCCACAGCACTAGTACTTAGTTGTTACTTCTGCTCTTCCATCTACTGATTGTGATCTATATCGACTTAAAGCCCTTATATTATTAACACACCTACTGAGCATTATTGTAACACAGTGCCACTGCCTGGCCTAGCAGACACACACGTTTTAAAAAAAAAACTAAAAACTAAAATATTTCTGTTTTTTAACAAATTACAACAACTTCACACTGCACCCAGTCCCCAGTACCCCACACCCTCTAATCTGTGAATTCCGGGGCTTGGTGCATATGTGGTAAGTGGCCAAGCCTCCATAAACTGCATTTTTGGAGGTTTGACCACTGAAAGTTGGTGCATCCCGCCCATAGTGTCATAAGGGCAAATTGTTCTTGGTTGGTGATGTTCAGTTTATTTGAGGGTTCAATTTTATTATCAATGAGATCTTTCTTACCATGTCATTAAATATATTTCTATGGATCCCTATAAAGAATGAAAAAATCATTTTTAATCCTGACTTGGAATGGTTTTTATCATTTGATATAACTGCCGTATATTTTCTTATATTTTCTGGCAAACTCCTTTTCAAAATAAGTATTATTTAAGTATTATTTAATTTGGAATTTGTATTTTTGGGTGAGGACAAACTTTAATTCTTTACTTAATAATGATTATTCAACTTAGGGTAAATTGCAAAAAATACATAACAAGCATTTGGCAACCACAAAGGGGGAGATGGGAGCACCAGACAGCAAAAGGCACAGCAATGTTAGCTGATTTATTTAACCAAGGGAACACTACAGTGAAGTGAGTGCCAAGAATACAAGCCAAAAACCAGCTTTAATGACATGCAGCAGCACATACTAGACACTCACCCACCTAAGACCAGAAGAAAGAGGCTGACTCCTACAGCTAGTCCTAATGAATGAAACCACCCCTTCTATCCCTGTATCCCTATTGGATAATCATATCACCTTATACCCACAATGCCATTCCCAGCTTCAGATGTTTAACCCTCTCCATTCCTATTAAGGGGGACATTTACTAAGCAGTGATAAGAGCAGAGAAGTGAGCCAGTTCAGAAATTGCCCCCATCAACCAATCAGCAGCTCTGTATCATTTTACAGTATGCAAATTATAGATGTTACTTCAGTGCTGATTGGTTGCCATGGGCACTTCTCCACTGGCTCACTTCTCCACTCTTATCACTGCTTAGTGAATGCCCCCCTTAGTCACTAAGCTCCTCTACCTCTAAACCTTGGACCCTAATGGCAATTTCATCAACCAATTGCCTTGCTGTTACTGTAACTTGCAAAGTGTCAACAGCATGGCTAAACTCTTCAAGGGGTGTGGATTATTAATCTACACTAAAAAGGGTTTACAATCAATAGATCTACCATTAATGGTAGACATGCATTAGGTCGACAGAGTTAAAAGGTTGACAGGGTGAAAAGGTCGACATAGTAATGTTAACCCTCCATTGTGGGTGCCTAGCCCTAACCCTAAGCCTCCCTTCCCTACGCCTAAACCTAACCCTCCCTGCTTGATGCTTAACTCTAACCTCCCCCTCTGTGTGCCTAACCCTAACCCTCCCTCCCCAGTGCCTAACCCTAACCCCCTTCTGCAGCCTAAACCTAATCTCCCTCCCCCCGTAGCAGGACGGCAGTGCGTCCTGCTCTCAGGACAATCGGGATGCCGGCTGTTAGTATTTTCACGGCAGCATCCCGTTTTGTGTCGATATACTGATGCTGGGTTTCTGTCCTCCCTCGGCATCCCGGTGTCAGTATATTGACTGCCGGGATCCTGTTCGTCAGGAAGCTAACTGCTTCCCCTGCAAAATAGTACAGTAAACCGTAATCTGCCATCAGACTCTAATACCGCTTTCACATTGCAAACCCGCTTTTAAAACGTTTCTTAAAACGGGTCTTAAAACGGGTCTGAGCAGTTAAACCCCCTTCACATCGCATGTTGTAACCAGTATATTACCATTTCATTACCGTTTTGGTACCTTTCATACTGAACCCGTTTCACCCATAGAAAACAGTGGTTGGCATTTTAAATGGACTTTTCTGGCCCACACATTATTAAGAATTATTAATTAATTATTAATAATTTGGCTAGTTGTACGATGGAACCCAGCAGCTTCAAGCATCCTTACCATGTTTTTGTAGATTACTGCATCCTTCACTGTCCCAGTGATTTGTCTACATATTTCTTCATCCCCTCTGATCCTAAGCAGCTCCCTAACCTCCTCATCACTACAGTTTGCCATTTTAAACTGTATTCTGTATAATAAAACGCTCCCTTCACTCTCATGTGTTTCCTCCAGTTTATTTCCTGCTTCTGCCTGGTGACATCACGCATGCAGACAGCCTATCACCTTCTGTGGCTTGGAAATACCGTTTCTGAGCCTTTCACATTGCACAATGAAACGGGTCTGAACCGTGTAGGACCCTGCTTTTTAACCGTTTTAAAATACCAGTATTGAGTAACCGGTAAATTCAATGTGGCCCTTTCACACTGCAGCTAGAACCGTTTTGGAAGGCTTAAAAAACGGCAATTTACCGGGTTATAGCTGCAGTGTGAAATGGGTATCAATGTACCAGAAACTGTAATAATGAAAGTGACAAAAAGTGTAGTAGAAAAGGCAGCTTATTATACCTATTAAAAACTAAGATTTTTGAGGATCTAGTCCCATATACAGCAGAACACATCCTTACTTATCCTTTATTATATTATGCTACGAAAAATAATTGTGCTGGTACTGAAAGGTAATACATTAGTCCTCTAAACTAGACAGAGACAGATGTTGGTTAATGAAGTATTCCTACATTTTTAGATGCCTTGGAAATTTACCAAAGTCTGGTATATTTGACCTGAAAGGCTAGCTTTGCTCCTCTCTAACTGGGGATATGTGATTTTGCTCTCAGAGCATTGGTTATGTGTTTGATATACAGTATGTTGGTGGGGGATAAATATGGGTGGTTGGGTAGCATGGACAGGAGTGGTAGTTGTACAGTGGGTAGTAATAGAGTGGGTGGTAGTATTCTCTTATTGTTTTCATAGTGTTGTTCCCTTTATTGTTTCCTTTCCCCTACTCTCTTTTCTGTCCCTCGCTTCTGATTGGCTGAGATTTCATTTTTCATATTGTGAGCTCATACGAACTGAACAACAACAAAAAAACACAACAAAAACATTATTCAATGGAATAGAAAAATCCCCCAAACCTAATGTTTAGAATCTGGCACTTGTGGAATGGGAATGCATATGATTAGGGTTTGGAAAAAAAGCCCTGGTGGAATTCAGAAGTTGAAATCATTTGTTCATATAAAATCTGTCAAGAAAGTGTATATTAAGGATATCACATAGCCTAGCTAGAACTTGTCTGATTGCTGATCCATAAAATTGCATTGAATTATAAAGTTATGTTAAAATATTAGGTCATTATTTTTATGTTAAAGGGTGTGCTGATGTTTGAGTTGCTAACTTTGGGGCACCAAATAGATTTATTTATTTTTATAAGGTGTTTAACATAACATATGATATCATTCTTCTTCCCCTAGTTGAATGCTTTGTTATAAAATGCCAATCTTGGGCTCTGGCTACATACCACTTTATATAACCTGTCACGTATTAACAGCATCAACTACCGTAGTAGTGAATTCATACTTTCCCAGCTGTCCATGTTCTGAAGATAAAAATAATGGGGATGTGATAGTGCCAAATACCTTGGCTGTGACCAAAATCTCGCTTTCAATTATTAAGATTTTTGATAGCTACCTATGTTATCTTTAAGTGATGGCAGATGCTTCATTCACAGCACTGACTGAATATACCCTATCACCAAAATGTATCAATAAAATTATACCCAGCTGCATCGGTGAAACTGGCTCGGAATGATACAGTTTTTCCTGGCCAGTATGAGGTAATATTTCTACGTGTGACCCAGCTGGCTAACTTATTCATGAGGAGTGAACTCATATGCTACAATATATGCTACAGTATAAAAAGCAGTTTCATTCATAGGGCGGGATGCACTAAAATAAATATGAGGTAAAAACCCAGTTTTCAAGGTTTTTACTGCATTTATATATGCACTAAGTACTGCATCCCGGGGCTTCATTGTGAAGAGTAACGCCAGCGTAACCCATAGAAGCCTATGGGCTTCTTTCCGCAAAGTGCTGTGTGAGGGATCCAATCTGGGAATGCGCAGATGCACTCCCAGAGCCGAAACCCAGAAGTCCAGTGACGGGAGGACATTGCAAAGGACAGCTCTTAACGGAAGAGCTGTCCTTTGCAGTATTAATCGCATATGTTAGTGTATATACAATTAGTACCACTGCAATGTCAGTGCGAAGTTTGGCGGAATGTATTCTGCCTTCTTCGTGCATCACGCCCCTATTCTTTTGCTATCAGCGCTAATGATAATATATGGCAAATCTGTGTGTATCTAGCAAATAAAGCATGGGGATGTTGTTCATATTTTGATCAAAACATTTAAGCTTGCAGCCCACCGTCAAGGGATCCCAATCTCTGGAAGTTCCTACACTAGCATATATACCCAACACACCATTACATTGCAGTTCAATGCAATCCCTTCTCAGATACGGAGGATAACATCTATACAAGGGGCTAGATGCATCATCGCTTGGAGAGTGAAAAAATGGAAAGTGATAAACTACCAGCCAACCATCTCCTAACCTGTGACTTGGCAGTTAGGAGCTGATTGGCAGGTGCTTTTTGTCTCTCCATTTTATTACTCTCCACAAAATGACGCATCTAGCCCGGAGAGAGAATAAGTACCAGGCAATCAGCTCCTAACTGCTATGTCACAGGCTGTGTTTGAAAATGACAGGAGCTGACTGGCTGGTCGTTTTTCTCTCTCCAGGTGCTGATGCATCTCTTCCATGGGCTGGCTTGTGAGCCACACCCAACTAGGGGAGAGATATACTAAGCCTTGGAGAGTGATTAAGCAGAGAGAGATAAAATACCAGCCAATCAGCTCCTAACTGCCATGTTACACGCTGTGTTTGAAAAAATGGCAGTTAGGAGACGATTGGCTGGTACTTTATCTCTCTCCACTTTTCCAAGGCCTAGGCTTTTTATAGCCTTGATTGAAAGCTTATCACTGGTAACTGTTTAAAAATTAAAAAAGTTATCAGCAGATTTTAACTGTCATTTTTCAGTGTAATTTATAAAATGAACACAAACTTTCTTTTTGGTTTCACAACTTTTTGGTCCCTATTGGGGTTTAAATATCAGCAGAGGAGTACACCAGTGCTGTCCAGATAACTTTCAACTCTAAGGGGGTCATTCCGAGTTGATCGCACGTAGCAACTTTTTGCTGCCCGTGCGACCAACTCGACGCCGCCTCTGGGGGAGGGCTTTTTTGCATTGCAATGCTGCGAACGCTTGTGCAGCCCTGCTATGCAAAAAAAGTTTTGTGTAGAAGTAGACCAGGGTAACAGTTACTTACCCTGTGCGATTGATCCAGCGATGCACGTCCCGGAATGGACGTCAGACATCCACCCTCCAAACGCCTGGACACAACTGCGTTTGCCGCACCAATCCTCGAAAACGGTCAGTTGATGCCCCGGAACGCCATCCTCCTGTCAATCTTCTTGCGGTCGCCGCAGCGACCACTTTTTTCGTTTGCAGCATCGCTGCCCAGCGACGTCTGTTGCCGTACAACGACACGCCTGCACAATGCGGCCTCCACGCAGTTCTGACCCGATCGCATGGCTGTGAAGAAGTGCAGCGTCTGATCGGGTTGGAATGACCCCCCAAGTTCCATAGCCATTCTCATAAGGGTTAAAAGTGAAGTTAGGGTGTATTCAGTGATAGTATTGTAGAGTAACATGATATTTTTGTACTTATTATTCTTAAAATTGGTCTTAATAATCAACAACCAACCACAGCAAGCATGTCAGTGATTCACAGATTAATAAGTAATTTTTTTTACAGTATTTCACTTACTTATTTTAGTAACTATAAAAGAATACAGTTTATTGTGTAGACATTATAAGTTTATAAATAGCTGTCTGCTGAACTGTTCAATGGACAGCAATCATTAATATCTAACAAACAAGTCTAGACAGTATTATGACTCAGCTTAAAAATAATAAAACCAATACAAAATTAAGGTGGTCAGCAATCACAAATTAAGAAGAAAACAGGAAATTAATATTTACCCAGTTTCCTCTAAGAGTAAAGTACTGAAAATTGATGATGCAGGAATTAGTGAACATGTGAGTAAGCATATAGCAACTTCTAATAATAATCATTCTCGCCTCACATTTGGTACGCACAGTTAAGGTGCCCATACACTAGAATGATATTGTGCCATTTGACACAATATCGATGCATCGCGCCGACGTATCACTAGTAAGTGTATCATATCGTGTGTGGTCCACTCAGGGGCATTTTAACAGAGGAGAGGGCCCGTGTGCACCTCCAGGTGGGCCCCCTCATCTGCACAGCGCGGTAGTCTCCGGCAATATGCCGAAGTCTACTGCGCATGCTCAAGTCTCTGGAAACATGGTACTGCGCATGTGCGGTGGCCATTTTACCTGCGCTTTTTTGTCGCAAGAGCAGCGCTCGGAAAAGGTGAGTATTAGCACATGGGTGCAGTGTGTGCGGTGTGGCCCCCCCTGGACCCAGAGGCCCATGTGCACCACACCCATTTCACCCATTTATAGAAACGCCAGTGGGTCCACTTACGATTACAATCTGAGGTGCGCTCCCGGGGGCCGAAGTAGGTTTTTCAGATCTTACCTGAGTAGGTAAGATCTGGCCCTGTTGCCTGCTATGAGGTGCTGGAACGCTAGATTGCATGCGATTGATTGTTAGCGCATCGTGAGTAGATGCACCTGGACTCACTATATCGTCAGTCCAGGAGCTTCTGGGAGCTGGCGGGTAGTTGAAGGGGTATCCCATGCGACAGAGAACGTGCGATACCTCTTCCTAGTCACATAAAAAAAAGAAGCTTTAAAAAGGCCACACGTAAAACTAGTGTATTTATGGCCAAATGCTAAATCTGAGGCATCTCAAGATGAACTGAGATTGTCCTGCCACAGACTTCTGCAAAACAGCTTGTTCCACAGCAAGGCTCAATGTGTGCCAAATTTCACCAGAATTATGCTTATCCTATTCAGAAGGTTGTGATTATAAACCCCTTAACGCCTGAGGGCCATCCAGTTAAAATTATCCAGTGACATACGATTATATTTAACATCTAAAATAAAGACTCAGAGACTTGAGTTTGGCAAAAAAACTATTTATTTATAAGTAGTAAGCTATTATATCTAAGAAAACAGAGTAAAGAAATTAAGAGTATGGTGGCAAGAAATAACGGCAGTAACAGCCAACACCAAATGTTCTATACCAACCCAGCTTAGTAACAACACTAAAGACACCAAACAAAGGTATCCACTCAACCTCCACTTGACTACCCACCTGTTACGGGTGGTGAGGCTGCCCCCATTAAGGTGGTCCAGCAGATGTTATAACAGTCATCGAAGGTGAGCGCACCCAAACCAATTAGCAAACTCAACCAACAACAGGTAATAATCCGTTCTTTCCCGCCACCGTAACCGTCGATCATCTCCAAAAAAACAAATCACCATCATCAGAGTAAAAGAACCAAAGGGAGGGAGGGAGGGAAAAGCTTCTAGAAAAGGAGGCTGACCTAACTGCCAGCTCCCTAATACAAATCAAGGACAACCACTACCCTCTGCACCCATAGACCACTAAAACACTGGTGTTTCCCAGGTCTGCCCCCAGCCTGAGTGGTTTAACCCTCTCCTGTCCTATTTAGTACTATACTTTCGCTCTACCAAGAATCTCAAATAAGCATGGAAATATACAGTATATTTGAAGACATTACTACCTTCGCTGCTGATGGTTCTCTCACTCCTATGCAGAGTCTAGATTGTCTCTTTCTGTGCTAATTGCTTTCCAAGGACAATATCAGTCATTTTGTTTATGCACTACTGACAAAATTATTTCTTGTACTTTTCTAAAATTTTCAAGACCGTGAACTGAAAACAAATGTAATTTTTTTTAAATAAATGCCACAAAGGGAGGGTTGGAGTGATCTTCCCTTATCTCATTTGGGACTGTCTCACTTAATGAAACTGATTTCTTTTCCAAGGCTTATGCACCTTCTATAAACTCTTCCCTTATTTCCAGGGACGGATTGACCCTAGAGCTCACCAGGAAGATTCCTGGTAGGCCAACATGTCTATGGGACCCGTTTTGTGTATTGTCATCTGGCCCAACCCCAACATGACAGGTAGCCCACCGCACTCAATACACTGCATTGTCCCTATTAAATCTGTTATTCCATCTCTGCAGTATTGCAACTCTGCCATCTAGTGATGCTGCCATGGCTACACCGTATGTTATACCTTTTGTGCATGCCCATGTCGGGCCACTTCTACAAAATTTTACAGGGCCACTTTTAGTTCCCAATCCCTAGTCTCAAAAACATCTGCAGCAAAAGGCGCAAAGAAAGCCGCAATTGCTTACAATCAGGCCCTATGAGGAGGTATCCTGTCCTCCTCAACAGACCCCACCCCCTAATCAGAAGGTTGCTTCCATAAATAGGGCTGCTTCCATAAATATCCCGGGCTGGCTGTTTTTCCATCCCAATCCACCCCTGGACATCACTTCTATGAAGTCACAATGCATTCAGCTGCAGGCAGCTAGACAGTACCCCCGTGACATAACAATGCATTCAGCTGCAGGAAGCTATACAGTACCACTGTGACATCACAATGCATTCAGCTGCAGACAGCTAGACACTTCCCCTGTGACATCACAATGCATTCTGCTGCAGGAAGGTATACAGTACCTCTATGATATATCACAATGCATTCAGCTGCAGGCAGCTAGACAGTACCTCTGTGACATCACAATGCATTCAGCTGCAGGCAGCTAGACAGTGTCTCTGTGACATTACAATCAATACAGGTGCAGGAAGGTAGACAGTACCACTGTGACATCACAATGTATTCAGCTGCAGGAAGCTATACAGTACCTCTGTGATATCACAATGCATTCAGCTGCAGGCAGCTAGACAGTACCAGTGTGACATCAGAATGCATTCAGCTTCAGACAGCTAGACAGTACCACTGTGACATCACAATGCATTCAGCTGCAGGCAGCTAGACAGAACCCACTGGCGTTTCTATAATGGGTGCAGTGTGTGTGGTGCACACGGGCCCTTGAGTCCAGAGGGGGCCCCCACCACACACACTCTACCCATTTTTAAAATACTTAGCCCTCCGAAGTCCAGCGCCGGCATCCGCAGCGCTATTAGAACACAGTGAAAATAGCTCAGCGGCCATTTTCATGGAGTTCTACGCATGCGCAGTAGAGAAATCTCAAGGAAAATGTCCACCGCGCCATTTTCCCGGAGATCTGCGCATGCGCAGTAGAGTCTGAGCCCTATAGTGCTCAGACTCTACAGCGCTCTGGGCAGAGAGGAGGGGGCCCGAATGGAGGAGGCTGAACACGGGTCTCCTCCTCTCTTAAAATGCCCCTGACAGTACCACTGTGACATCAGAATGCATTCAACTTGAAACAGCTGGACAGTACCTTTGTGACAATACAATCAATAAAGGTGCAGGCAGCTCGACAGTACCACTATGACATCACAATTCATTCAGCTGCAGACAGCTAGATACTACCTCTGCGACAGCGAAGCTAGACAGTACCTCTGTGACATCACAATGCATTCAGCTGTAAGAAACTAGACAGTACCTCTATGATGTCACAATACATTTCGCACAGTGCCGTAACCAGGTGTGTGCAGAAGGGGCACCGCACATAGCGCTGCAGGGTTGGAGACGCTGTTGGCTGAACTTGTCAATTATCTATTTTAAGTACTCTTACTTGCAGCTTCCCCCCTTTTTGAAGCCCAGAAACTCCTGACCGCCCCTGTCTCCTACCCTGAGACCTTCTGTCACTAATACCTAGACAACATTCATGAACTCAACTTGAGATTCTGGTTATTCAGTTACACTGTCCTTTGTTACATTTCAAAATGCTGACATACACGGGATTCAAATCCATTGCCTGTGGCATTGCAGTCAGACAATGTATTCATTGAGCTATCTGCCCTTGCATAGAAAGGTAGGTGATTCTAAACTAGAGAATCCTATCTATTTGAAGCTTACCTTGTATGTTGTGAAGGGGTGATGAGCACTGCGGCTGAGCAGATCTATGTAGTGTGTGGCTGCAAGAGATTGGATGTGTGGCTGCACACTGCATAGATCTGCTCAATTGCAATCCTGAAGTACCAGTAGCTTCATAAAGTGTTTATGATTTATTTTTTTGCAAATAGTTTTTATTAGGTATTTTACAAGTATACATCATGTTAAAGAAGCAACATATAACAAAATCTCTGGATCTCACCAAAAAATGTAAATGTCTGAGGCAGAGCCGTCTTAACAGCAGTGTAGGCCCCTGGGCACAGCAATGTACTGGGCCCCCTACCCATCCTCCAGCGGTAGGGGTGGGGGGTGCTATCAGCGCAGCTCTGATTTTCTGCAGGCTGTAGGAGGTATTCTATCTTGCGCTCAGTATGTAGGACCTGGAACATTAATTTCTGCTAAATACTGTACTCCTTTACTGCACAGATGGGACTAAACTGTAGAAAGCAGCATAGGGCTGAATTAAGAAGCCCTGGTACATGACTTCCATGGTGGGAGGGGGTGTTTAATACGTAGGGGAGGGGTGGATAGTGGAGTGGACTTAATATTTATCATTTTCCGGTGGGAGGGCAGATTGCTTGACTGCAGATATCTCAAGTTCCTGAAAATATATTTCTTAGCTTTGAATGGGATATAAACCTTGAGAGTACCACCTTTCAGAAGGTTCTGGGGACTTGAGGATCAGCGTTCAGGAGCCAGAGCAATCCACCAATGAAAATATAAAACTGCATACCAGGCATGTGGAGCTGGAGCAGGGACCAGCTGCTGGAAAGCTGATATCTCTGGTTCTGGGCATAGTAGAGACAAGCTACCAGAGTCCACTGAAAGGGTAAAGTCACAGCTTTTGGCTTATATCCTCAGAAAAACTCTAAGTCAGACAGAATCCGAGATATCAGGCTGGGAAGAGCAATTAGCAGGCTTGGTTGGGGACCACTGCTTTCAAGTCAGATATCTCCGGATCCCCAGGGCCGATTTAAAAAAATCTGGTACGCCTGGAAAGAGGGGACCCTCAGCTATCAGACTAGGGCCCTTATACTCCTGGGGCCCTTGGGCAAGAGCCCATTGAGCCCATACGAAAAGACGGCCCTGGTCTGAGGTCAAGACTTAACATCATGATCCCTGGTAAAGAAACCTGATGAGATATATAGTCAATATATCATCAAATAAAACATGTTACAATCGAACAAAATATATGTGCCATAATGAAAAACAAGAAAAGACATATAGGGAAAGGAAAGAGAGAAGAGAGAAAGAAAAGAGCAAAACAAAAAGAGAGATTCGCAACCCCAGGATCAGATGTGAGGGTTCTATGCATTTATAGTAAAAGAAGGGGACTCACGCTGCCTTTTATCGCAAATATTTATAATAGAGATGTGCACCGGAAATTTTTCGAGTTTTGTGTTTTGGTTTTGGATTCGGTTCCGCGGACTTGTTTTGGATTCGGACACGTTTTGGCAAAACCTCTCTTAAAATTTTTTGTCGGATTCGGGTGTGTTTTGGATTCGGGTGTTTTTTTTCAAAAACCCCTCAAAAACAGCTTAAATCACAGAATTTGGGGGTCATTTTGATCCTATAGTATTATTAACCTCAATAACCATAATTTCCACTCATTTCCAGTCTATTCTGAACACCTCACACCTCACAATATTAGTTTTAGTCCTAAAATTTGCACAGAGGTCGCTGGATGACTAAGCTGAACGACCCAAGAGGGCGGCACAAACAGCTGGCCCATCTAGGAGTGGCACTGCAGTGTCAGACAGGATGGCACTTATAAAAATTGGCCCCAAACAGCACATGATGCAAATATAAATAAATAAAAAAAGAGGTGCAAGATGGAATTGTCCTTGGGCCCTCCCACCCACCCTTATGTTGTATAAACAGGACATGCACACTTTAACAAACCCATCATTTCAGCGACAGGGTCTGCCACACGACTGTGGCTGAAATGACTGGTTGGTTTGGGCCCCCACCAAAAAAAGAAGCAATCAATCTCTCCCTCCTCAAACTGGCTCTACAGAGGCAAGATGTCGACCTCATCATCATCCTCCGATTCCTCACCCCTTTCACTGTGTACATCCCCCTCCTCACAGAATATTATTTTGTCCCCAATGGAATCCACCATCTCCGGTCCCTGTGTACTTTCTGGAGGCATTTGCTGGTGAATGTCTCCACGGAGGAATTGATTATAATTCATTTTGATGAACATCATCTTCTCCACATTTTGTGGAAGAAACCTTGTGCGCCGATCGCTGACAAGGTGACCGGCTGCACTAAACACTCTTTCGGAGTACACACTGGAGGGGGGGGGGGGGGGGGCAACTTAGGTAAAATAAAGCCAGTTTGTGCAAGGGCCTCCAAATTGCCTCTTTTTCCTGCCAGTATACGTACGGACTGTCTGACGTGCCTACTTGGATGCTGTCACTCATATAATCCTCCACCATTCTTTCAATGGTGACAGAATCATATGCAGTGACAGTAGACGACATGTCAGTAATTGTTGGCAGGCCCTTCAGTCCGGACCAGATGTCAGCTTTCTCTCCTGCCTGCCCTGCATCACCGCCAGCGGGTGGTTTTGGAAATCTGATCCTTTTCCAGGCAGCTCCAGTGGCGGGAGAATATGAAGGAGGAGCTGTTGGCGGGTCACGTTCCGCTTAACTTGACAAGTTTCTCACCAGCAAGTCTTTGAACATGTGCAGACTTGTGTCTGCCGGAAAGAGAGATACAACGTAGGCTTTAAACCTAGGATCGAGCACGGTGGTCAAAATGTGGTGCTCTGATTTCAACAGATTGACCACCCGTGAATCCTGGTTAAGCGAATAAAGGGCTCCATCCACAAGTCCCACATGCCTAGCGGAATCGCTCCGTTTTAGCTCCTCCTGCAATCTCTCCAGCGGCTTCCACAAAAGCCTCATGAGGGGAAAGACCTGACTCAGGCTGGCAGTGTCTGAACTGACTTCACGTGTGGCAAGTTCAAAGGGTTGCAGAACCTTGCACAACGTTGCAAGCATTCTCCACTGCGCTTGAGTCAGGTGCATTCCCCCTCCTTTGCCTATATCGTAGGCAGATGTATAGTCTTGAATGGACTTTTGCTTGTCCTCCACCCTCTGAAGCATATAGAGGGTTGAATTCCACCTCGTTACCACCTCTTGCTTCAGATGATGGCAGGGCAGGTTCAGGAGTGTTTGCTGGTGCTCCAGTCTTCGGCACGCGGTGGCTGAATGCCGAAAGTGGCCCGCAATTCTTTGGGCCACCGACAGCACCTCTTGCACGCCCCGGTCGTTTAAAAAAAATTCTGCACCACCAAATTCAATGTATGCGCAAAACATGGGACGTGCTGGAATTTGCCCACATGTAATGCACGCACAATATTGGTGGCGTTGTCCGATGTCACAAATCCCCAGGAGAGTCCAATTGGGGTAAGCCAATCTGCGATGATGTTCCTCAGTTTCCGTAAGAGGTTGTCAGCTGTGTGCCTCTTATGGAAAGCGGTGACACAAAGCGTAGCCTGCCTAGGAATGAGTTGGCGTTTGCGAGATGCTGCTACTGGTGCCGCCGCTGCTGTTCTTGCTGCAGGAGGCAATACATCTACCCAGTGGGCTGTCACAGTCATATAGTCCTGAGTCTGCCCTGCTCCACTTGTCCACATGTCAATGGTTAAGTGGAGATTGGGTACAACTGCATTTTTTAGAACACTGGTGACTCTTTTTCTGACGTCTGTGTACATTCTCGGTATCGCCTGCCTAGAGAAGTGGAACCTAGATGGTATTTGGTACCGGGGACTCACTACCTCAAGAAATTCTCTAAGTCCCTGTGAACTAACGCTGGATACTGGACGCACGTCTAACACAAACACAGCTGCCAAGGCCTGAGTTATCCGCTTTGCAACAGGATAACTGCTGTGATATTTCATCTTCCTCGCAAAGGACTGTTGGACAGTCAATTGCTTACTGGAAGTAGTACAAGTGGTCTTCCGACTTCCCCTCTGGGATGACGATCGACTCCCAGCAGCAACAACAGCAGCGCCAGCAGCAGTAGACGTTACACTCAAGGATCCATCGGAGGAATCCCAGTCAGGAGAGCACTCGTCAGACTTGCCAGTGACATGGCCTGCAGGACTATTGGCTTTCCTGTCTAAAGAGGAAATTGACACTGAATGAGTTGGTGGTGTGGTTTGCAGGAGCTTGGGTACAAGAGGAAGGGATTTAGTGGTCAGTGGACTGCTTCCACTGTCACCCAAAGTTTTTGAACTTGTCAATGACTTCTGATGAATGCGCTCCAGGTGACGTATAAGGGAAGATGTTTCTAGGTGGTTAACGTCCTTACCCCTTCTTATTACAGCTTGACAAAGGCAACACATGGCTTGACACCAGTTGTCCGCATTTCTGTTGAAATAATTCCACACCGAAGAGGATATTTTTTTGGTATTTTGAACAGGCATGTCAATGGCCTTATTCATCCCACAGACAACAGGTGTCTCCCCGGGTGCCTGACTTAAACAAACCACCTCACCATCAGATTCCTCCTTGTCAATTTCCTCCTGAGCGCCAGCAACACCCATATCCTCATCCTGGTGTACTTCAACAGTGACATCTTCAATTTGACTATCAGGATCTGGACTGTGGGTGCTCCTTCCAGCACTTGCAGGGGGCGTGCAAATGGTGGAAGGAGCCACCTCTTCCCGTCCAGTATTGTGAAGGTCAGGCATCGCAACCGACACAATTGGACTCTCCTTGGGGATTTGTGATTTAGAAGAATGCACAGTTCTTTGCTGTGCTTTTGCCAGCTTAACTATTTTCCTTTTTCTAGCGGGAGGATGAGTGCTTCCATCCTCATGTGAAGCTGAACCACTAGCCATGAAAGCAGGCCAGGGCCTCAGCCGTTCCTTGCCACTCCGTGTCGTAAATGGCATATTGGCAAGTTTACGCTTCTCCTCAGACGCTTTTAATTTAGATTTTTGGGTCATTTTACTGAACTTTTGCTTTTTGGATTTTACACGCTCTCTACTATGACATTGGGCATCAGCCTTGGCAGACGACGTTGATGGCATTTCATCATCTCTGCCATGACTAGTGGCAGCAGCTTCAGCACTAGGTGGAAGTGGATCTTGTTCTTTCCCTATTTTACCCTCCACATTTTTGTTCTCCATTTTTTAATTTGTGGAATTATATGCCAGTAATATTATTATATCAATAGCTATGGCCTACTGCACTGTACTTCTATATACTGCTCACAACAATGCAGCACAGATATGGATACTTGCAGTGACATGGAGCTGCAAGATACAGCAATGGCCTACTGTACTGTACAACTATATACTGTTGGTCACCAAAATGCTGCACTGTACTACTATATATACTGCTCACAACAATGCAGCACAGATATGGATACTTGAAGTGACACGGAGCTGCAAGATACAGCAATGGCCTACTGTACTGTACAACTATATACTGTTGGTCACCAAAATGCTGCACTGTACTACTATATATACAGCTCACAACAATGCAGCACAGATATAGATACTTGAAGTGACACGGAGCTGCAAGATACAGCAATGGCCTACTGTACTGTACAACTATATACTGTTGGTCACCAAAATGCTGCACTGTACTACTATATATACTGCTCACAACAATGCAGCACAGATATGTATACTTGAAGTGACACGGAGCTGCAAGATACAGCAATGGCCTACTGTACTGTACAACTATATACTGTTGGTCACCAAAATGCTGCACTGTACTACTATATACACTGTTCACAACAATGCAGCACAGATATGGATACTTGAAGTGACACAGAGCTGCAAGATACAGCAATGGCCTACTGTACTGTACAACTGTATACTGTTGGTCACCACAATGCTACACTGTACTACTATATATACTGCTCACAACAATGCAGCACAGATATGGATACTTGAAGTGACACGGAGCTGCAAGATACAGCAATGGCCTACTGTACTGTACAACTATATACTGTTGGTCACCAAAATGCTGCACTGTACTACTATATATACTGTTCACAACAATGCAGCACAGATATGGATACTTGAAGTGACACAGAGCTGCAAGATACAGCAATGGCCTACTGTACTGTACAACTATATACTGTTGGTCACCACAATGCTACACTGTACTACTATATATACTGCTCACAACAATGCAGCACAGATATGGATACTTGAAGTGACATGGAGCTGCAAGATACAGCAATGGCCTACTGTACTGTACAACTATATACTGTTGGTCACCAAAATGCTGCACTGTACTACTATATATACTGCTCACAACAATGCAGCACAGATATGGATACTTGAAGTGACACGGAGCTGGAAGATACAGCAATGGCCTACTGTACTGTACAACTATATACTGTTGGTCACCAAAATGCTGCACTGTACTACTATATATACTGCTCACAACAATGCAGCACAGATATAGATAATTGAAGTGACACGGAGCTGCAAGATACAGCAATGGCCTACTGTACTGTACAACTATATACTGTTGGTCACCAAAATGCTGCACTGTACTACTATATATACTGCTCACAACAATGCAGCACAGATATGGATACTTGAAGTGACACGGAGCTGCAAGATACAGCAATGGCCTACTGTACTGTACAACTATATACTGTTGGTCACCAAAATGCTGCACTGTACTACTATATATACTACTCACAACAATGCAGCACATATATGGATACTTGAAGTGACACGGAGCTGCAAGATACAGCAATGGCCTACTGTACTGTACAACTATATACTGTTGGTCACCACAATGCTGTACTGTACTACTATATATACTGCTCACAACAATGCAGCACAGATATGGATACTTGAAGTGACACGGAGCTGCAAGGTACAGCAATGGCCTACTGTACTGTACAACTATATACTGGTGGCCACCAAAATGCTGCACTGTACTACTATATATATACTGCTCACAACAATGCAGCACAGATATGGATATTTGAAGTGACTCGGAGCTGCAAGATACAGCAATGGCCTACTGTACTGTACAACTATATCCTGTTGGTCACCAAAATGCTGCACTTTACTACTATATATATATATATATATATATATATACTGTATATACTGCTCACAACAATGCAGCACAGATATGGATACTTGAAGTGACACGGAGCTGCAAGATACAGCAATGGCCTACTGTACTGTACTATGTCAAAGTCGAAAAATATTGCAGAACACACAGCACGTATAAACTGCACACACATGCCCACTGCGCGTGCACTTGTTCTGCAGTGCGTGCACATGTACGCACTTTGCGTATGGTCGCTCCCGCGGTCCTGCGCATCAGCGCGTGGTATGAGTATTTACGGCATAGTTTGTGTACGCATGGAGGGCCATCAGAACACATTACATATTTAATCCAAATAGTGCACAATGTACATATAGTCTCCTTGCACCACATCAGAAAGTTATTGCTGTTTAAATGGTTGCAGAACAAAGGGATTCACCTTTACAGGATAAGAGGGGACAGACTAAGGTTATAAGGTGGTATTTGGTATCCAGCTGTAGGGTATTTTAAGGGTAACATTCCGGTGTTGGTCTGCGGAAGATCGCATGTTCCTGCGGATAGTTATGTGCAGAAGCAGAATATAGATATAAACTGTATTTACTGTATATTATGTATGAGGCGGGAATCCAGAGGAGACCACCCACAAGAGCAGTTGAGAAAGACATCGCCTACCTTTTCAAATCAACCTATGACCTTTCCTGTACTGTAAAAGTGCATCCCTGTGTCCAATGGACAAAGGGATTACAGTATCCATTGTATTGCTTTTGGAAGACTTGTATAAATAAAGCCTGCTGCAGGCCGGCCAGACACAAGACTCACAACGTTATCTATTTGATTACGGAGGACTGGACCAGGAAGCGCACGCGAATATTCTCATGTATGTATCATTGACTGTAGCCATTATTCTAGCGTAAAAGGTGCATAGAGTGTGAATTAAGTATAGCTGCCGCAGCGGCTAAAGGTTTAAAGTGTATTTACGGTGTGTTTAAGGTATAGCTTTTATTCCTGTAAAGATAATCGACATTATCAGTTGGGGGCATCGTCCGATTTTTCTCATTTTTACTGCTTAACAGATCACAAGCAGACATAATCTATCAGCATAAGGGTGGACGGGGATCCTACATATCCTTTTCTTGGTCGGTGGATATACTGAAAACCCTACTTAATTGCTGGTTAGATGGTGTCTGCTCTGTATGGTTTGTAGGGATGCTGGTAAGAACTCGTAAGGTAAGCAGGAACAAAGCTATTTTAAATCTGTGAATTTATTTTTGGCGCCAAATGCGTACACAACAAAAGCGTACACCCATACTCTGTGCACTCTCCCACATTGTTGCCATAACATTCAGATTACTAAATTCGTAATATAAACAAAGGAAGTAAGTGTAAAACACAAACGCAGTCTGGCCTAGTTGTAAAGTTTTATACAGAAAAGAAACTGTGTGGCGTGTTAAGTGAGCAATTATAGTTAATATTGCTCACATTTATAGAAATTGTATGATTTGTGCTATTGCGGACGTACGGTTTTGTACACGTGTCTCGGACAAGGTATGGAACTGCACATGCGGCGTAAGCACGGTCGCGTGTTTACGCAAATTGCGTAAGAATACGGTCGCTAAGTACAAATTACACAATAGTTTGTTTAGTTTAAAGGTGAGACAGTAGCCACGCTACAATAACACAAGATTGCCCAGCTTCCAAAGTTTAGTATAAAACCCTTATTTACTGTATTTACTGTATTGCCTCTGGGAGTAAAGCTGCTTGTCTGAATGAAAGATAATTTTCTGTACAGAAAAACCAAAGTGTATTGAGTGAGCGAACGCAGGAGCGAGTGGAAATTTGAACCACGGAATTTGGAATCTCAGTGTGTGGTACATCAAGTGAGTGGAGACTTGGTGGCATGAGGCGGCTGACTCACGTTAATATAAGGTTTAATACGTAAGTCGTAAGGAGACTTACACAGGAGCGTGGTAGGGAATTGTGAAGTGTTTTGACCCATATAGTTTTTTTTATACGCTCCGGCTGAGGTTTCGCAGGCTGAAAATCGATTCCAGTGGTCGTACGGCAGATAAGTAACAAGTACCTATGTGCGATTGGACCGCGCGTTTGTGGGTGCGATATATAGCGCAACGTGATATCCTTTTTACGAGCTATTGCGTAAAATCGCAGTATCATCAGCGTTGTATAGAACATACGCAAGCGTGATTTGTGTATAATAAAGTGCATAGGGAGTTTTCGCTGGTCTCTCTCAGGAAAATCTCCAACGGCCGATACTTTACTGGAAAGGGTAAGTTATTCCTAAAAACTTCCAGTAAATATAGGTCACATAGGGCCCTAAGTTGGGTACATTGCCTTCGCTATCGACAGTGTATGGTAGTACTGGCCAATGTGGACGGTAAGCGGGTGAAGAGCGCTCGGAGAACTTTCACCGTTACCTTATATTGAGTATTTTTGTGTTTGTGGGAAAAGGCCCACAATTATAGGAGTCAGTTGCTCAAGTAAGGGACGTTTAACCAGGGTTCAGGTTGTAGAGCCGCGGCCCATGGGGTCAGCGGAGTTTAAAGGAAAAAGTATTGAAGACTTTTTGTCTGAATGGGAACGTGTGACTGACAAAGATAGGGAACCATTCCCTAAGGTGGGCAGCTTTGAACCAGAGGTACTACAGAATGTAAGCAGTAAAATATGTCTTCAAAAATCCAGAAAACAAAGGATTAGACATAATGATTGTTTAAAATTATGGCAACAGGAGGGGGATATGCAAAGAGAACAAATTCGCAAAACAGGTTCAAAACCTAGCGGGAATGAGAACACAAACACACCAGTGTCGACACAGGTCGAAGGGGAAGAGATGGCTACAGTCAATGATATATCCGTAAACGATAGTAGTATGCAAAAACAATGTATTAACCCTAATTTTTGCAAGATGTATCCTGTTTTGAAGTCTTTTCCAGGTTATAGGTCACAGGTAGATGAAGGATCCAGCCAAATCGCAGCTCTCCTCCAAGCAGTCACTTTGCAGGACAATCAGGTGGGGTCTGTCCAACCAGGTAGTGCAGTAACAATATTCCCTAATGAAAGAACTGGTGAGGTCACAGCTACCGGTAAGTGTGAGATAGCTCATTGCACAGAGACAACAACACCTCACAGTAAACAAATCAGGAACGGAATGGTAGAATTACACCCTGTCTTGGGAACAGTAACTCCCAATGGGGGAACCGATAGTCAGGGAGTAGTCCTCACCAGGAATAATGCAATGTATTGCCCGTGGCCCAGAGATGAGCTGCGATCAATCATTTCAGAAATCCCCGACCCTCGGAAGGATTTAGCTAGATGTCAGAAATTTATCAGAGATCTGGGTAATGCGTATGAACCGACAAACAAACACTGGCGGATACTTTTGAAAGCGTGCCTATCCCCTAATATTGCCACCCAAAAATGTATCACTGATTGTAGATTAGAGTCGGATAGTCTTATGACTAACAAACACAATCAGGAGAACTTAGAGAAAATTAACAGGCAACTAGAGTTGTATTTCCCCACAACTGTTAAGTGGAGAAGAATTTTCTCCATAAAGCAGAGGGAAAATGAAATGACATCTGAATATTTCCATCGGGCCCTGCAAATAATGGATAGATACATGGGGGTATCGGATACAGGGAACGATACGAATTACACGGAGGTGGCTGTCTCTGTGCTAATGGACGGACTCGATAAGACAGTAAGGGACAGAGTACAAACATCTTTGCCTAATTGGAGAGGAGTCACAGTAGCTTGCCTTAGAGAGTGCGCAATTGTACACCACAAGAATATTGTTAGGCGTAGAAAACAACAGGAAGAGAGGCTGAGGATTGAAAGTATACAGGCTCTTACACCAAAGTCTCATCAGCCTAAACCCCAGACCCCTGCTGTTTGGAAAAGATTGTGAACATGCTACATTTGTAGGAAGGAAGGGCATTTTGCCATAGATTATAGGTATAGTAGAACACATAGCCAATATAGACCTCTAGACAGAGAAAACAAGCCACGTTATTTAACACATAGACGAGATCAAGGGACATATAGTAAGGAATCACGATACAGTATAGAAAAACACAGATTCGGTTAATGGGAAGAACAGAATAAATGCAACTTTACCCTTTTGACAGAACTTACTGGGGTTAGGAGGAGGCCTCTAAACTTCTGCTTCTCTCTCTAGCAGAAGTGACCTCTAAGTAACTTAACAGGAGTTTTGTTAGAGATGGTATACATATAAAGTGCTCCCACCCAGGAAGCACAAAATATGTTAGATACCCACGAAGACTAATGTTGCATTTCACTGTTTTAGATGCATGTCTATCACAGGTAGAGGAAATTATCTCAAAGATACCAGGTTCCCTATGAACTTAGAATGGACAAGACACTGGATTGATGGCTGGGATAGTCCCAGTAGAGATATAACACACATAGAATTTTTTTTAGGGGAACAGACCGATTAGGGAATCATTCCCCGTAGTGCCCAATCCAGATGTCAAACTTTGTAAAATCTTCTTTGCCTCTACAAACTTATCTGTTACTAAACTCTGTGATTTGTCTTCAAAGTTTCCTCTTCATCTCTTAAATTCACTGACAGGATTACAGTTCAAACGTCACATGCCTACTCGGTCTTTTCAGAGTTCTGCCCAAACCCAGTATATCTCACCAGCATAGGGACACCAGTATCAGTGTGCCTGGTCATGCACAAAGGGTGGAGAATGGGAATACTGGTGAAGGGAGACTGTGCATAGATACCGATATACATGATGGTGTGACAGCCTGATGTTGACCGCAAAATCTGACAAATTTTCTTTTTATTATTAACCCTCTCTTTTCACTTTCCACAGATGGTTCACTTCACACAACTGATAATACACAACAGTTAAACACATTGAAATGCAAGATTTATGTTCCCTACAGAAAGGTCGCTGACCCAGAGAGAACCCGTGACAAAGAGCAGAGTGTAGAGAACATCGTATCACTGGAGTGTCTGTTCTTGGAAAGGTTGAGAGGCAGTACTGTTGAGACGGCACCTGAGCGCAGAGAACAACAAGAAAAGAGTCGGTTGTCGCACCAGGTTTTTTTATTTTCTCAATTCCCCACTGCCCTCCTTCTCTTCTTCTCTTTCTCCTCCCCTTCTTGTTTCCCTTCTCTTCCCTTAACAAGATGGACTTACCCCAAGAGACTGCTTTCCGGGTTTTCCTGTTAATCCTGATGTTGACCAGGACAGTCTGTTTCGGTGAGGGTCCCAGAGAGGCCAAGAAAGGATCTGGAATGGGTTCTGATGGCGGGGATGGATTTGTAGAATCTCAAGAGCAACACATCACTCGAGCAAAGGCGAGTATCAGAAAGCGATCTGGTAGTCAGGGAGCTCGGAGGCACTGTGAAGGGTTATTGGCTGAGGAAAATTGCATTTGTAGGAATTGTGAGAACATAGTCGAGAATGGGTGCATCCAGAGATGTCAGTCCAGCCTTAATATCAACATGGACCGTCATCCATTGAGTGATTACCACTCACTAGTGGGTAAGGTCTTAAACCAGACAGAATGCTGGGTGTGCTCACAAGTACCTCAAGGTCAGAGCAAGTCCGGATTAGTACCGTACCCTTTAGCAATAGATGAGGTACTCGAATTATGGGGTGGGAGACCGGTGGACAAGAAATTCAATATTTCTAGGCCCCCTAGCTTGAAGCTCCATCAGTATCATGTAGATAGATCCTTATTAGGTTTCAATATTTCCAATTACTGAAAACCGGGAAATTGGGAAGTGACATGGAATAACCAGACAATGGCCTTTTCGCACAGAGCTTATAGGATACCCATAGACTCTGAACTTGTACGCCAAATAGCCAACAGTGGAAGGTATTTTCGGTATAGGTATACTCGAGGAAGCAAGACCATGTGGGTTGGAGAAGTATCACCAGGGTACTGTGCTCATATCATCCAGCCTGATACTTGTACTGAGCAGATGGGAGAACTAGGGATTGGGTTTTGCACCTGGAAAGTTTGTAATATGGTAATGTCATATTCTGTCCCCTATGTTCTCCCCGATGATGCCTATTTCATATGTGGGAGGAAGGCATATAAGTGGCTTGCCCCGAGCTCAGAGGGATTGTGTTATGTTGGAAGAGTGTTGCCAGAGGTCATGACCATAACCCATGATAAGATGAAAGATGTTCACCGCAGTGCTCAGGCTCCTTATACTCATACTCACTATGAACACATCGTCAAGAGACACCTCATAGGGAGGACAGAGCACGTAGCCTCTGATTTGATCCACGAATCCACCGGGATTCAATTCCTTCTTGCATTAGACATCACCCGTACTGCCAGAGGAATTATAAATTATAGGTATATCCATGCGCTAGCGAACTTGATAGATATATTCAACCAGTCATTAGCTACAGCAGTAATTCCAGGGGACTGGAAAAGAGCAAACGTAGTCCCACTGCACAAAAGTGGAAGCAAGGAAGAGGCAAACAACTACAGACCAGTGAGTCTTACATCAGTAGTAGGGAAATTGATGGAAACACTCTTAAAAGAAAGAGTTGTAGATTATCTCAAATCCGGCAATTTACAGGATCCCAAACAGCATGGATTCACTGGGGGGAGATCATGTCAAACAAATCTTATTGACTTTTTTGATTGTGTGACTAAAGTGATGGATAAAGGTGGAGCCATGGATATAGCTTATCTAGACTTTAGTAAGGCTTTTGACACTGTTCCACATCGCAGACTGCTAAATAAACTTGAAAGTTTGGGATTGGATATTAGGATTATTGAATGGATAAGATCTTGGTTGAAGGATAGAAAACAGAGAGTTGTGGTAAATGGAGTGCATTCACAGGAGGGAAATGTTACCAGTGGAGTACCCCAGGGATCTGTACTTGGACCAGTGCTTTTTAATATCTTTATTGGTGACATTGCAAATGGCATTAAAGGGAAAGTATGCCTTTTTGCAGATGACACAAAGGTATGCAACAGGGTAGACACACCAGCTGGGGTAAAACAAATGATTGAGGATCTAGGTAGACTAGAGGAATGGTCAAGAGTGTGGCAATTACAGTTTAATGCCAAAAAATGCAAAATCATGCACTTGGGTCTCAAAAAATCCAAAAGCTAAATATAGTATTAATGGCACTATACTGGAAACTACTGAGGAGGAAAGGGATCTAGGAGTCACTATTTCAGATGACTTAAAGGCAGGTAATCAATGTAACAAGGCAATGAGGAAGGCTAGTCAGATGCTTGGCTGCATTGGGAGAGGAATCAGCAGCAGAAAGAAAGAAGTAATAATGCCACTGTATAGGTCATTGGTACGGCCTCATCTAGAATACTGTATTCAGTTCTGGAGGCCATATCTTCAAAAGGATATTAATACATGAGAAACTGTACAAAGGAGGGCAACTAAAATGGTGCATGGCCTACATCACAAAACATACCCAGAAAGACTAAGAAATCTCAATATGTATAGTTTGGAGCAGAGAAGGGAAAGGGGGGACATGATAGAAACTTTCAAATATATCAAGGGTTTTAACAAAGTCCAGGAGGGAAACATTCTCCAAATGAAGAGAAGCAATAGGACACGAGGACATGCACTGAGACTGGAGGGGGGGGAGGTTCAGGGGAAATTTGCGGAAAAATTATTTCGCAGAAAGGGTAGTGGACAAGTGGAATAGCCTCCCATCAGAGGTGGTAGAGGCTAAGACAGCATAGCAATTTAAACATGCATGGGATAGACATAAGGATCAAATAAGGTTAGAGATAAAAATAATGTAAAAAAAAAAAAAGGGGCAGACTAGATGGGCCAAGTGGTTCTTATCTGCTGACAAATTCTATGTTTACAATAATTTAAATAATAATTTAAACCAAGGGAGCGCAAAAATATTCCATATTTATTATAAAAACACAGTGGATAAAACAATTACAAGTTATTTAAAAAGCTAAAGATTGCACTATCGGATTTATACTCTCCAACCATATATCTCTTATGGGATCCCTAATATTGTGATCACACCATATACCTGCAATAATCCCTTTTTCACTTTTCTATGTTAGCTGTGAGTAGGAATATTAACAGATAAAGAATGTCATTTGTATCCAATTATTCCATGCGCATTTTAAACATCGTTTGATAATGACAGTCTGATTAGATGTTGAATAGTGTATGTCACACAGTCCCAGATAGTATTTAGGTTCTCACCCTTTTCAGTGCGCGGTATTGCGCTATGCTCCACCTCCATTAAACTCAATTTCTAAGTGTATGTCCATATACCGGTATCTCTAATGCCGTATTGAGAGCAATCAGCTCCAGCCAATGCAGGCTTTAGCGAACCCACCAGGCGGGTATTTTCAGCATGTTTCCCCGTTACCTCTTGGTCGCTGGATGGTATTACGGCTTCGGTACCTATTGCAGATATGGTACAGCAAGGAGGGAGGGCGCTTTCTCCGCAGCAGTTGAATGGAGTTTTTAAATGGATGGCAGTCTGTCTCCGATATTAAGGGACAGCTTAATATCGGAGACAGACTGCCATCCATTTAAAAACTCCATTCAACTGCTGCGGAGAAAGCGCCCTCCCTCCTTGCTGTACCATATCTGCAATAGGTACCGGAGCCGTAATACCATCCAGCGACCAAGAGGTAACGGGGAAACACGCTGAAAATACCCGCCTGGTGGGTTCGCTAAAGCCTGCATTGGCTGGAGCTGATTGCTCTCAATACGGCATTAGAGATACCGGTATATGGACATACACTCAGAAATTGAGTTTAACGGAGGTGGAGCATAGCGCAATACCGCGCACTGAAAAGGGTGAGAACCTAAATACTATCTGGGACTGTGTGACATACACTATTCAACATCTAATCAAACTGTCATTATCAAACGATGTTTAAAATGCGCATGGAATAATTGGATACAAATGACATTCTTTATCTGTTAATATTCCTACTCACAGCTAACATAGAAAAGTGAAAAAGGGATTATTGCAGGTATATGGTGTGATCACAATATTAGGGATCCCATAAGAGATATATGGTTGGAGAGTATAAATCCGATAGTGCAATCTTTAGCTTTTTAAATAACTTGTAATTGTTTTATCCACTGTGTTTTTATAATAAATATGGAATATTTTTGCGCTCCCTTGGTTTAAATTATTATTTAAATTATTGTATATTTTCTTATAGTAGGACATTTCAGACTACTTTGTGGGAGCTGCATGGTTTCTAATTGTGTGTAATGATAATATTATTCTAATACAGCTTTGTGGAAAACTGTTTTGCGCCCGAAATTGATTCTGTGCGTACATAGTCCGGTGGACTAATAAATATACTCCGCCTGTGTATGTATGCGCACAATCAAAATATATATAAATTCTATGTTTCTATGTTTAATATCACTGAGATGTATGACGACACCTTCAGGTATACGGGAAGGGAGTTACAAGCTTACAAGACGTAACTGATTCAGCACAGGATGGTCCTTAATTATATCACAGCCGTGACGGGTGGGTACTGTGTCACTTTGGCAACTCAGTATGGTGTGAAGTGCTGTACATATATTACAAACAGCACTGACGACCCCACGGAGATTATCAATCAAAAGATGGATGATATCTTGCAGTTGAAGTGGGAGTTCCGGAGGAGACACAACCTTACCCTAACCGCTGTGGGTAATGAGCTGACCGGCTGGGTCTCATGGTTGAACCCACGAAATTGGTTCTCAGGATTAGGAGAGTGGGCTCAAAATGTTATTATGAGTGTAGGGATATTTCTCCTTTGTATCCTGGGAGTCGTCATAATTATTGGCTTGATATTTAGGTGTGTTCGAATTCTGATGCGGCGCAAGCACGGCACAAATTTGATGAGTTTAAGGAGCGAGGGCATTGTTATAGCAGCAGATTTAATTTACGACCCATCCATAGAGACAGTGTTATAATAAGGATTGCAAATGAATTCCATGGCCTGTTTCTTTCACCCGTTTTTCCTTTGTCTCCCCCTCTGCCCAGATACACCCATCCGGAAAAGACATCAGCCCTACCCAAGAATGTTTATGTAAATGTTATGTGAATGTATTTTAGATATGTGTCTTATCTTCATCTCTACAACCTTCAGTTAATGACACACATAGTCGACAGGTGATATCCACATATACTAGCACTCACATAAGTCCCCCCTCCATGTATCATCAACTAAATGTGCACCCCATTTGTTGGAACAAGAAGCCGAAAAGAGCTCAATAGTGTTTATTGGCCCACTTACAGACCCTTAATACGGGATGAGAAGGATTTAATGTATACTTCACAATACCTTGAAGCTTATCTAAAACATATACGGCACGATGATACATTCCCCTCAGACATGGATTCATACATACATGCTTTTTACTATCCCACTAGGTCATACATTTCCCACCTACAACTCTCCTCCGACCATCCAATCGTCTGTAGATATTGTATTGATATTTTTATGTTTAGTGATTAGATAGTGGCAGTTATTGGTGACTGCCAAAGGGTGGACTGTCAAAGTTGAAAAATATTGCAGAACACACAGCACGTATAAACTGCACACACATGCCCGCTGCGCATGCACTTGTTCTGCAGTGCGTGCACATGTACGCACTTTGCGTATGGTCGCTCCCGCGGTCCTGCGCATCGGCGCGTGGTATGGGTATTTATGGCAGAGTTTGTGTACCTACTGTACTGTACAACTATATACTGGTGGTCACCAAAATGCTGCACTGTACTACTATCTATATATACTGCTCACAACAATGCAGCACAGATATGGATACTTGAAGTGACACGGAGCTGCAAGATACAGCAATGGCCTACTGTACTGTACAACTATATCCTGTTGGTCACCAAAATGCTGCACTGTACTACTATATATATATATATATACTGTATATACTGCTCACAACAATGCAGCACAGATATGGATACTTGAAGTGACACGGAGCTGCAAGATACAGCAATGGCCTACTGTACTGTACTATGTCAAAGTCGAAAAATATTGCAGAACACACAGCACGTATAAACTGCACACACATGCCCACTGCGTGTGCACTTGTTCTGCAGTGCGTGCACATGTACGCACTTTGCGTATGGTCGCTCCCGCGGTCCTGCGCATCAGCGCGTGGTATGGGTATTTACGGCAGAGTTTGTGTACACATGGAGGGCCATCAGAACACATTACATATTTAATCCAAATAGTGCACAATGTACACATAGTCTCCTTGCACCACATCAGAACACATTACATATTTAATCCAAATAGTGCACAATGTACACATAGTCTCCTTGCACCACATCAGAAAGTTATTGCTGTTTAAATGGTTGCAGAACAAAGGGATTCA
The DNA here is from genome assembly GCF_028390025.1 of Pseudophryne corroboree. Lineage (NCBI taxonomy): Eukaryota > Metazoa > Chordata > Amphibia > Anura > Myobatrachidae > Pseudophryne > Pseudophryne corroboree. Next base: position 567,971,127 of record NC_086449.1, on the reverse strand, counting down.
CCTTTACAGGATAAGAGGGGACAGACTAAGGTTATAAGGTGGTATTTGGTATCCCGCTGTAGGGTATTTTAAGGGTAACATTCCGGTGTTGGTCTGCGGAAGATCGCATGTTCCTGCGGATAGTTATGTGCAGAAGCAGAATATAGATATAAACTGTATTTACTGTATATTATGTATGAGGCGGGAATCCAGAGGAGACCACCCACAAGAGCAGTTGAGAAAGACATCGCCTACCTTTTCAAATCAACCTATGACCTCTCCTGTACTGTAAAAGTGCATCCCTGTGTCCAATGGACAAAGAGATTACAGTATCCATTGTATTGCTTTTGGAAGACTTGTATAAATAAAGCCTGCTGCAGGCCGGCCAGACACAAGACTCACAACATTATCTATTTGATTACGGAGGACTGGACCAGGAAGCGCACGCGAATATTCTCACGTATGTATCATTGACTGTAGCCATTATTCTGTTATATATTGTCTTGTATTGTAGTGTATAATTTGTATTGTAAACCCCCTTTCAGAAATAATCCACTGTGGTGTCGGAACCCAGCGGTTAATCCCAATTGGTGTCGTGTGCTCATTGCCCTGCTATAGTTTAAAGTGTATCTCTGGGTGTGTACGCGCTGTGAGTACTTTGTACCGACAGCGCGGCGTGTGTACGCAAAGTCCGTACACTGTACGGGACTCTGTACGCTAATAGCGTAAAAGGTGCATAGAGTGTGAATTAAGTATAGCGGCCGCAGCGGCTAAAGGTTTAAAGTGTATTTACGGTGTGTTTAAGGTATAGCTTTTATTCCTGTAAAGATAATCGACATTATCAACTACTATACTGGTGGTCACCAAAATGCTGCACTGTACTACTATATATATGTATATATATATTGTAACACTGTAGGGGTGCAAGGTGCCTTTTCCTGGGGAATATGGCAGCCCGCAGCAGCTGAGGAACAACACAAGTCCAGTTTCTGGTACAACTGACCCCGGCCAGTTTTATTGAAACAGAAAATAAAACAAACCCCAAAATAAAAATACCTTGCCTGTCCGGCACTAACTAAACATAAGATGTTCCTAACTGTCACTAAACAAAACACAGAGTTCTTCAGTACATACTGTATAGCTTACTTGCATCAGAAAGCGTGTCTCTCACACACAGATCCTGCAGCCTTCCCAGGCAGTCTGCCCATACTAATCAGGTTAGAAGCACTATATCACTCTTACACAGCTGAAACCCTGATTAGCCCTCTGTGAGGCCAAAGACCCGAACTGGGCCCAATGTCTAGAACTCGCCTTATCTCTCTCTCAGAGCCTTTACCCAGCTTTTACAGCAAACTGAAAAGGTTCAGACAAAACAAAAAGCATTTTTCCTAGAAGTTAACATTTTCTAAAACATGTAAGACAAGAACCTGGGACAAATATACCTGCCCTCAAACACTATCCCAGTGTTCTTGTCACATATCCCCCTCCCCTGTTTCGACCTAGGGGCCGGAACACTTGTAGCCCCCAAACAGAAGATGCGAGACAATGCATCTGCGTTGGCCAATTGTGTTCCCGGTCTATGTTCGACAGTAAACTTAAAGTCCTGCAACGCTAGAAACCATCTAGTTACACGAGCATTCTTGCCTCTATTTACATACATCCATTTTAAAGGGGCATGGTCTGTCACTAGTCTGAATTGTCTACCCAAGAGGTAATATCTCAAGGTATCTAGTGCCCACTTAATGGCCAAAGCCTCCTTTTCCACAATGGCATACCTTTTTTCATGCTCATTGAGTTTCCTACTCAAATAAATGATAGGGTGTTCGTCCCCATCTCTGGTTTGGGACAGCACAGCACCTATCCCTACCTCTGAGGCATCTGTCTGTACCACAAATTCTTTTGAAAAATCTGGTGTTATCAACACCGGTTGTGAACACAAAGCCACTTTTAATGCTTGGAACGCCTTTTCTGCATCAGGGTTCCATTTCACCACATTTGACTGCTTCCCTTTGGTAAGGTCTGACAACGGCACCGCTGTGGTCGCAAAATTAGGAATAAACCGTCTATAGTACCCAGTAATTCCCAAAAAAGCCCTTACCTGTTTTTTATTCACTGGACGAGGCCAGTTTTGAATAGCATCAACTTTATTCAATTGGGGCCTAATCAGACCTCTGCCTATGGTGAAGCCCAAGTATTTGACCTCCTCCATTGCGAGGCAGCACTTCTTTGGGTTAGCAGTTAACCCTGCCTCTCTGATTGAGTCCAGTACTGCTTGTACTTTAACCAAATGTGACCCCCAGTCTGTACTGTGAATTACCACATCATCCAAATAGGCAGCTGCATATTTTCTATGGGGCCTCAAAATTTTATCCATCGCCCGTTGAAAGGTTGCTGGAGCCCCATGCAACCCAAAGGGTAACATCTTATACTGGTACAGCCCCTCCGGAACCGAAAAGGCTGTTTTTTCTTTGGCGCTATCAGATAAAGGTATTTGCCAGTAACCTTTGGTCAGGTCCAATGTGGTGAGAAACCTGGATGTTCCCAGCCTTTCTACAAGCTCATCCACACGGGGCATGGGGTATGCGTCAAACTTGGACACCTCATTTAACTTACGAAAGTCATTACAGAAGCGTATGCTACCGTCGGGCTTCGGGATGAGCACTATGGGACTGGACCACTCACTGTTAGACTCCTCTATGACTCCAAGTTCTAACATGGTTTTAACTTCCTTAGAAATAGCTTCTCGCTGAGCTTCAGGAATCCTATATGGCTTTAAATGAACCCTGACCCCTGGTTCTGTGACAATGTCATGTTTTATTATGGTCGTTCGGCCAGGCAGCTCTGAAAATACCTCCCTATTTTGGATGAGAAATTCTTTAACCTGATTGTTCTGATCAGCTGATAATGTCTCTGACACCTTCACTGCGGGAAGCAACCGGGGTGAAGACACCGAAGGGCAAGGCTCCGCTGACAGAGACAACCTATCTTTCCAGGGTTTGATTAAGTTAACATGGTAGATCTGTTCGGGTTTTCTCTTTCCCGGCTGGTATACTTTGTAATTAACCTCATTCATTTTTTCCCTAATCTCAAATGGACCCTGCCATTTAGCTAGGAATTTGCTTTCCACAGTGGGTACCAAAACAAGAACTCTATCTCCAGGAGCAAATTCCCGTATCTTGGCACTCCGGTTATAGACCCTCTGTTGAGCACTTTGGGCCTGTTCCATGTGCTCTCTGACAACAGGTACCACGGCTGCAATCCTATCCTGCATTTGTGTTACATGCTCAATAACGCTTCTATAAGGAGTGGGCTGTCCTTCCCACGTCTCTTTGGCAACATCCAACAGCCCTCTGGGGTGTCTACCATACAACAAATCAAATGGAGAAAACCCCGTAGAGGACTGAGGAACTTCTCTGATGGCCATTAACAAGTAGGGCAACAAACAATCCCAGTTTTTCCCATCTCTCTCAACAACCTTTTTTAACATACTTTTTAATGTTTTATTAAACCTTTCCACCAACCCGTCAGTTTGGGGATGGTAGATGGACGTCCTGAGGTGAGTGACCTTAAATAACTTGCACAATTCTTTCATGATCCTTGACATAAATGGAGTACCTTGGTCAGTCAAAATTTCTTTTGGTATTCCCACTCTACTAAATACCTGCACCAGCTCCCTAGCTATCGCCTTGGTTGTGATAGTGCGTAAAGGGACAGCCTCAGGATATCGAGTGGCATAGTCCATAATTACCAGGATATACTGATGGCCCCGAGCAGACTTTAACAAGGGCCCCACGAGATCCATGGCTATTCTGTCAAACGGGACCTCTATAATAGGCATGGGAACTAGTGGGCTCCTGAAATGGGGTCTAGGGGCATGATACTGGCATTCAGGACAGGAAGAACAATATTCAGACACTTCTTTATAAACCCCTGGCCAAAAGAACCTTTGTAAAACTCTTTCAGTGGTTTTTTCTGCCCCTAAATGTCCTGCGGTAACGTGACTATGAGCTAAATCTAGTACCGTTCTCCGATAAGGCTGGGGAACTACCAGCTGTTCCACCACATCCTCACCCCTTTTGACAATGTGGTACAAGAGCTCATTACAGATGGCCATGTGGGGATACGTAACCCTGTCACCTGGTACCACAGGTTCCCCATTAACAATCTTAACATTCTCTCTAGCCTTTATTAAGGTAGGATCCTTTAACTGTTCAGACGCAAACAGATCCTTCTTTACCTCCAGGTCAGGCACGCTTTCAGTTCTAACTACTATGTCTCTGTTCCCGGCAAGAGGGTCCTCACTGGACTCCCCATCTGTCACTTCCCCAGCCAAACTAGCAAAAGGCAAAGGGCCAGAAAGTTCCGAAGACCCACGTACATCCATAAAATCACCGGTATTATCAACTGGCTTTTTACTTCTCACATCTGTTGATAACCGTGATTCCCACAGTTTCCAAAAATGAGGAAAATCCCTCCCTATTATGGCCTCATGCACCAAGGTAGGGACCAGTCCCACTTTAACCATTGCTGACCCACAACAAGTTTCTATATTCACCTCAGCAGTGGCATAATGTTGGGTATCCCCATGTATGCAAGTTACCCCAATAGGTATTTGCTGGACCTTTAAGGGGTTCACTAACCCAGCTTTCACGAGGGTAACTAAACTTCCTGAATCTGGCAAGGCCTCTACCCGGTTACCTTCTAAGAACACATCACACATTTGTTTTTCCAGCTCAGGTGAAGGTACCACAGTACAGGCTAACCTAGCAAAGAAAGACATTCTGCGACATTCAAAGGCAGCATCACATTGCATGGGTTCTTGCGTGACTGGGCAATTGGCAATAACATGACCTGGCATACCACACCTAAAACATTTAACCACACGATTATCAACCCATTTGGGCAGCATAGACCGTTCTAGCCCCATTGGCCTGTTTCCAGGGCCAGTGTTTACAGTCTCTCCAGCCTTGCGTTCTCTTAACCGCCCAGCAACGTTTTCCCACGGAACAGTCTTACCAGTCTTTACTGAAGGGCGCTGTCGAGGATCTATGGGTTGCTGGGTGGTCATCAGTAGTTCCTCTGCTGCCAAATACCTCTCTACCATGTCCACTAATTGGTCAGCAGTACCCGGGTTTCCATGGCTCACCCACTTGCGCAGGACCATGGGCAAAGATCTCAAGTAGCGGTCCATGACGACTCTTTCCACCATCTGGGGACCAGTTAATGTCTCTGGCTGTAGCCATTTTTTTGTTAGCTGAATAAGGTCGTGCATCTGGGAGCGCGGAGGCTTCTCCATGGCGTACAGCCAACGGTGCACCCGTTGTGCTCGTACTGACAGCGTGACTCCCAGGCGGGTCAGGATCTCAGTCTTTAGTTTATCATAGTCCCGAGCCTCAGCAGGGCTTAAATCAAAGTAAGCTTTTTGGGGCTCACCTGACAGGAAAGGTGCCAGCAGACTGGCCCACTGTGCTTTCGGCCAGTTCTCACGCTCGGCAGTCCTTTCAAACGTGGTCAGATAGGCCTCCACATCATCAGCCTCTGTCATTTTCAGCAGGAAGTGACTGGCCCGTATAGAACTAGAGCTGGTTGGAGCACTGACGGCCACATCTCCAATCCGGGCTGCAAGGCTCTGCACCACTTCTGTTAAGGCCTCTCTATCCTGACGCTGTTGCCTGTAAAGTTCATCAACAACTGCCTGCTGTTGTCTCTTATTTTCCTCCATTGCCACCTGCTGCTGTCGGTTGGCCTCCTGCTGAGCCGCTGTAGCTTGCAGCAAGGCTTTAAGCAGATCCTCCATGTCAACAGATTTTTCAGGCGGCTTTGCAGCTGCTTTCACCCAGGACATATATCAAACCCTCAGGGGTGAGTCTCAGTAACTTCACACTGGGCTGTATCTGCATAAACCACCGTTTTCTGCAGGCCTCACAAAGCTGCTGCTTTCACTTATGCGCAGAACGGCCTGCTCGCATTCTCCACCAAGTTGTAACACTGTAGGGGTGCAAGGTGCCTTTTCCTGGGGAATATGGCAGCCCGCAGCAGCTGAGGAACAACACAAGTCCAGTTTCTGGTACAACTGACCCCGGCCAGTTTTATTGAAACAGAAAATAAAACAAACCCCAAAATAAAAATACCTTGCCTGTCCGGCACTAACTAAACATAAGATGTTCCTAACTGTCACTAAACAAAACACAGAGTTCTTCAGTACATACTGTATAGCTTACTTGCATCAGAAAGCGTGTCTCTCACACACAGATCCTGCAGCCTTCCCAGGCAGTCTGCCCATACTAATCAGGTTAGAAGCACTATATCACTCTTACACAGCTGAAACCCTGATTAGCCCTCTGTGAGGCCAAAGACCCGAACTGGGCCCAATGTCTAGAACTCGCCTTATCTCTCTCTCAGAGCCTTTACCCAGCTTTTACAGCAAACTGAAAAGGTTCAGACAAAACAAAAAGCATTTTTCCTAGAAGTTAACATTTTCTAAAACATGTAAGACAAGAACCTGGGACAAATATACCTGCCCTCAAACACTATCCCAGTGTTCTTGTCACATATCCCCCTCCCCTGTTTCGACCTAGGGGCCGGAACACTTGTAGCCCCCAAACAGAAGATGCGAGACAATGCATCTGCGTTGGCCAATTGTGTTCCCGGTCTATGTTCGACAGTAAACTTAAAGTCCTGCAACGCTAGAAACCATCTAGTTACACGAGCATTCTTGCCTCTATTTACATACATCCATTTTAAAGGGGCATGGTCTGTCACTAGTCTGAATTGTCTACCCAAGAGGTAATATCTCAAGGTATCTAGTGCCCACTTAATGGCCAAAGCCTCCTTTTCCACAATGGCATACCTTTTTTCATGCTCATTGAGTTTCCTACTCAAATAAATGATAGGGTGTTCGTCCCCATCTCTGGTTTGGGACAGCACAGCACCTATCCCTACCTCTGAGGCATCTGTCTGTACCACAAATTCTTTTGAAAAATCTGGTGTTATCAACACCGGTTGTGAACACAAAGCCACTTTTAATGCTTGGAACGCCTTTTCTGCATCAGGGTTCCATTTCACCACATTTGACTGCTTCCCTTTGGTAAGGTCTGACAACGGCACCGCTGTGGTCGCAAAATTAGGAATAAACCGTCTATAGTACCCAGTAATTCCCAAAAAAGCCCTTACCTGTTTTTTATTCACTGGACGAGGCCAGTTTTGAATAGCATCAACTTTATTCAATTGGGGCCTAATCAGACCTCTGCCTATGGTGAAGCCCAAGTATTTGACCTCCTCCATTGCGAGGCAGCACTTCTTTGGGTTAGCAGTTAACCCTGCCTCTCTGATTGAGTCCAGTACTGCTTGTACTTTAACCAAATGTGACCCCCAGTCTGTACTGTGAATTACCACATCATCCAAATAGGCAGCTGCATATTTTCTATGGGGCCTCAAAATTTTATCCATCGCCCGTTGAAAGGTTGCTGGAGCCCCATGCAACCCAAAGGGTAACATCTTATACTGGTACAGCCCCTCCGGAACCGAAAAGGCTGTTTTTTCTTTGGCGCTATCAGATAAAGGTATTTGCCAGTAACCTTTGGTCAGGTCCAATGTGGTGAGAAACCTGGATGTTCCCAGCCTTTCTACAAGCTCATCCACACGGGGCATGGGGTATGCGTCAAACTTGGACACCTCATTTAACTTACGAAAGTCATTACAGAAGCGTATGCTACCGTCGGGCTTCGGGATGAGCACTATGGGACTGGACCACTCACTGTTAGACTCCTCTATGACTCCAAGTTCTAACATGGTTTTAACTTCCTTAGAAATAGCTTCTCGCTGAGCTTCAGGAATCCTATATGGCTTTAAATGAACCCTGACCCCTGGTTCTGTGACAATGTCATGTTTTATTATGGTCGTTCGGCCAGGCAGCTCTGAAAATACCTCCCTATTTTGGATGAGAAATTCTTTAACCTGATTGTTCTGATCAGCTGATAATGTCTCTGACACCTTCACTGCGGGAAGCAACCGGGGTGAAGACACCGAAGGGCAAGGCTCCGCTGACAGAGACAACCTATCTTTCCAGGGTTTGATTAAGTTAACATGGTAGATCTGTTCGGGTTTTCTCTTTCCCGGCTGGTATACTTTGTAATTAACCTCATTCATTTTTTCCCTAATCTCAAATGGACCCTGCCATTTAGCTAGGAATTTGCTTTCCACAGTGGGTACCAAAACAAGAACTCTATCTCCAGGAGCAAATTCCCGTATCTTGGCACTCCGGTTATAGACCCTCTGTTGAGCACTTTGGGCCTGTTCCATGTGCTCTCTGACAACAGGTACCACGGCTGCAATCCTATCCTGCATTTGTGTTACATGCTCAATAACGCTTCTATAAGGAGTGGGCTGTCCTTCCCACGTCTCTTTGGCAACATCCAACAGCCCTCTGGGGTGTCTACCATACAACAAATCAAATGGAGAAAACCCCGTAGAGGACTGAGGAACTTCTCTGATGGCCATTAACAAGTAGGGCAACAAACAATCCCAGTTTTTCCCATCTCTCTCAACAACCTTTTTTAACATACTTTTTAATGTTTTATTAAACCTTTCCACCAACCCGTCAGTTTGGGGATGGTAGATGGACGTCCTGAGGTGAGTGACCTTAAATAACTTGCACAATTCTTTCATGATCCTTGACATAAATGGAGTACCTTGGTCAGTCAAAATTTCTTTTGGTATTCCCACTCTACTAAATACCTGCACCAGCTCCCTAGCTATCGCCTTGGTTGTGATAGTGCGTAAAGGGACAGCCTCAGGATATCGAGTGGCATAGTCCATAATTACCAGGATATACTGATGGCCCCGAGCAGACTTTAACAAGGGCCCCACGAGATCCATGGCTATTCTGTCAAACGGGACCTCTATAATAGGCATGGGAACTAGTGGGCTCCTGAAATGGGGTCTAGGGGCATGATACTGGCATTCAGGACAGGAAGAACAATATTCAGACACTTCTTTATAAACCCCTGGCCAAAAGAACCTTTGTAAAACTCTTTCAGTGGTTTTTTCTGCCCCTAAATGTCCTGCGGTAACGTGACTATGAGCTAAATCTAGTACCGTTCTCCGATAAGGCTGGGGAACTACCAGCTGTTCCACCACATCCTCACCCCTTTTGACAATGTGGTACAAGAGCTCATTACAGATGGCCATGTGGGGATACGTAACCCTGTCACCTGGTACCACAGGTTCCCCATTAACAATCTTAACATTCTCTCTAGCCTTTATTAAGGTAGGATCCTTTAACTGTTCAGACGCAAACAGATCCTTCTTTACCTCCAGGTCAGGCACGCTTTCAGTTCTAACTACTATGTCTCTGTTCCCGGCAAGAGGGTCCTCACTGGACTCCCCATCTGTCACTTCCCCAGCCAAACTAGCAAAAGGCAAAGGGCCAGAAAGTTCCGAAGACCCACGTACATCCATAAAATCACCGGTATTATCAACTGGCTTTTTACTTCTCACATCTGTTGATAACCGTGATTCCCACAGTTTCCAAAAATGAGGAAAATCCCTCCCTATTATGGCCTCATGCACCAAGGTAGGGACCAGTCCCACTTTAACCATTGCTGACCCACAACAAGTTTCTATATTCACCTCAGCAGTGGCATAATGTTGGGTATCCCCATGTATGCAAGTTACCCCAATAGGTATTTGCTGGACCTTTAAGGGGTTCACTAACCCAGCTTTCACGAGGGTAACTAAACTTCCTGAATCTAGCAAGGCCTCTACCCGGTTACCTTCTAAGAACACATCACACATTTGTTTTTCCAGCTCAGGTGAAGGTACCACAGTACAGGCTAACCTAGCAAAGAAAGACATTCTGCGACATTCAAAGGCAGCATCACATTGCATGGGTTCTTGCGTGACTGGGCAATTGGCAATAACATGACCTGGCATACCACACCTAAAACATTTAACCACACGATTATCAACCCATTTGGGCAGCATAGACCGTTCTAGCCCCATTGGCCTGTTTCCAGGGCCAGTGTTTACAGTCTCTCCAGCCTTGCGTTCTCTTAACCGCCCAGCAACGTTTTCCCACGGAACAGTCTTACCAGTCTTTACTGAAGGGCGCTGTCGAGGATCTATGGGTTGCTGGGTGGTCATCAGTAGTTCCTCTGCTGCCAAATACCTCTCTACCATGTCCACTAATTGGTCAGCAGTACCCGGGTTTCCATGGCTCACCCACTTGCGCAGGACCATGGGCAAAGATCTCAAGTAGCGGTCCATGACGACTCTTTCCACCATCTGGGGACCAGTTAATGTCTCTGGCTGTAGCCATTTTTTTGTTAGCTGAATAAGGTCGTGCATCTGGGAGCGCGGAGGCTTCTCCATGGCGTACAGCCAACGGTGCACCCGTTGTGCTCGTACTGACAGCGTGACTCCCAGGCGGGTCAGGATCTCAGTCTTTAGTTTATCATAGTCCCGAGCCTCAGCAGGGCTTAAATCAAAGTAAGCTTTTTGGGGCTCACCTGACAGGAAAGGTGCCAGCAGACTGGCCCACTGTGCTTTCGGCCAGTTCTCACGCTCGGCAGTCCTTTCAAACGTGGTCAGATAGGCCTCCACATCATCAGCCTCTGTCATTTTCAGCAGGAAGTGACTGGCCCGTATAGAACTAGAGCTGGTTGGAGCACTGACGGCCACATCTCCAATCCGGGCTGCAAGGCTCTGCACCACTTCTGTTAAGGCCTCTCTATCCTGACGCTGTTGCCTGTAAAGTTCATCAACAACTGCCTGCTGTTGTCTCTTATTTTCCTCCATTGCCACCTGCTGCTGTCGGTTGGCCTCCTGCTGAGCCGCTGTAGCTTGCAGCAAGGCTTTAAGCAGATCCTCCATGTCAACAGATTTTTCAGGCGGCTTTGCAGCTGCTTTCACCCAGGACATATATCAAACCCTCAGGGGTGAGTCTCAGTAACTTCACACTGGGCTGTATCTGCATAAACCACCGTTTTCTGCAGGCCTCACAAAGCTGCTGCTTTCACTTATGCGCAGAACGGCCTGCTCGCATTCTCCACCAAGTTGTAACACTGTAGGGGTGCAAGGTGCCTTTTCCTGGGGAATATGGCAGCCCGCAGCAGCTGAGGAACAACACAAGTCCAGTTTCTGGTACAACTGACCCCGGCCAGTTTTATTGAAACAGAAAATAAAACAAACCCCAAAATAAAAATACCTTGCCTGTCCGGCACTAACTAAACATAAGATGTTCCTAACTGTCACTAAACAAAACACAGAGTTCTTCAGTACATACTGTATAGCTTACTTGCATCAGAAAGCGTGTCTCTCACACACAGATCCTGCAGCCTTCCCAGGCAGTCTGCCCATACTAATCAGGTTAGAAGCACTATATCACTCTTACACAGCTGAAACCCTGATTAGCCCTCTGTGAGGCCAAAGACCCGAACTGGGCCCAATGTCTAGAACTCGCCTTATCTCTCTCTCAGAGCCTTTACCCAGCTTTTACAGCAAACTGAAAAGGTTCAGACAAAACAAAAAGCATTTTTCCTAGAAGTTAACATTTTCTAAAACATGTAAGACAAGAACCTGGGACAAATATACCTGCCCTCAAACACTATCCCAGTGTTCTTGTCACATATCCCCCTCCCCTGTTTCGACCTAGGGGCCGGAACACTTGTAGCCCCCAAACAGAAGATGCGAGACAATGCATCTGCGTTGGCCAATTGTGTTCCCGGTCTATGTTCGACAGTAAACTTAAAGTCCTGCAACGCTAGAAACCATCTAGTTACACGAGCATTCTTGCCTCTATTTACATACATCCATTTTAAAGGGGCATGGTCTGTCACTAGTCTGAATTGTCTACCCAAGAGGTAATATCTCAAGGTATCTAGTGCCCACTTAATGGCCAAAGCCTCCTTTTCCACAATGGCATACCTTTTTTCATGCTCATTGAGTTTCCTACTCAAATAAATGATAGGGTGTTCGTCCCCATCTCTGGTTTGGGACAGCACAGCACCTATCCCTACCTCTGAGGCATCTGTCTGTACCACAAATTCTTTTGAAAAATCTGGTGTTATCAACACCGGTTGTGAACACAAAGCCACTTTTAATGCTTGGAACGCCTTTTCTGCATCAGGGTTCCATTTCACCACATTTGACTGCTTCCCTTTGGTAAGGTCTGACAACGGCACCGCTGTGGTCGCAAAATTAGGAATAAACCGTCTATAGTACCCAGTAATTCCCAAAAAAGCCCTTACCTGTTTTTTATTCACTGGACGAGGCCAGTTTTGAATAGCATCAACTTTATTCAATTGGGGCCTAATCAGACCTCTGCCTATGGTGAAGCCCAAGTATTTGACCTCCTCCATTGCGAGGCAGCACTTCTTTGGGTTAGCAGTTAACCCTGCCTCTCTGATTGAGTCCAGTACTGCTTGTACTTTAACCAAATGGGACCCCCAGTCTGTACTGTGAATTACCACATCATCCAAATAGGCAGCTGCATATTTTCTATGGGGCCTCAAAATTTTATCCATCGCCCGTTGAAAGGTTGCTGGAGCCCCATGCAACCCAAAGGGTAACATCTTATACTGGTACAGCCCCTCCGGAACCGAAAAGGCTGTTTTTTCTTTGGCGCTATCAGATAAAGGTATTTGCCAGTAACCTTTGGTCAGGTCCAATGTGGTGAGAAACCTGGATGTTCCCAGCCTTTCTACAAGCTCATCCACACGGGGCATGGGGTATGCGTCAAACTTGGACACCTCATTTAACTTACGAAAGTCATTACAGAAGCGTATGCTACCGTCGGGCTTCGGGATGAGCACTATGGGACTGGACCACTCACTGTTAGACTCCTCTATGACTCCAAGTTCTAACATGGTTTTAACTTCCTTAGAAATAGCTTCTCGCTGAGCTTCAGGAATCCTATATGGCTTTAAATGAACCCTGACCCCTGGTTCTGTGACAATGTCATGTTTTATTATGGTCGTTCGGCCAGGCAGCTCTGAAAATACCTCCCTATTTTGGATGAGAAATTCTTTAACCTGATTGTTCTGATCAGCTGATAATGTCTCTGACACCTTCACTGCGGGAAGCAACCGGGGTGAAGACACCGAAGGGCAAGGCTCCGCTGACAGAGACAACCTATCTTTCCAGGGTTTGATTAAGTTAACATGGTAGATCTGTTCGGGTTTTCTCTTTCCCGGCTGGTATACTTTGTAATTAACCTCATTCATTTTTTCCCTAATCTCAAATGGACCCTGCCATTTAGCTAGGAATTTGCTTTCCACAGTGGGTACCAAAACAAGAACTCTATCTCCAGGAGCAAATTCCCGTATCTTGGCACTCCGGTTATAGACCCTCTGTTGAGCACTTTGGGCCTGTTCCATGTGCTCTCTGACAACAGGTACCACGGCTGCAATCCTATCCTGCATTTGTGTTACATGCTCAATAACGCTTCTATAAGGAGTGGGCTGTCCTTCCCACGTCTCTTTGGCAACATCCAACAGCCCTCTGGGGTGTCTACCATACAACAAATCAAATGGAGAAAACCCCGTAGAGGACTGAGGAACTTCTCTGATGGCCATTAACAAGTAGGGCAACAAACAATCCCAGTTTTTCCCATCTCTCTCAACAACCTTTTTTAACATACTTTTTAATGTTTTATTAAACCTTTCCACCAACCCGTCAGTTTGGGGATGGTAGATGGACGTCCTGAGGTGAGTGACCTTAAATAACTTGCACAATTCTTTCATGATCCTTGACATAAATGGAGTACCTTGGTCAGTCAAAATTTCTTTTGGTATTCCCACTCTACTAAATACCTGCACCAGCTCCCTAGCTATCGCCTTGGTTGTGATAGTGCGTAAAGGGACAGCCTCAGGATATCGAGTGGCATAGTCCATAATTACCAGGATATACTGATGGCCCCGAGCAGACTTTAACAAGGGCCCCACGAGATCCATGGCTATTCTGTCAAACGGGACCTCTATAATAGGCATGGGAACTAGTGGGCTCCTGAAATGGGGTCTAGGGGCATGATACTGGCATTCAGGACAGGAAGAACAATATTCAGACACTTCTTTATAAACCCCTGGCCAAAAGAACCTTTGTAAAACTCTTTCAGTGGTTTTTTCTGCCCCTAAATGTCCTGCGGTAACGTGACTATGAGCTAAATCTAGTACCGTTCTCCGATAAGGCTGGGGAACTACCAGCTGTTCCACCACATCCTCACCCCTTTTGACAATGTGGTACAAGAGCTCATTACAGATGGCCATGTGGGGATACGTAACCCTGTCACCTGGTACCACAGGTTCCCCATTAACAATCTTAACATTCTCTCTAGCCTTTATTAAGGTAGGATCCTTTAACTGTTCAGACGCAAACAGATCCTTCTTTACCTCCAGGTCAGGCACGCTTTCAGTTCTAACTACTATGTCTCTGTTCCCGGCAAGAGGGTCCTCACTGGACTCCCCATCTGTCACTTCCCCAGCCAAACTAGCAAAAGGCAAAGGGCCAGAAAGTTCCGAAGACCCACGTACATCCATAAAATCACCGGTATTATCAACTGGCTTTTTACTTCTCACATCTGTTGATAACCGTGATTCCCACAGTTTCCAAAAATGAGGAAAATCCCTCCCTATTATGGCCTCATGCACCAAGGTAGGGACCAGTCCCACTTTAACCATTGCTGACCCACAACAAGTTTCTATATTCACCTCAGCAGTGGCATAATGTTGGGTATCCCCATGTATGCAAGTTACCCCAATAGGTATTTGCTGGACCTTTAAGGGGTTCACTAACCCAGCTTTCACGAGGGTAACTAAACTTCCTGAATCTAGCAAGGCCTCTACCCGGTTACCTTCTAAGAACACATCACACATTTGTTTTTCCAGCTCAGGTGAAGGTACCACAGTACAGGCTAACCTAGCAAAGAAAGACATTCTGCGACATTCAAAGGCAGCATCACATTGCATGGGTTCTTGCGTGACTGGGCAATTGGCAATAACATGACCTGGCATACCACACCTAAAACATTTAACCACACGATTATCAACCCATTTGGGCAGCATAGACCGTTCTAGCCCCATTGGCCTGTTTCCAGGGCCAGTGTTTACAGTCTCTCCAGCCTTGCGTTCTCTTAACCGCCCAGCAACGTTTTCCCACGGAACAGTCTTACCAGTCTTTACTGAAGGGCGCTGTCGAGGATCTATGGGTTGCTGGGTGGTCATCAGTAGTTCCTCTGCTGCCAAATACCTCTCTACCATGTCCACTAATTGGTCAGCAGTACCCGGGTTTCCATGGCTCACCCACTTGCGCAGGACCATGGGCAAAGATCTCAAGTAGCGGTCCATGACGACTCTTTCCACCATCTGGGGACCAGTTAATGTCTCTGGCTGTAGCCATTTTTTTGTTAGCTGAATAAGGTCGTGCATCTGGGAGCGCGGAGGCTTCTCCATGGCGTACAGCCAACGGTGCACCCGTTGTGCTCGTACTGACAGCGTGACTCCCAGGCGGGTCAGGATCTCAGTCTTTAGTTTATCATAGTCCCGAGCCTCAGCAGGGCTTAAATCAAAGTAAGCTTTTTGGGGCTCACCTGACAGGAAAGGTGCCAGCAGACTGGCCCACTGTGCTTTCGGCCAGTTCTCACGCTCGGCAGTCCTTTCAAACGTGGTCAGATAGGCCTCCACATCATCAGCCTCTGTCATTTTCAGCAGGAAGTGACTGGCCCGTATAGAACTAGAGCTGGTTGGAGCACTGACGGCCACATCTCCAATCCGGGCTGCAAGGCTCTGCACCACTTCTGTTAAGGCCTCTCTATCCTGACGCTGTTGCCTGTAAAGTTCATCAACAACTGCCTGCTGTTGTCTCTTATTTTCCTCCATTGCCACCTGCTGCTGTCGGTTGGCCTCCTGCTGAGCCGCTGTAGCTTGCAGCAAGGCTTTAAGCAGATCCTCCATGTCAACAGATTTTTCAGGCGGCTTTGCAGCTGCTTTCACCCAGGACATATATCAAACCCTCAGGGGTGAGTCTCAGTAACTTCACACTGGGCTGTATCTGCATAAACCACCGTTTTCTGCAGGCCTCACAAAGCTGCTGCTTTCACTTATGCGCAGAACGGCCTGCTCGCATTCTCCACCAAGTTGTAACACTGTAGGGGTGCAAGGTGCCTTTTCCTGGGGAATATGGCAGCCCGCAGCAGCTGAGGAACAACACAAGTCCAGTTTCTGGTACAACTGACCCCGGCCAGTTTTATTGAAACAGAAAATAAAACAAACCCCAAAATAAAAATACCTTGCCTGTCCGGCACTAACTAAACATAAGATGTTCCTAACTGTCACTAAACAAAACACAGAGTTCTTCAGTACATACTGTATAGCTTACTTGCATCAGAAAGCGTGTCTCTCACACACAGATCCTGCAGCCTTCCCAGGCAGTCTGCCCATACTAATCAGGTTAGAAGCACTATATCACTCTTACACAGCTGAAACCCTGATTAGCCCTCTGTGAGGCCAAAGACCCGAACTGGGCCCAATGTCTAGAACTCGCCTTATCTCTCTCTCAGAGCCTTTACCCAGCTTTTACAGCAAACTGAAAAGGTTCAGACAAAACAAAAAGCATTTTTCCTAGAAGTTAACATTTTCTAAAACATGTAAGACAAGAACCTGGGACAAATATACCTGCCCTCAAACACTATCCCAGTGTTCTTGTCACATATCCCCCTCCCCTGTTTCGACCTAGGGGCCGGAACACTTGTAGCCCCCAAACAGAAGATGCGAGACAATGCATCTGCGTTGGCCAATTGTGTTCCCGGTCTATGTTCGACAGTAAACTTAAAGTCCTGCAACGCTAGAAACCATCTAGTTACACGAGCATTCTTGCCTCTATTTACATACATCCATTTTAAAGGGGCATGGTCTGTCACTAGTCTGAATTGTCTACCCAAGAGGTAATATCTCAAGGTATCTAGTGCCCACTTAATGGCCAAAGCCTCCTTTTCCACAATGGCATACCTTTTTTCATGCTCATTGAGTTTCCTACTCAAATAAATGATAGGGTGTTCGTCCCCATCTCTGGTTTGGGACAGCACAGCACCTATCCCTACCTCTGAGGCATCTGTCTGTACCACAAATTCTTTTGAAAAATCTGGTGTTATCAACACCGGTTGTGAACACAAAGCCACTTTTAATGCTTGGAACGCCTTTTCTGCATCAGGGTTCCATTTCACCACATTTGACTGCTTCCCTTTGGTAAGGTCTGACAACGGCACCGCTGTGGTCGCAAAATTAGGAATAAACCGTCTATAGTACCCAGTAATTCCCAAAAAAGCCCTTACCTGTTTTTTATTCACTGGACGAGGCCAGTTTTGAATAGCATCAACTTTATTCAATTGGGGCCTAATCAGACCTCTGCCTATGGTGAAGCCCAAGTATTTGACCTCCTCCATTGCGAGGCAGCACTTCTTTGGGTTAGCAGTTAACCCTGCCTCTCTGATTGAGTCCAGTACTGCTTGTACTTTAACCAAATGGGACCCCCAGTCTGTACTGTGAATTACCACATCATCCAAATAGGCAGCTGCATATTTTCTATGGGGCCTCAAAATTTTATCCATCGCCCGTTGAAAGGTTGCTGGAGCCCCATGCAACCCAAAGGGTAACATCTTATACTGGTACAGCCCCTCCGGAACCGAAAAGGCTGTTTTTTCTTTGGCGCTATCAGATAAAGGTATTTGCCAGTAACCTTTGGTCAGGTCCAATGTGGTGAGAAACCTGGATGTTCCCAGCCTTTCTACAAGCTCATCCACACGGGGCATGGGGTATGCGTCAAACTTGGACACCTCATTTAACTTACGAAAGTCATTACAGAAGCGTATGCTACCGTCGGGCTTCGGGATGAGCACTATGGGACTGGACCACTCACTGTTAGACTCCTCTATGACTCCAAGTTCTAACATGGTTTTAACTTCCTTAGAAATAGCTTCTCGCTGAGCTTCAGGAATCCTATATGGCTTTAAATGAACCCTGACCCCTGGTTCTGTGACAATGTCATGTTTTATTATGGTAGTTCGGCCAGGCAGCTCTGAAAATACCTCCCTATTTTGGATGAGAAATTCTTTAACCTGATTGTTCTGATCAGCTGATAATGTCTCTGACACCTTCACTGCGGGAAGCAACCGGGGTGAAGACACCGAAGGGCAAGGCTCCGCTGACAGAGACAACCTATCTTTCCAGGGTTTGATTAAGTTAACATGGTAGATCTGTTCGGGTTTTCTCTTTCCCGGCTGGTATACTTTGTAATTAACCTCATTCATTTTTTCCCTAATCTCAAATGGACCCTGCCATTTAGCTAGGAATTTGCTTTCCACAGTGGGTACCAAAACAAGAACTCTATCTCCAGGAGCAAATTCCCGTATCTTGGCACTCCGGTTATAGACCCTCTGTTGAGCACTTTGGGCCTGTTCCATGTGCTCTCTGACAACAGGTACCACGGCTGCAATCCTATCCTGCATTTGTGTTACATGCTCAATAACGCTTCTATAAGGAGTGGGCTGTCCTTCCCACGTCTCTTTGGCAACATCCAACAGCCCTCTGGGGTGTCTACCATACAACAAATCAAATGGAGAAAACCCCGTAGAGGACTGAGGAACTTCTCTGATGGCCATTAACAAGTAGGGCAACAAACAATCCCAGTTTTTCCCATCTCTCTCAACAACCTTTTTTAACATACTTTTTAATGTTTTATTAAACCTTTCCACCAACCCGTCAGTTTGGGGATGGTAGATGGACGTCCTGAGGTGAGTGACCTTAAATAACTTGCACAATTCTTTCATGATCCTTGACATAAATGGAGTACCTTGGTCAGTCAAAATTTCTTTTGGTATTCCCACTCTACTAAATACCTGCACCAGCTCCCTAGCTATCGCCTTGGTTGTGATAGTGCGTAAAGGGACAGCCTCAGGATATCGAGTGGCATAGTCCATAATTACCAGGATATACTGATGGCCCCGAGCAGACTTTAACAAGGGCCCCACGAGATCCATGGCTATTCTGTCAAACGGGACCTCTATAATAGGCATGGGAACTAGTGGGCTCCTGAAATGGGGTCTAGGGGCATGATACTGGCATTCAGGACAGGAAGAACAATATTCAGACACTTCTTTATAAACCCCTGGCCAAAAGAACCTTTGTAAAACTCTTTCAGTGGTTTTTTCTGCCCCTAAATGTCCTGCGGTAACGTGACTATGAGCTAAATCTAGTACCGTTCTCCGATAAGGCTGGGGAACTACCAGCTGTTCCACCACATCCTCACCCCTTTTGACAATGTGGTACAAGAGCTCATTACAGATGGCCATGTGGGGATACGTAACCCTGTCACCTGGTACCACAGGTTCCCCATTAACAATCTTAACATTCTCTCTAGCCTTTATTAAGGTAGGATCCTTTAACTGTTCAGACGCAAACAGATCCTTCTTTACCTCCAGGTCAGGCACGCTTTCAGTTCTAACTACTATGTCTCTGTTCCCGGCAAGAGGGTCCTCACTGGACTCCCCATCTGTCACTTCCCCAGCCAAACTAGCAAAAGGCAAAGGGCCAGAAAGTTCCGAAGACCCACGTACATCCATAAAATCACCGGTATTATCAACTGGCTTTTTACTTCTCACATCTGTTGATAACCGTGATTCCCACAGTTTCCAAAAATGAGGAAAATCCCTCCCTATTATGGCCTCATGCACCAAGGTAGGGACCAGTCCCACTTTAACCATTGCTGACCCACAACAAGTTTCTATATTCACCTCAGCAGTGGCATAATGTTGGGTATCCCCATGTATGCAAGTTACCCCAATAGGTATTTGCTGGACCTTTAAGGGGTTCACTAACCCAGCTTTCACGAGGGTAACTAAACTTCCTGAATCTAGCAAGGCCTCTACCCGGTTACCTTCTAAGAACACATCACACATTTGTTTTTCCAGCTCAGGTGAAGGTACCACAGTACAGGCTAACCTAGCAAAGAAAGACATTCTGCGACATTCAAAGGCAGCATCACATTGCATGGGTTCTTGCGTGACTGGGCAATTGGCAATAACATGACCTGGCATACCACACCTAAAACATTTAACCACACGATTATCAACCCATTTGGGCAGCATAGACCGTTCTAGCCCCATTGGCCTGTTTCCAGGGCCAGTGTTTACAGTCTCTCCAGCCTTGCGTTCTCTTAACCGCCCAGCAACGTTTTCCCACGGAACAGTCTTACCAGTCTTTACTGAAGGGCGCTGTCGAGGATCTATGGGTTGCTGGGTGGTCATCAGTAGTTCCTCTGCTGCCAAATACCTCTCTACCATGTCCACTAATTGGTCAGCAGTACCCGGGTTTCCATGGCTCACCCACTTGCGCAGGACCATGGGCAAAGATCTCAAGTAGCGGTCCATGACGACTCTTTCCACCATCTGGGGACCAGTTAATGTCTCTGGCTGTAGCCATTTTTTGTTAGCTGAATAAGGTCGTGCATCTGGGAGCGCGGAGGCTTCTCCATGGCGTACAGCCAACGGTGCACCCGTTGTGCTCGTACTGACAGCGTGACTCCCAGGCGGGTCAGGATCTCAGTCTTTAGTTTATCATAGTCCCGAGCCTCAGCAGGGCTTAAATCAAAGTAAGCTTTTTGGGGCTCACCTGACAGGAAAGGTGCCAGCAGACTGGCCCACTGTGCTTTCGGCCAGTTCTCACGCTCGGCAGTCCTTTCAAACGTGGTCAGATAGGCCTCCACATCATCAGCCTCTGTCATTTTCAGCAGGAAGTGACTGGCCCGTATAGAACTAGAGCTGGTTGGAGCACTGACGGCCACATCTCCAATCCGGGCTGCAAGGCTCTGCACCACTTCTGTTAAGGCCTCTCTATCCTGACGCTGTTGCCTGTAAAGTTCATCAACAACTGCCTGCTGTTGTCTCTTATTTTCCTCCATTGCCACCTGCTGCTGTCGGTTGGCCTCCTGCTGAGCCGCTGTAGCTTGCAGCAAGGCTTTAAGCAGATCCTCCATGTCAACAGATTTTTCAGGCGGCTTTGCAGCTGCTTTCACCCAGGACATATATCAAACCCTCAGGGGTGAGTCTCAGTAACTTCACACTGGGCTGTATCTGCATAAACCACCGTTTTCTGCAGGCCTCACAAAGCTGCTGCTTTCACTTATGCGCAGAACGGCCTGCTCGCATTCTCCACCAAGTTGTAACACTGTAGGGGTGCAAGGTGCCTTTTCCTGGGGAATATGGCAGCCCGCAGCAGCTGAGGAACAACACAAGTCCAGTTTCTGGTACAACTGACCCCGGCCAGTTTTATTGAAACAGAAAATAAAACAAACCCCAAAATAAAAATACCTTGCCTGTCCGGCACTAACTAAACATAAGATGTTCCTAACTGTCACTAAACAAAACACAGAGTTCTTCAGTACATACTGTATAGCTTACTTGCATCAGAAAGCGTGTCTCTCACACACAGATCCTGCAGCCTTCCCAGGCAGTCTGCCCATACTAATCAGGTTAGAAGCACTATATCACTCTTACACAGCTGAAACCCTGATTAGCCCTCTGTGAGGCCAAAGACCCGAACTGGGCCCAATGTCTAGAACTCGCCTTATCTCTCTCTCAGAGCCTTTACCCAGCTTTTACAGCAAACTGAAAAGGTTCAGACAAAACAAAAAGCATTTTTCCTAGAAGTTAACATTTTCTAAAACATGTAAGACAAGAACCTGGGACAAATATACCTGCCCTCAAACACTATCCCAGTGTTCTTGTCACAATATATATACATATATATATATATATATATATATATATATATAATATACTGGTCACACAACAATGCAGCAGATATTGAGCACTGATGATCAGGATGCTGTCTAGAACTGAGTCTGACACGGAGCTGCAAGAGATACTGCAATGGCCTACTGTACTTTACTACTATAATTATATACTAGTGGTCCCCACAATGCAGCACACTGAGCACAGATATCTGCAGCACACTGAGCACAGATATTTGCAGCACACTGAGCACAGATATGGAGCTTTTCAGGCAGAGAACGTTGATATTTGCAGCACACTGAGCACATATATGGAGCTTTTCAGGCAGAGAACGTAGATATTTGCAGCACACTGAGCACAGATATTTGCAGCACACTGAGCACAGATATTTGCAGCACACTGAGCACAGATATGGAGCTTTTCAGGCAGAGAACGTAGCCACATCCTCTCCGTTCAATCTCCAATGCACGAGTGAAAATGGCGGTGACGCGCAGCTCTTTATATAGAATACGAATCTTGCGAGAATCCGACAGCGGGATAATGACGTTCGGCCTCGTTCGGGTTAACCGAGCAAGGCGGGAAGATCCGAGGCTGCGTCGGACCCGTGTAAAATAGGTGAAGTTCGGGGGGGTTCGGATCTCTACGAACCGAAACCGCTCATCTCTAATTTATAATGGTCTGATTCTTTATATGCCAACCAGGGATACCAGGTGGCAGTGAAGGCCTGAGTTTTATTAGTTAGCGAGGAAACAAGGTCATCCATGACTATATAGTGCTCTAATCGTGCACGCCACTCAGACACGGAAGGAATCACACCAGATTTCCAGTGTGCTGGAATCACTGCTTTTGAAGCACTGAGAATATGACAGAGTAAAGTTTTTTTGAATTGAGATTGGGGTCATCTTAAAAGATTTAACAGCCAAAAACTAGGGCAGGATGGCAGGTCCTCCTCTAATATGGTACTAGCCATTTCCATAACCTTCTGCCAATAAGGCTTCAGGAGAGGACAATCCCACCATGTAAAGGAGTCCCAACCCCAACCCCACATCTCCAACAGGTATTTGGCACTCCAGGATACATTTTAGCCAGCAGACTAGGTTAGTAGTACCATCGTGAAAAGCACCTTATAGTGCGTTTCCATTACCAACACATATGAAGAGGCGGAAAAGGTATTATTGAATATATCAGCCTACTCGTCCTCCCCTATCAAGCCCTGTAAGTCCACTTCCCAGTCACTTATACATTTTTGTCTAGAGGGGATAGCCTGGTCAATTATTAATTTATAGATGATAGAAAGGGAGTGACGAGGGTAGGATTGGGAAAGGCACAGGTTCTCAAAGGGGAAGACTTTCTTAAGCAAGCTCCAGATGGGCATAGGCCCAACAAGAAATGCTGGATACGCAGGTACCTCCAAATCTCTCTATTAGGTAAATCCCAACTGATTTGGATTGTAGGGAAACGCAAAATGCCAGAAAAAAAATCCATGAATTGATCTACCCTATATATACCTCTAAGGCGCCACCAACCAAACAACAAATTTGGGATTCCCAGTGGAAATGCCGGATTTCTAAATAAAGGCATGAGTGGAGAAGGGGAGGGAAAGAGAATGGGTTGAGTGCGAAGATGGTGCCAACATGCCAACATCGGGCCTACGAGAGGATGGGATACCTGAGGGAGCGTCGAGAGCCAGGGTAGGCTAGAGTGCAGAAAAGGAAGAGAGTCTAATTCAATACTCCCCCATTGTTTCCTATCTGCCTCACCCCCCCATACCATTACCCTAGTGAGGAGTACCACTTGATAATGGGAGAGAAAGTGACGTAGTTGGAGACCAGCTCTATTTTTCCTTCTATATAGTATTTCATGTTTAAATCTGGGTTTATGACCCGCCCAAATAAAATCTCTAATTTTCCTGTGAAAAAAGGTAAACCACGCACAAGGGATAGCAATAGGCAGAGTCTGGAGGAAGTAAAGTACTCTTAGTAAAATATTCATTTTGATGACTCCAATCCGTCCCACCCAAAAAAATCCCTTGGCACCCCAAGCAGAAAGATCTGTGTGAAATTTGGACAATAATGGTGGAAAATTGGAAGAAAAAGTTAGCAGAAACTAAGGAAGCCTCCTGCCGCCACAGCTTGGCTGACTCCACGCAGCCGCCGTGATCATGCCCCCCAACATGCCCCCGTTTGGCTGCCTCCACCCCTCGATTGTGCCACCCCGCCCCCAATGCTCCGTCTTCTCCATGGAAACGGAGCATTGCTCGCTCGCATCTTTTTCTCAATATTTGCAGTTGAATCGCTTACTGCGATCTAACCTGAATTAGGCCCAAAGTCCGCATATAAGGATCACCTCGAAGGCATCCAGTATAAAGTCTTATATAGTGACAGACAACCAAATGAGGGGGGCCCACTTATAAAAGAAGAACCCCTCTCACCAGTGGCCATAATCATGAGGCATACTCATGAGTACCACCTGATGATGGAGCATTCAGCAAGGCGAACATTAGAAGATTCTGGAAACAATGTCACAATAGCATGTCTTCTTGTCTGACAAGGTGGTTTTAGGAGGCAAGGTGGGGTCATCTCGATTCCTTTATTTAGGGGACGACCTGGCAGCTTGGAAGGGAGGCTCCGACAAGGGGGCCTGGGGGGAAAGAGATCCGTGAGCGAATGGATAGCCAGTCAGGGGTCTGGAACAAAGGAATGTCCAAGATGGAACAGAAGGAGGCCACATCCTCCGGGCAACGAATTGAAGCCGTCTTTCCTCCATTGGTGTCAGTAAGGCTAAATGGATATCCCATCTGTATTTAATGTTGTGCTTTCGTAGGGCATCAGTCAAGGGCTTCACCTGGCGTCTGGCTTGCAGCGTATGCCACGAGAGATCCTGGAAGACCTGAATTGGCTAGCCGTTGAACTCCAAACTTTCGGAATTAAGAAGCTTTTGTAATATTTCTTCCTTTTGAGTGAAGTAGTGCAGCCTGCATATGACATCCCTGGGGCGTTCAGACTGTAAACCTTTGGGGCGTAATGCCCTTTTAGCCCTATCAAACACAATGGAATCATTTGGATCATTAGCAAGTACCTCATTAAAGATTTTAGTTAGGACGTCCTGTAAGCCATGTTGCGGGATATCTTCAGGGTGCAAGCAGGCAGGAGGTAGCCTGATGGCAGGGTGTAAGCAAAGCAGAGATGGTCAAGGCATGAGGCAGTTGGATGGAGGAACAGCCTCAGGACTAGGTTATGCATCGACGGGTATGCTTTGAAGAATAGGTGGGTTTTCAGTTCCCATTTGAAGCTGTGCAAGGTCGTGGAGAGTCTAATGGAGTGGGGGACCATGTTCCATTGAATAGGTGCAGCACGGGCAAAATCTTGAACTCGAGCATGGGAAGCAGTGACCAGGGTAAAGGAGAGGCGACTTTCATTGACTGACCGTAGGGGGCGGGATGGAGTATGAAGGGAGAGGAGGTTGGAGATATAGGGAGCAGTGGAATTAGAGATGGCCTTGTATGTAAGGGTGAGGAGTTTGAAGAGGATTCTGTAGGAGAATGGGAGCCAGTGCAGATTTTGTTGAAGGGGAGTGTCAGATATGGAGTGGCGGGAAAGGAAGATAAGTCTAGCTGTGGAGTTGAGGACAGATTGGTGGAGAACAAGATGGGAGCAAGTGAGGCCAGTGAGGAGAACGTTGCCGTAGTCGAGCCATGAGATGACCAGTGATGATAAGTTTAGTTGCACTCTTGGAGAGAAATGGTCTGAGGCGAGCAATGTTGTGTAGCTGGAACTGACAAGATTGTGCGAGAGCTTGGATGTGGGGTGCAAAGGAGAGGGAGGAGTCAAGAGTGACTCCAAAGCAGCAGAGTTGGGGAACAGGGGAGATGTTGGTGTTGTCAACAGTGATAGAGATATTGGTAGGGGGTGTTACTCTGGCTGGGGGAAAGATAATGAGTTCAGTTTTGTCCATGTTGAGCTTCAGGGAGCGCTCAGCCATCCAGGAGGAGATGGTGGAGAGGCAGCTGGAAACCCGAGAGAGGACAGAGGGAGACAGATCAGGAGAGGAGAGGTAGAGGTGTGTGCCATCAGCATAGAGGTGGTATTGAAGGCCAAAGGAGTTAATGAGTGCACCCAAGGAAAAGGTGTACAGGGAGAACAGAAGGGGGCTGAGGACAGAACCCTGAGGGACACCAACAGGAAGGATGCAAAGGTGTGAGGTGGTGCCAGAGGCAGACACAGAGAAGGCCCGGTTAGTGAGGTAAGAGGTAAACCAGTCAAGGACAGTGCTAGAGAGGCCAATGTTTTGGAGTGTGCAGAGGAGGAGAGGATGATCCATGGTGTCAAAGAGGTCCAGAGGGCTAAGCAGAGAGAATTGGCCCCTGGATTTGTCCGAAAGCAGGTCATTGGTGACTTTCACCAAGGCAGTCTCAGTGGAGTTGAGTGGGAAAAAGCCAGATTGTAGTGAATCAAGGATGGATTTGTCAGAGAGGTAACTTGTGAGATGGCTGTAGACCAGTAGTTCAAGTAGTTTGGAGGCAAATGGGAGAAGAGAGATGGGGCGGTAGCTAGTGGGTGTTGGAGGGTCGAGGTTGGGTTTTTTGAAAACAGGTGAGACCAGAGCATGTTTGAATGGTGAGGGAAAGATGCCGGTAGAGAGTGATAGGTTGAAGAGGTGTGCAAAGTGAGAGCAGACAGTGGGGGAGAGAAAGCGGAGAAGGCAGGCGGGGGTCCAGGGGGCAGGTTGAGGGGAGGAGGATAAGATGAGGGAGTGGACTTTCTTGTCTTTAATGGGACGGAAGGAGGACATGTTGGGATAGATGGAAGGGACGGATGATGGGGAGCGGGGCAGCAGAGGGGTGACGTGAGGAGATATCGTGTTGGATTTCCTCAATTTTTGGAGATGAAAAAGGAGGCAAAGTCAGTGGCAGTAAGGGAGGATGGGAGAGGAGGAGGAGGGGGCGAAGGAGACTGTTGAAAGTTTCAAAGAGAAGGCGTGGGATGGAGGACCGAGAAGAGATGAGTACTTGGAAAAAGGATTGCTTGGTGAGGGAAAGAGCAGAGCTGTAGGAGGAGAGAATAGACTTGAAATGGAGGAAGTCCGCCAGGGAGTAAGATTTCCTCCAAAAGCATTCAGCGGAGTGTGAACATTTTTGTAAGAATCGTGTTACTTTAGTGTGCCAGGGTTGGGGTTTAGAGCGGCGGATGGGGACAGAGGAGAGGGGGGCCACAGAGTCGAGAGCAGAGGTTAGGGAAGAGTTATAGAAGAAGGCTGCCTGGTTGGGACAGGTCATGGTGGAAAAAGGATAGATTAAAGTATCGAGGGAGGACAGGATAGCGGGTTCGAGAGACCTGAGATTGCATCTGGTGATGGTGGGTTTGGGCATGGAGAGAAGAGGGGAAGATGAGAGGGTGAAAGAAAGCAGATGGTGGTCAGAGAGAGGGAAGGAAGAGTTAGAGAAATCAGAGAGAGAACATGGGTGGGTGAAGACAAGGTCAAGGGAGTGGCCAAGATTGTGAGTAGAGGTGGAGGTCCATTGAAAGAGTCTAAAGGAGGAGGAAAGGGCTAGAAGATTAGTGGAAGCTGCATTAGTGATGTCAATAGGGATATTAAAGTCACCGAGGATGATAGAGGATAGGTCAGAGGAGAGAAAGTGGGGAAGCCAGGCAGCAAAGTAGTTAAGGAAAGGTGAACAGCGGCTAGGGGGGTAGATCACTGCTACAAGGAGGTGAATGGGGTAGAAAAGGCGGATAGTGTTGAACTCAAAGGTGGAAAACGTGAGGGAGTGCTCAGGTGGGATGACTAGAAAGGTGCAGTTTAGGGAGAGAAGGATGCCCACTCCTCACCCTGGCGGTCATCAGGTCTGACGGACTGGGTGAAGGAGAGGCCTCCATAGAAGAGGGCAGCAGGGGAGGTGGTGTCAGAGGAGGAGAGCCAGGTTTCAGTGATGGTGAGAAGGTTAAATGAGTGGGAGATGAAGAGGTCCTGTAGCTTAACAGTGTCTGTAGCTTAACAGTGTCAACCAGGGCTTTATGGAAAGCATTGATCTTTTCTGCGCTGGTTTCCAAAGTGTCTATGCACGACCCTGGATGTATTAGCTCCAACTTAGTCACCAAAACTTCCGTATGAACTACCAATCTCTGAGCTTATTTTCTAAGAATGAGAAGTCCGCTTTGGTAGGAATATCAGCCTTAGTAGGTAATGTTTTTAATAGTTTAAATATCTTCTGCATGTCTTGCTTCTCACTCGAATCCAAGGCAGTCAGGGATTCTTTTACTTCCGACGAAGCCTAAGAGTTTGTTGAGTGGGTAGGTGAGGCAGGAGTCGATGGGGCAGACATGTCTGAGTCATTATGTAAATTAAGATAACATTAAAGATCAGAACAGTGCGGGGGTTCAGACAAGTGAGTGGCACACTTTGTTCCTCTGCTTTCTGACGACTCATGAAAAAGCCGCACTCTTTGTAGGGAAGTAGGAGGGCATCACCAATTCAATTATTGGGAAGAGGGGAGACTGAAACTGTGAAGTACATGCGAGGAAAATAAGCCATGATGCTTTGTAGTTAGAATCCAGTCTCACACATTGTATTACGTCATGTTAGAGTCATTGCAGGGTTGCCATACACAGCCAAGGTCACATATTAAATAGGATGTGTGTGTTGGCGTCAGCCAACCCTCCCCAGAGAGGCCTTTGGTGGACATGAGGTGGGCCAACATCTCACCAAAAAAGGCAAATAATCACATCTCTGAAAGCAGCCAAACCGCCGGCACAGGTCCCTGTTCAGCAAGACTGGCATGGAACCAATAAACACCAGGGAGCCGGCGGCCGCCCGAACATCATGACCATGCCTCAGATAGCCCCAGGGGGAGCCGCAAAAGGAGCTGGTCCCGGTGTGGGGGGGATTCGGAAGGCCAGTCTGGCGATCGCCCACAGAGCAGTGGGGAGACAGGCAGTAATTGAGGCCACGGCTTCACACGGCAGGCAGGCATCACAACCGGGGAGAAAGCAAACAGGGTCCGAGCTGCCAGGAAGCTGCCAGACAGGCACTCCGAGGTATTACAGAACAGAACGGAGCATTCCTGTCAGATTAGATGTGGTGTACCCGCTGGTAAATGCAGATGCAGCTATCTCTCTCACCAGTTAAACAAGGAAAAAAGAAACCAATCTGTGCGCAACAGGATTAACTTTTAAAATATAATAATTTTATTAATAATCCAAAAATATGGATAGATAAAATAAAATATACAGTATATACTATCTGATTCAGAGGTGACCTCACAATATTATTAAACAATTTTAGCAGATTTTAAACCATCTAGATCTTATAAAAGAACCCGCAATGATGCCATAATCACTTTAAACTTAAATAATGGTATCGTGTTCAAAATATAATCCCTTAATAAAAAATCCCAATACAGTGCACTGATTCATTAAACGTAAATGTCCACATATGCTGGCCAGCCTGTATTCAAATAAGGTGTATTTCACCTAGAGATTTAATCCAAAAGAATCAGTTTACTTTGTATGGATAATGTCTATAGCACAGTACTGTGATTAAAATGAGGAAAAATCACCATATAATTAGACCATTTAAATATCCTATGATTAGGTACCGTCAGTAGTAACAAGTGTCTCCTTTAGTTGAACGGTAAATATCCTCCCCGTGCCACCGATATGTATAGCTGTTCAGTGGGGATATATTTGCAGAGCAGCCGTCTCCTGCTGGCTCTCGTACTTGTGCTGATTCACTTGCTGTGATCACCCGAGACCTCCGTCATCTGTACTTCACGTACCGGCATTCACTGCATCGCCTGGTCACTCACAAAACAGTGCGGCTAGATTTCCTTTAGCAGCCGGTGTCCAATATACGGTGATGCACGGAGTCCCTTGCAGCGGGTTATGGGTGTAATAATTCACCAGCAATCACGGCAGTGGTGGCTGACATTCACCGTAATGCCTGAAGGCTATCAGTTAATACAACTGAATTTACCTTTGTAGCCGGAGTCCGGTGTACCAAATGTACAGAGTCCTTTGCAGCGGATTCAGTGATGATAAAAATTACCCAATATTCAGGGCAGCAATAGATGATCCAAATAGAGGTCACTCCAGAGCTATTACCTAACGCGTTTCTCGACCATTAGCCCCGGTCGTTTCATCAGAGGTAGATAAAAGGAAGTTCCCATCTAGCCGTATTTAAAGCCCCATACTAATTATCTAAATACAAACAGCTGATAGTCTTCTTCAACTCCCTGGAACAAATTTAAAGTGATAACAGACATACATTCACATAATAGAACCAAATACCCAAATACTCAGGAATGGAATAGATAACACATGGATATAAATGTAACCCCATTTCATCAATCTAAAATAGTCATTTCAATAACGAAACCAAATTAATAAATACACCAATGAAGTATTATACAATCTCGAATAGTGACATAAATATATGCTTTAATATAAATACATACTTTATAAGTAAATAACCATAATTAAATAATTAAAATAATTAAATAAATAAATAAATGAATGAGTAAAATAAAAAACATTTTACTAATAATAGTGATATTATGCTAATTGTGTATATTTCAATGAAACCTACAGGTACATGTTAAATACATCTGTGGAGTCGACCGAAGGGAGAAGACAGACACAATCTGGAGAGATATATTTAAACTCATCCAGAGTATGTCTATTATTATTATATATATATATTTTTGGGAATATGGTTGTGGGTCTGACGGATGGCTGCCAGACATACTCTGGATTCATTTATTTATTTAATTATTTTAATTATTTAATTATGGTTATTTACTTATAAAGTATGTATTTATATTAAAGCATATATTTATGTCACTATTCGAGATTGTATAATACTTCATTGGTGTATTTATTAATTTGGTTTCGTTATTGAAATGACTATTTTAGATTGATGAAATGGGGTTACATTTATATCCATGTGTTATCTATTCCATTCCTGAGTATTTGGGTATTTGGTTCTATTATGTGAATGTATGTCTGTTATCACTTTAAATTTGTTCCAGGGAGTTGAAGAAGACTATCAGCTGTTTGTATTTAGATAATTAGTATGGGGCTTTAAATACGGCTAGATGGGAACTTCCTTTTATCTACCTCTGATGAAACGACCGGGGCTAATGGTCGAGAAACGCGTTAGGTAATAGCTCTGGAGTGACCTCTATTTGGATCATCTATTGCTGCCCTGAATATTGGGTAATTTTTATCATCACTGAATCCGCTGCAAAGGACTCTGTACATTTGGTACACCGGACTCCGGCTACAAAGGTAAATTCAGTTGTATTAACTGATAGCCTTCAGGCATTACGGTGAATGTCAGCCACCACTGCCGTGATTGCTGGTGAATTATTACACCCATAACCCGCTGCAAGGGACTCCGTGCATCACCGTATATTGGACACCGGCTGCTAAAGGAAATCTAGCCGCACTGTTTTGTGAGTGACCAGGCGATGCAGTGAATGCCGGTACGTGAAGTACAGATGACGGAGGTCTCGGGTGATCACAGCAAGTGAATCAGCACAAGTACGAGAGCCAGCAGGAGACGGCTGCTCTGCAAATATATCCCCACTGAACAGCTATACATATCGGTGGCACGGGGAGGATATTTACCGTTCAACTAAAGGAGACACTTGTTACTACTGACGGTACCTAATCATAGGATATTTAAATGGTCTAATTATATGGTGATTTTTCCTCATTTTAATCACAGTACTGTGCTATAGACATTATCCATACAAAGTAAACTGATTCTTTTGGATTAAATCTCTAGGTGAAATACACCTTATTTGAATACAGGCTGGCCAGCATATGTGGACATTTACGTTTAATGAATCAGTGCACTGTATTGGGATTTTTTATTAAGGGATTATATTTTGAACACGATACCATTATTTAAGTTTAAAGTGATTATGGCATCATTGCGGGTTCTTTTATAAGATCTAGTGGTTTAAAATCTGCTAAAATTGTTTAATAATATTGTGAGGTCACCTCTGAATCAGATAGTATATACTGTATATTTTATTTTATCTATCCATATTTTTGGATTATTAATAAAATTATTATATTTTAAAAGTTAATCCTGTTGCGCACAGATTGGTTTCTTTTTTCCTTGTTTATCTTGTTTTGTGGGGGTGAGCAACCTTCCCCTTCTTACCAAATTGTGCAGCAATAGGAAGTTCTCATAAGGTTGAAAGTTTCGGGCGCCCATTGTCCTTGTTTTATTTCTTGATTTTTATCGATTGTTGCTGAGGCAGCCCCTTTCTGATACCTTTGAGAACATTTAGATATATAATGCCTTCATTAAAATGTTTATCAGAACGACTTGAAAGAAGGCAGAATTATTTAAAGGAAGAGTCCAACCATATAGAACAGAGTGTGAATAATGATAATGTGGATATGTATTCATTATTTAATGAATTGGAGGACCTATTTATTTCTGAGACACGTCATTGGTGGGATCAAGTAACACTGCAAAAGTATCTTGATAAAGAAATGATCCCTAGGGGCCTCAGAATTTTTAAGTCCTGTTCTTTTAAAGATGATTCTATATTTACTCAGGAATGGAATGGAGTTCTGGATAATTGCTCAAAGAACCTCATGAGACTATTGATTAAACATAGAGAACAGAAAGTTCTTAAAATTCAGGAGGAGATTGAGAGGGTACAGGATTCTCTTTTTGCCTTCTCCAAACATCCAGAATTTGACAATAAGGATATTAAACTAAATAGAAAAGTTGAGGATTTTGAGAAAACTCTCATTGCCCTTAAGGATAAAAAACTATACCGGGATAAGAATGATTATCAGACAGATCAAGTCCGTACATTTAATAAAAGATTTAGAACACCATCAAGAAACGGACGTCTAGCGAGGTCCCCAAATAGATCCTCCGGTAATACCAACTATCTTGAACATGAGAGGATTTCAGAAGGTTCTGGGAATAGACAGGAGAGAAGGAGGAAACCAAGCTATAGACAGAGATACGACTCAGGTCCAGTTAGGAATCGCATGGGAAATAGGAATAATGAGGCCACTTCATGGAGAAATAGGAATCACTCAGATAGATACATTAGGGGACATCAGAGATCACGTGATGATGTTGATAGGTATACACATGTAAATAGATATGATTCTCTAGGTGATAACATCCCTGCCTATAGAGATAAATTAGATCAAGGTGGATCGTCCTCGGTTCATTTTTTAGACAGGAGGAATGCATCACTTCGAGAAACACAACAATTAAACCAGAGGGAGCAAATAAGGAGCAGATACACTCCAAAAAGGAGAAGAGAGGAAGAAAACGAGGTTGTAGAGGAGGAATCAAGAAATCAAACAAACAGTCAGCTACCTCAAAGAAATTTAAGAAATTAACAGCCAATAAGGGTATTTTCAATCTCTCAACAAAGACTCTCACTCCAGGTAAAATTACCCTTCTGAATAAGGGTCTGAAATTTGCCCCAGAAACTAGACCCAATTTATTTACATTATTTGTTGATTTGAACAAATTTACTCGTACCCTAAGTCGTAAGAGATACTTTACGATGAAATCCTTACAGAAAAAGAAAATCGTTGGTACTCCAGTTTGCCTTGACAAGGATGATATTCTAGCAATAGACATTCTGGAGTCTTTGAGTGATGAAAGGGAGGAAAGGCCGTGTTTAGAATCTATTAAAATATTTGATACCATGAGTCCCATAAGTGGGAGAATATCCAAATTTAAGAGGGCGTCAGATTTTTATCCACTTCAACATAGAGGTCCCTTTGTGGAAGGTTTTTACTCCACCACTATGCGAGATTTTAAGAATCTATGTGATAGACATGATAAAAAGTCCTTTAAGGATAATCTATCTAGATCGGAGAGATTGGCACTTAAAAATCTTGCCAAAGATAAGGCAATAATAATTAAACAAGCAGATAAAGGGGGGGGGGGGGGGGGCTAGTCATTCAAGACCAGACCGATTATCTTAAAGAAGCATATAGACAACTTAATGACGAGATGTTCTATAGGAAATTATCTGCTGATCCTACAGGTGCCTTTTTGGAAGAATATAGATCCTTGATTGATTTAGCATTAGAACAACAAGTCATCACTAAAGATATTTGGAATTATTTGTAGACACCCTATCCGATTATTCCAATTTACTATCACCTCCCAAAGGTTCATAAAACATTATTTTCCCCCCCAGGACGCCCTATTATATCTGGAGTAGGATCTCTTACAGCTAACCTTTCTTCCTTTATTGATGCTCATTTACAAAAGTATGTTACCTCTCTCCCCTCACATATAAAAGATACGACTCATTTTCTACAGAAGTTAGAAGGAGTAAAGTGGAAAGATGGATATATATTATCCACATGTGACATAGAGTCTTTATATACGAACATATCACATGAGTGGGGCCTAGTGGCTGTTAATTATTATTTGACACGTGATTCGGAAGTGTCTGATGAACTACGTCATTTTTTATTATTGTCAATTAGGTTCATTTTGGAACATAATTATTTTTCATTTGACTCTCGGTTTTATTTACAAAATAAGGGGACTGCCATGGGGACCAGATTCGCGCCAAGCTTTGCCAACCTTTTCTTAGGTTGGTTTGAGGATAGTCATATTCTCAATACCACCATTGGCGCGAATCTGGTCCTCTATGGTAGGTTCATTGATGATATTTTTATTATTTGGGAGGGTGGTACTGAATCCTTGGTAGGTTTTATGAACAACCTGAATCTAAATATGTTGGGTCTTAGATTCACGAATAATTCTAGTCCAAATAGTCTCAATTTTTTGGACATTACGGTCTTTATTAAGGATTGTTCAATAGAATCATCTACATATATCAAGGAAGTGGACTGTGGCAATTATCTACATTATAAGAGCAGTCATTACAATCCCTGGAAGAACAATATCCCTAAGGGTCAGTTCCTCCGGTTACGTAGGAACTGCTCTACGGAAGAAATGTTCAATATACAGGCCAGGGATATGTATAGTTCATTCGTTAAACAAGGATACCCGATCCACCTCCTTGATAAGGCATTGGAATACACCTCCCGTCAATCAAGACCTCTGATGTTAAATCCTGAGAATATAACATCTCGTAGAAATAGGGGATCTGATCGACCACCCATGTTTATTACACAGTATAATTCAGCTGCAGGACAAATTAAGAGGATTATCTCCAAGAATCTTACGATCTTACAATCAGATCGTTTTCTAGAGGGGGCAGTTTCGGATAAGAACCCTGTGGTTTTTAAAAAAGCACAGAATCTTAAGCAAAGATTAGCACCAAGTTTGTTTAAGAGAGGACCTATAACATCAGGCATAGATACCAAGGAGCCCATTTTTGGGCTGCCACCTAGACCAAGGGGGTTCTTTAAATGTGGGAAGGATAGATGTATGACGTGTACATATGCCGATCATAGATGTACCACTATCAATTCGTATACAACTAAGGATAAATTTGAGATAACTACCTTTCTCAATTGTAGATCAAGCTATGTAATATATGTAATCCAATGTCTCTGTGGCATTCAATATGTGCGGAGGACTATACGTCCCCTACATGTGCGATTTCTTGAACATAGGCGCAATATTATGAAAGGTGTGAAAACACATACTCTCTCCAATCATGTTAATGTATGTCAGAAGGGGAACCTTAAAGGCCTCACAGTAAGAGCAATTGAGCAAGTCAGGCCTACTTGTAGGGGGGGTGATAGGTATAATAGACTTTGTAAACGTGAAGCTTTCTGGATTTTCCAATTGCAAACATTATCTCCACAGGGTCTAAATGATACGGTCGAATTGAATAATGTATAAAAGTCTGAATGCTCCTTTATAGAATTGGTGGGTGAGAATATCCACTCATTGATGGGATCTTGGAACTATCTATTTGAATTGGGCTTTATAATAGGGTTGATTAAGGTAGTCCAGGGGTATTTGAGCGTTATTTAAAGGTATGGATATATGGAATATGTGCCTCTGTATTTTTGTCTACACGGTATGACACATGTGTATAAGAGTACGAGTATCTAGTTAACAATTAATCTAGTTTAGTTTACTTATTATTGTAATAATTATATAGGCTTATTATTATTAATATTATTATTATATATATATATTTTTGGGAATATGGTTGTGGGTTTGACGGATGGCTGCCAGACATACTCTGGATGAGTTTGAATATATCTCTCCAGATTGTGTCTGTCTTCTCCCTTCGGTCGACTCCACAGATGTATTTAACATGTACCTGTAGGTTTCATTGAAATATACACAATTAGCATAATATCACTATTATTAGTAAAATGTTTTTTATTTTACTCATTCATTTATTTATTTATTTAATTATTTTAATTATTTAATTATGGTTATTTACTTATAAAGTATGTATTTATATTAAAGCATATATTTATGTCACTATTCGAGATTGTATAATACTTCATTGGTGTATTTATTAATTTGGTTTCGTTATTGAAATGACTATTTTAGATTGATGAAATGGGGTTACATTTATATCCATGTGTTATCTATTCCATTCCTGAGTATTTGGGTATTTGGTTCTATTATGTGAATGTATGTCTGTTATCACTTTAAATTTGTTCCAGGGAGTTGAAGAAGACTATCAGCTGTTTGTATTTAGATAATTAGTATGGGGCTTTAAATACGGCTAGATGGGAACTTCCTTTTATCTACCTCTGATGAAACGACCGGGGCTAATGGTCGAGAAACGCGTTAGGTAATAGCTCTGGAGTGACCTCTATTTGGATCATCTATTGCTGCCCTGAATATTGGGTAATTTTTATCATCACTGAATCCGCTGCAAAGGACTCTGTACATTTGGTACACCGGACTCCGGCTACAAAGGTAAATTCAGTTGTATTAACTGATAGCCTTCAGGCATTACGGTGAATGTCAGCCACCACTGCCGTGATTGCTGGTGAATTATTACACCCATAACCCGCTGCAAGGGACTCCGTGCATCACCGTATATTGGACGCCGGCTGCTAAAGGAAATCTAGCCGCACTGTTTTGTGAGTGACCAGGCGATGCAGTGAATGCCGGTACGTGAAGTACAGATGACGGAGGTCTCGGGTGATCACAGCAAGTGAATCAGCACAAGTACGAGAGCCAGCAGGAGACGGCTGCTCTGCAAATATATCCCCACTGAACAGCTATACATATCGGTGGCACGGGGAGGATATTTACCGTTCAACTAAAGGAGACACTTGTTACTACTGACGGTACCTAATCATAGGATATTTAAATGGTCTAATTATATGGTGATTTTTCCTCATTTTAATCACAGTACTGTGCTATAGACATTATCCATACAAAGTAAACTGATTCTTTTGGATTAAATCTCTAGGTGAAATACACCTTATTTGAATACAGGCTGGCCAGCATATGTGGACATTTACGTTTAATGAATCAGTGCACTGTATTGGGATTTTTTATTAAGGGATTATATTTTGAACACGATACCATTATTTAAGTTTAAAGTGATTATGGCATCATTGCGGGTTCTTTTATAAGATCTAGATGGTTTAAAATCTGCTAAAATTGTTTAATAATATTGTGAGGTCACCTCTGAATCAGATAGTATATACTGTATATTTTATTTTATCTATCCATATTTTTGGATTATTAATAAAATTATTATATTTTAAAAGTTAATCCTGTTGCGCACAGATTGGTTTCTTTTTTCCTTGTTTATCTTGTTTTGTGGGGGTGAGCAACCTTCCCCTTCTTACCAAATTGTGCAGCAATAGGAAGTTCTCATAAGGTTGAAAGTTTCGGGCGCCCATTGTCCTTGTTTTATCTCTCACCAGTTAGGCCACGCCCCTCGTGTTCATAGATTTTATGCAGGATAAAATAGTTCATTGAGTAGGGTGTTTGATTAGCATTCAACAGGTTATAGGTTTGAATCCTGGGTATGGCAATATATTGAAATGTTTTATTTAATAAAGGGAATTGTAACTGAATAACAATGAGCTCTCAAGTTAAGTTCATGAATGTGGTATAAAAAGGAATTGTGTCCAAATCCATTTTCTTGCATTGGTCTATAAATGTGTGTATATAATTTATATAATACATTATTATATATTATATATAAGTAGGGGGGAACACGCCAATTCTCTCTCTGGCACAGGGCACCAAAAAGTCTAGTTACAGCTCTGATTACGCTGCATGTAGTTCGATAGTACCTCTGTGACTTCACAATATATTCTGCTACCGGCAGGTATACAGTACGATGGTTACATCACAGTGAAATCAGATGCAGGCAGCTAGACAGTACCACTGTGACTTCACAATGCATTCAGCTGCAGGCAGCTAAAAAGTAATCCTGTGACTTTAAAATGCATTCAGCTCTAGGCAGCAAGACAGTACCTCTGTGACATCACAATGCATTCAGCTTCAGGCAGCTAGACAGTGTCTGTGACATTACAATCAATACAGGTACAGCCAGCTCGAAATTTTCTCTGTGACATCACAATGCATTCAGCTGTAGGCAGCTAGACAGTAACTCTCTGACATCACAAATGAATTCAGCTGCAGTAAACTTGACAGTAACTCTGTGACTTCACAATCCATTCAGCTACATGCAGATCAACAGTACCTATGTGACATCACAATTAGAGATGAGCGGGTTCGGTTTCTCTGAATCCGAACCCGCCAGAACTTCATGTTTTTTTTCACGGGTCCGAGCGACTCGGATCTTCCCGCCTTGCTCGGTTAACCCGAGCGCGCCCGAACGTCATCATGACGCTGTCGGATTCTCGCGAGGCTCGGATTCTATCGCGAGACTCGGATTCTATATAAGGAGCCACGCGTCGCCGCCATTTTCACACGTGCATTGAGATTGATAGGGAGAGGACGTGGCTGGCGTCCTCTCCGTTTAGAATAGATTAGAGAGACACTTGATTTACTAATTTTGGGGAGCATTAGGAGTACTCAGTACAGTGCAGAGTTTTGCTGATAGTGACCACCAGTTTTATTTATAATCCGTTCTCTGCCTGAAAAAAGCGATACACAGCACACAGTGACTCAGTCATATACCATATCTGTGTGCACTGCTCAGGCTCAGGCCAGTGTGCTGCATCATCTATTATCTATATATAATATTATATATATCTGTCTGACTGCTCAGCTCACACAGCTTATAATTGTGGGGGAGACTGGGGAGCACTACTGCAGTGCCAGTTATAGGTTATAGCAGGAGCCAGGAGTACATAATATATTATATAGTGAGTGACCACCAGACACACAGTGCAGTTTATTTAATATATCCGTTCTCTGCCTGAAAAAAGCGATACACACAGTGACTCAGTCAGTCACATACCATATCTGTGTGCACTGCTCAGGCTCAGGCCAGTGTGCTGCATCATCTATATATATTATATATCTGTCTGACTGCTCAGCTCACACAGCTTATAATTGTGGGGGAGACTGGGGAGCACTACTGCAGTGCCAGTTATAGGTTATAGCAGGAGCCAGGAGTACATAATATTATAGTAAAATTAAACAGTGCACACTTTTGCTGCAGGAGTGCCACTGCCAGTGTGACTAGTGACCAGTGACCTGACCACCAGTATATATAATATTAGTAGTATACTATCTCTTTATCAACCAGTCTATATTAGCAGCAGACACAGTACAGTGCGGTAGTTCACGGCTGTGGCTACCTCTGTGTCGGCACTCGGCAGCCCGTCCATAATTGTATATACCACCTAACCGTGTTTTTTTTTTCTTTCTTTATACATACATACTAGTTACGAGTATACTATCTCTTTATCAACCAGTCTATATTAGCAGCAGACACAGTACAGTGCGGTAGTTCACGGCTGTGGCTACCTCTGTGTCGGCACTCGGCAGCCCGTCCATAATTGTATATACCACCTAACCGTGGTTTTTTTTTCTTTCTTTATACATACATACTAGTTACGAGTATACTATCTCTTTATCAACCAGTCTATATATTAGCAGCAGACACAGTACAGTGCGGTAGTTCACGGCTGTGGCTACCTCTGTGTCGGCACTCGGCAGCCCGTCCATAATTGTATATACCACCTAACCGTGGTTTTTTTTTCTTTCTTTATACATACATACTAGTTACGAGTATACTATCTCTTTATCAACCAGTCTATATATTAGCAGCAGACACAGTACAGTGCGGTAGTTCACGGCTGTGGCTACCTCTGTGTCGGCACTCGGCAGCCCGTCCATAATTGTATATACCACCTAACCGTGGTTTTTTTTTCTTTCTTTATACATACATACTAGTTACGAGTATACTATCTCTTTATCAACCAGTCTATATATTAGCAGCAGACACAGTACAGTGCGGTAGTTCACGGCTGTGGCTACCTCTGTGTCGGCACTCGGCAGCCCGTCCATAATTGTATATACCACCTAACCGTGGTTTTTTTTTCTTTCTTTATACATACATACTAGTTACGAGTATACTATCTCTTTATCAACCAGTCTATATTAGCAGCAGACACAGTACAGTGCGGTAGTTCACGGCTGTGGCTACCTCTGTGTCGGCACTCGGCAGCCCGTCCATAATTGTATATACCACCTAACCGTGGTTTTTTTTTCTTTCTTTATACATACATACTAGTTACGAGTATACTATCTCTTTATCAACCAGTCTATATATTAGCAGCAGACACAGTACAGTGCGGTAGTTCACGGCTGTGGCTACCTCTGTGTCGGCACTCGGCAGCCCGTCCATAATTGTATATACCACCTAACCGTGGTTTTTTTTTCTTTCTTTATACATACATACTAGTTACGAGTATACTATCTCTTTATCAACCAGTCTATATTAGCAGCAGACACAGTACAGTGCGGTAGTTCACGGCTGTGGCTACCTCTGTGTCGGCACTCGGCAGCCCGTCCATAATTGTATATACCACCTAACCGTGGTTTTTTTTTCTTTCTTTATACATACATACTAGTTACGAGTATACTATCTCTTTATCAACCAGTCTATATTAGCAGCAGACACAGTACAGTGCGGTAGTTCACGGCTGTGGCTACCTCTGTGTCGGCACTCGGCAGCCCGTCCATAATTGTATACTAGTATCCAATCCATCCATCTCCATTGTTTACCTGAGGTGCCTTTTAGTTGTGCCTATTAAAATATGGAGAACAAAAATGTTGAGGTTCCAAAATTAGGGAAAGATCAAGATCCACTTCCACCTCGTGCTGAAGCTGCTGCCACTAGTCATGGCCGAGACGATGAAATGCCAGCAACGTCGTCTGCCAAGGCCGATGCCCAATGTCATAGTACAGAGCATGTCAAATCCAAAACACCAAATATCAGTAAAAAAAGGACTCCAAAACCTAAAATAAAATTGTCGGAGGAGAAGCGTAAACTTGCCAATATGCCATTTACCACACGGAGTGGCAAGGAACGGCTGAGGCCCTGGCCTATGTTCATGGCTAGTGGTTCAGCTTCACATGAGGATGGAAGCACTCAGCCTCTCGCTAGAAAAATGAAAAGACTCAAGCTGGCAAAAGCAGCACAGCAAAGAACTGTGCATTCTTCGAAATCCCAAATCCACAAGGAGAGTCCAATTGTGTCGGTTGCGATGCCTGACCTTCCCAACACTGGACGTGAAGAGCATGCGCCTTCCACCATTTGCACGCCCCCTGCAAGTGCTGGAAGGAGCACCCGCAGTCCAGTTCCTGATAGTCAGATTGAAGATGTCAGTGTTGAAGTACACCAGGATGAGGAGGATATGGGTGTTGCTGGCGCTGGGGAGGAAATTGACCAGGAGGATTCTGATGGTGAGGTGGTTTGTTTAAGTCAGGCACCCGGGGAGACACCTGTTGTCCGTGGGAGGAATATGGCCGTTGACATGCCAGGTGAAAATACCAAAAAAATCAGCTCTTCGGTGTGGAGGTATTTCACCAGAAATGCGGACAACAGGTGTCAAGCCGTGTGTTCCCTTTGTCAAGCTGTAATAAGTAGGGGTAAGGACGTTAACCACCTCGGAACATCCTCCCTTATACGTCACCTGCAGCGCATTCATAATAAGTCAGTGACAAGTTCAAAAACTTTGGGTGACAGCGGAAGCAGTCCACTGACCAGTAAATCCCTTCCTCTTGTAACCAAGCTCACGCAAACCACCCCACCAACTCCCTCAGTGTCAATTTCCTCCTTCCCCAGGAATGCCAATAGTCCTGCAGGCCATGTCACTGGCAATTCTGACGAGTCCTCTCCTGCCTGGGATTCCTCCGATGCATCCTTGCGTGTAACGCCTACTGCTGCTGGCGCTGCTGTTGTTGCCGCTGGGAGTCGATGGTCATCCCAGAGGGGAAGTCGTAAGCCCACTTGTACTACTTCCAGTAAGCAATTGACTGTTCAACAGTCCTTTGCGAGGAAGATGAAATATCACAGCAGTCATCCTACTGCAAAGCGGATAACTGAGTCCTTGACAACTATGTTGGTGTTAGACGTGCGTCTGGTATCCGCCGTTAGTTCACAGGGAACTAGACAATTTATTGAGGCAGTGTGCCCCCGTTACCAAATACCATCTAGGTTCCACTTCTCTAGGCAGGCGATACCGAGAATGTACACGGACGTCAGAAAAAGACTCACCAGTGTCCTAAAAAATGCAGTTGTACCCAATGTCCACTTAACCACGGACATGTGGACAAGTGGAGCAGGGCAGGGTCAGGACTATATGACTGTGACAGCCCACTGGGTAGATGTATGGACTCCCGCCGCAAGAACAGCAGCGGCGGCACCAGTAGCAGCATCTCGCAAACGCCAACTCTTTCCTAGGCAGGCTACGCTTTGTATCACCGCTTTCCAGAATACGCACACAGCTGAAAACCTCTTACGGCAACTGAGGAAGATCATCGCGGAATGGCTTACCCCAATTGGACTCTCCTGTGGATTTGTGGCATCGGACAACGCCAGCAATATTGTGTGTGCATTAAATATGGGCAAATTCCAGCACGTCCCATGTTTTGCACATACCTTGAATTTGGTGGTGCAGAATTTTTTAAAAAACGACAGGGGCGTGCAAGAGATGCTGTCGGTGGCCAGAAAAATTGCGGGACACTTTCGGCGTACAGGCACCACGTACAGAAGACTGGAGCACCACCAAAAACTACTGAACCTGCCCTGCCATCATCTGAAGCAAGAAGTGGTAACGAGGTGGAATTCAACCCTCTATATGCTTCAGAGGTTGGAGGAGCAGCAAAAGGCCATTCAAGCCTATACAATTGAGCACGATATAGTAGGTGGAATGCACCTGTCTCAAGTGCAGTGGAGAATGATTTCAACGTTGTGCAAGGTTCTGATGCCCTTTGAACTTGCCACACGTGAAGTCAGTTCAGACACTGCCAGCCTGAGTCAGGTCATTCCCCTCATCAGGCTTTTGCAGAAGAAGCTGGAGGCATTGAAGAAGGAGCTAAAAGGGAGCGATTCCGCTAGGCATGTGGGACTTGTGGATGCAGCCCTTAATTCGCTTAACAAGGATTCACGGGTGGTCAATCTGTTGAAATCAGAGCACTACATTTTGGCCACCGTGCTCGATCCTAGATTTAAAGCCTACCTTGGATCTCTCTTTCCGGCAGACACAGGTCTGCTGGGGTTGAAAGACCTGCTGGTGACAAAATTGTCAAGTCAAGCGGAACGCGACCTGTCAACATCTCCTCCTTCACATTCTCCCGCAACTGGGGGTGCGAGGAAAAGGCTCAGAATTCCGAGCCCACCCGCTGGCGGCGATGCAGGGCAGTCTGGAGCGACTGCTGATGCTGACATCTGGTCCGGACTGAAGGACCTGACAACGATTACGGACATGTCGTCTACTGTCACTGCATATGATTCTCTCAACATTGATAGAATGGTGGAGGATTATATGAGTGACCGCATCCAAGTAGGCACGTCACACAGTCCGTACTTATACTGGCAGGAAAAAGAGGCAATTTGGAGGCCCTTGCACAAACTGGCTTTATTCTACCTAAGTTGCCCTCCCACAAGTGTGTACTCCGAAAGAGTGTTTAGTGCCGCCGCTCACCTTGTCAGCAATCGGCGTACGAGGTTACATCCAGAAAATGTGGAGAAGATGATGTTCATTAAAATGAATTATAATCAATTCCTCCGCGGAGACATTGACCAGCAGCAATTGCCTCCACAAAGTACACAGGGAGCTGAGATGGTGGATTCCAGTGGGGACGAATTGATAATCTGTGAGGAGGGGGATGTACACGGTGATATATCGGAGGGTGAAGATGAGGTGGACATCTTGCCTCTGTAGAGCCAGTTTGTGCAAGGAGAGATTAATTGCTTCTTTTTTGGGGGGGGGTCCAAACCAACCCGTCATATCAGTCACAGTCGTGTGGCAGACCCTGTCACTGAAATGATGGGTTGGTTAAAGTGTGCATGTCCTGTTTTGTTTATACAACATAAGGGTGGGCGGGAGGGCCCAAGGACAATTCCATCTTGCACCTCTTTTTTCTTTTCTTTTTCTTTGCATCATGTGCTGATTGGGGAGGGTTTTTTGGAAGGGACATCCTGCGTGACACTGCAGTGCCACTCCTAGATGGGCCCGGTGTTTGTGTCGGCCACTAGGGTCGCTAATCTTACTCACACAGTCAGCTACCTCATTGCGCCTCTTTTTTTCTTTGCGTCATGTGCTGTTTGGGGAGGGTTTTTTGGAAGGGACATCCTGCGTGACACTGCAGTGCCACTCCTAGATGGGCCCGGTGTTTGTGTCGGCCACTAGGGTCGCTAATCTTACTCACACAGCTACCTCATTGCGCCTCTTTTTTTCTTTGCGTCATGTGCTGTTTGGGGAGGGTTTTTTGGAAGGGACATCCTGCGTGACACTGCAGTGCCACTCCTAGATGGGCCCGGTGTTTGTGTCGGCCACTAGGGTCGCTTATCTTACTCACACAGCGACCTCGGTGCAAATTTTAGGACTAAAAATAATATTGTGAGGTGTGAGGTATTCAGAATAGACTGAAAATGAGTGTAAATTATGGTTTTTGAGGTTAATAATACTTTGGGATCAAAATGACCCCCAAATTCTATGATTTAAGCTGTTTTTTAGTGTTTTTTGAAAAAAACACCCGAATCCAAAACACACCCGAATCCGACAAAAAAAATTCGGTGAGGTTTTGCCAA
The DNA here is from genome assembly GCF_028390025.1 of Pseudophryne corroboree. Classification (NCBI taxonomy): domain Eukaryota; kingdom Metazoa; phylum Chordata; class Amphibia; order Anura; family Myobatrachidae; genus Pseudophryne; species Pseudophryne corroboree. Next base: position 567,926,215 of record NC_086449.1, on the reverse strand, counting down.
AACGCGTTCGAACCCAAAACACGGCCGCGGAACCGAACCCAAAACCAAAACACAAAACCCGAAAAATTTCAGGCGCTCATCTCTAATCACAATGCATTCAGCTGCAGGCAGGTAGACAGAACCACTGTGACATCACAATGCATTCAGATGTAGGCAGCTAGACAGTACCTCTCTGACATCACAAATGAATTCAGCTGCAGTAAACTTGACAGTACCTCTGTGACATCACAATCCATTCAGCTACATGCAGATCAACAGTACCTCTGTGACATCACAATGCATTCAGCTGCAGGCAGCTAGACAGTACCACTGTGACATCACAATGCATTCATCTGCAGGCAGCTAGACCGTACTACTGTGACTTCACAATGCATTCAGCTGCAGACAGCTAGACAGTACTCCTGTGACATTACAATGTATTCAGCTGTAGTCAGCTAGAAAGTACCTCTATAACATCACAATGCATTTAGCTGCAGAAAATTAGACAGTACCTCTATGACGTCACAATGCATTCAGCTGCATGCAGTTCAACAATACCTCTGTGACATCACAATGCATTCAGCTGCAGGCAGCTAGACAGTATCTCTGTGACATTACAATCAATAAAGGTGCTGGCAGCTTGAGTGTACCAATGTGACATCACAAAGCATTCAGTTGCAGACAGCTAGACAGTACCACTGTGACATCGCAATGCGTTAAGCTGCACACATCTAGACAGTACCACTGTGACATCACAATGCATTCAGCTGCACACATCTAGACAGTACCACTGTGACATCACAATGCATTCATCTGCAGACAGCTAGACAGTACCACTGTGAAATTGCAATGTATTCAGCTGCAGGCATATAGACCGTACCACTGTGACTTCACAATGCTTTCAGCTGCAGGCAGCTAAATAGTACTCCTGTGACATTAAAATGCATTCAGCTGTAGGCAGCTAAAAAGTACCTCTATAACATCACAATGCATTTAGCTGCAGAAAATTAGACAGTACCTCTATGATGTCACAATGCATTCAGCTGCATGCAGTTCAACAATACCTCTGTGACATCACAATGCATTCAGCTTCAGGCAGCTAGACAGTGTCTGAGACGTTACAATTAAAACAGGTACAGGCAGCTCGACATTTCCTCTGTGACATCACAATGCATTTAGCAACAGCCAGCTAGACAGCAATTCTGTGACATTACAAATGAATTCAGCTGCATGCAACTAGACAGTATCTCTGTGACATTACAATCAATAAAGGTGCAGGCAGTTCGAGTGTACCAATGTGACATCACAAAGCATTCAGCTGCAGGCAGCTAGACAGTACCACTGTGAATCACAATGCATTCATCTGCCGGCAGCTAGACCGTACCTCTGTGACTTCACAATGCTTTCAGCTGCAGGCAGCTAAACAGTACTTCTGTGACATTAAAATGCATTCAGCTGTAGGCAGCTAAACATTACCTCTATAACATCACAGTGCATTCAGCTGCAGGAAATTAGATAGTACCTCTTTGACGTCACAATCCATTCAGCTACATGCAGATCAACAGTACCTCTGCGACATCACAATGCATCAGAGTTGCCGGGTCAGCACAGCAAGGGGGCAGGGGAGGGCTGGATGTGGTGAGGAGGTGGTCCGGAGGCGGGACGGAGGCGGAGCAAGGGCGGGACGGGGGCGGAGCAAGGGCGGGGTCTCGCTGACGCCCGCTTTAAGCCACCCCCCCCGCTCTGTGATGCCGCGATCTCCTGCATTACACTGCAGGGGGCGTGGCTATGATGACGCGATTCTGCAAGAATCGCGTCATCAACTGCCCGGACCGCCCACTTTACACACAAAGTGGGCGGACGGGCAGGGGGACCCCCGATTCCGGGAGACTTGCCTGCTCTTCCGTGGGGCCGGGAGGGACACCCGATTTTCGGGAGCCTCCCGGCCATTCCGGGTGAGTAGGCAAGTATGCAATGCATTCAGCTGCAGGCAGGTAGACAGAACCACTGTGACATAACAATGCATTCAGGTGTAGGCAGCTAGACAGTACCTCTCTGACATCACAAATGAATTCAGCTGCAGTAAACTTGACAGTACCTCTGTGACATCACAATCCATTCAGCTACATGCAGATCAACAGTACCTCTGTGACATCACAATGCATTCAGCTGCAGGCAGCTAGACAGTACCACTGTGACATCACAATGCATTAATCTGCAGACAGCTAGACCGTACCACTGTGACTTCACAATGCTTTCAGCTGCAGGCAGCTAAACAGTACTTCTGTGACATTACAATGCATTCAGCTGTAGGCAGCTAGACAGTACCTCTATAACATCACAGTGCATTCAGCTGCAGGAAATTAGATAGTACCTCTTTGACGTCACTCACAATGCATTCAGCTGCTTGCAGTTCAACAGTACCTCTGTGAAATCACAATGCTTTCAACTACATGCAGCTAGACAGTAGCACTGTGACATAACAAAGCATTCAGCGAAAGGCATTTAGACGGTACCTCTGTAATAGGTGGTCTTCAGTATGCCGAATGTCGGGATCCCGGCGCACAGTATACCGGCGCCGGAATCCCGACACCCGGCATACCGACAGCTATTCTCCCTCGTGGGGGTCCACGGCCCCCCTGGAAGGGAGAATAAATAGCGTGGCGCGCGCAATGCACCACCGTGCCCGCAGCGTGGCGAGCACAGCGAGCCCGCAAGGGGCTCCTTTGCGCTCGACACACTGTCGGTATACCGGCGGTCGGGCTCCCGGCACCGGTATTCTGGTCGCCGGGGGCCCGGCCGCCGACATACCATACTACACCCCACTGTAACATCACCATGCATTCAGCTGTAGGCAGCAAGACAGTAATCCTGTGGCATAACAATGCATTCAGCTGTAGGCAGCTAGAAAGTAGCTCTATAAAATCACAAAGCATTCAGCTGCAGAAAATTAGACAGTACCTCTGTGACATCACAGTGCATTCAACTGCAGGCAGCTAGACAGTACCTTTGCGACATCACAATGCATTCAGCTGCAGGCAGTTCAACAGTACCACTGTGACATCACAATGAAATCAGCTTCCGGCAGCTAGACAGCGTCTGAGACATTACAATCAATACAGGAACAGGCAGCTCATAATTTCCTATTTGAAATCACAATGCATTCAGCTGCAGCCAGCTAGACAATACCTCTGTGACGTCACAAATTAATTCAGCTGCAGTAAACTTGACAGCACCTCTTTGACATTAAAATGCATTTAGCTGCATGCAGTTCAGCAGTACCTCTGTGACATCACAATTCATTCAGCTGCAGGCAGCTAGACAATATGTTTTTTTTACATCACAAAACATTCATCTTCAGGCAACTAGACAGTACCACTGTGACATAACTGCATTCAGCTGCAGGCAGCTAGACAGCACCACTGTGACATCACAATGTATTCAGCTGCAGGCAGTTAGACAGTGTCTCTGTGCCATTACAATCAATACAGGTATAGGCAGCTAGTCAGTACCACTGTGACACCACAATGCATTTAGCTGCAAGTAGCAAGACAGTTCTCCTGTGACATTACAATCCATTCAGCTGCAGGCAGATAGATAGTACCTCTGTGACATCACAGTGCATTTTGGTGAAGGCAGCTAGACAGTACCTCTGTGACATCACAATGCATTCAGCTGCAGGAAGCTAGAAAGTACCTCTAAAAATCACAGAGCATTCAGCTGCAGAAACTAAGACAGTACCTCTGTGACATCACAGTGCATTCAGCTGCAGGCAGCTAGACAGTACCATTGTGACATCACAATGCATTTTGGTGAAGGAAGCTAGACAGTAACTCTATGACATCACAATGCATTCAGCAGCATTTAGTTCAACAATACCTCTGTGACATCACAATGCTTTCAGATGCAGGCAGTTAGACAGTACCTCTGTTACATCCCAATGCATTCAGCTGCAGGCATCTAGACTGTACCACTGTGACATAATAATGCATTCAGCTGCAGGAAGCTAGTAAGTACCTCTGTAAAATAACAAAACATTCAACTGCAGAAAATTAGACAGTACCTCTGTGACATCACAGTGCATTCAGCTGCAGGCAGCTAGACAGTACATTTGTTACATCACAAAGAATTCAGCTGCAGGCAGCTTGACAGTATGGGGTATATTTACTAAGGTTCCGATTTTGACCGAGATGGTGTTTTTTCTTCAAAGTGTCATCTCGGGAATTTACTAAACTCAAATCACGGCAGTGATGAGGGCATTCGTATTTTTTTGGAAGTCCTAGGAAAAAATTACGAATGAATACACCATCGGTCAAATACGCCTAGAATTTGGTAGAAATCGGTCATTTACTAAAAAGCGCAAATCACAAACACTGCCGACAATAGCCAAACACTGCCGTGATAAAATACAAATCGTGAAATAGTGCTAAAAAAACCAGACCTGCTTTTTTTTACCGTGTTCGGATAGGCATGCACGGATCCATGAGATCCGTGCATGTTTTTCAGTGGGAAGGGGTGGGAAAGTGTTGATTTTCCCCCCAAAAAATGCGCGGGGTTCCCCCTCCTAAGCAAAACCAGCCTCGGGCTCTTTGAGCCGGCCCTGGTTGAAAAAATATGGGGAAAAAAGTGACAGGGGTTCCCCCATATTTAAACAACCAGCACCGGGCTTTGCGCCTGGTCCTGGTTCCAAAAATATGGGGGACAAAAAGCGTAGGGGTCCCCCGTATTTCTGAAACCAGCACCGGGCTCCACTAGCCAGATACATAATGCCACAGCCGGGGGACACTTTTATATTGGTCCCTGCGGCCCTGGCATTACATACCCAACTAGTCACCCCTGGCCGGGGTACCCTGGAGGAGTGGGGACCCCTTCAATCAAGGGGTCCCCCCCTCCAGCCACCCAAGGGCCAGGGGTGAAGCCCGAGGCTGTCCCCCCCATCCAAGGGCTGCGGATGGGGGGCTGATAGCCTTTTTGTCAAAAATTGAATATTGTTTTTAGTAGCAGTACTACAAGTCCCAGCAAGCTGGTACTTGGAGAACCACAAGTACCAGCATGCGGTGGAAAACCGGGTCCGCTGGTACCTGTAGTACTACTACTAAAAAAATGCCCCAATAAAAACAGGACACACACCTTGAAAGTAAAAGTTTAATACATACATCCACACCTCCATACACACATACTTACCTATGTTAACACGAGGGCCGGTCCTCTTCTCCATGTAGAATCCATGGGGTACCTGTTGGAAAAATTATACTCACATAATCCAGTGTAGTTCGGTCCTCTTCTTTTCTATTTGTAATCCACGTACTTTGCAAAATAAAAAAATGGATACACGACCACGCACTGAAAGGGGCCCCATGTTTTCACATGGGACCCCTTTCCCCGACTGCCAGGAACCCCCCCTGACTTCTGTCTAAGAGGGTTCCTTCAGCCAATCAGGGAGCGCCACGTTGTGGCACCCTCCTGATTGGCTGTGTGCTCCAGTGACGTGCGGTGAGGTCAGGGGCTGGGGAGGCACTGCAACTACCCCCCCCCCCCGCACAAAAAAAAAAATGCAGTTCCCCCCCCACCGCTAAAACCAGCACCAGGCAGAACCAGCTGGGGGGGGGGGGGTAATGCCATAGCAGGGGAGACACTCAGTGTGGGGTCCCCCTGCCATGCCATTATACACTCCCCAGCCAGTCAGCCCAGTGTTGGCATTCCTCGGAAAGTGGGGCCCCCAAAAAATGAAAATGGGGTCCCCCCTCCCGAGCAATAACCAGCACTGGGCTGATAGCCCAGTGCTATGCCCCGCACCCCTGGTGGCGGTGGGTGCGGGGTTCATTGTATGCTCTGTTCTTTACAGGTGGCCTACAGGTCCAAGCAAGCCTGCCCCAGCATGCTGGCACTTGGAGAACCACAAGTGCCAGCATGCCCGGACATATATGGCCTGCTGGCACCTGCAGTCCACCTGTAAAGAATAGTAATATTGTTCTTTACAGGTGACCTACAGGTCCCAGCAAGCCTGCCCCAGCATGCTGGCACTTGGAGAACCACAAGTGCCAGCATGCCCGGACATAAAGGGCCCGCTGGCACCCGTAGTCCACCTGTAAAGAAAATATTAAAAATAAAACACAACACATACTTAAAAAAAAAACTTTATTAAACAGGGTCTTCACCTGGGAGCGGCGGCCTTTAAGCTCTTTTGCGTGGCCGCCGCCTTTCCCAGGGCTTCTGGCGTCTTCACCTGGGGGGGCGCCACCTCCCCAGGGCTTCTGGCGTCTTCCTCCGGCGTCTTCACCTGGGAGGCGGCGGCCTGTAAGCTCTTTTGCATGGCCGCCGCCTTCCCAGGACTTCCAGCATCTTCACCTGGTGGGCGGCGGCTGCTAAGCTCTTTTGCATAGCCGCCGCCCATCCAGGACTTCCAGCATCTTCACCTGGTGGGCGGCGGCTGCTAAGCTCTTTTGCATAGCCGCCGCCCATCCAGGACTTCCGGCGTCTTTGGTCTTCAGGAGCTCTTCTCAGCTCCTCCTCCGCCGTCGGACTGACAGCCGCTGCCTCGCGCTGACTTATATAAGTCAGCGGAGGGGGCGGGGCAATGACACTGCGAGCCATGATTGGCTCGCGGCGGCCATCTTGAATTTCAAAAATGACGCTGAGGCGCCATTTTTGAAATGGGTACCGCTTCCGCTGCCAAACTCTGCTGAACTGTAGGTAATGCCGCGTCCCGCTGCCGCTACCGTCGTCCACATCACCGCCGCCAGCACCTCCGCCGCCCGGCCCGCCGCATCCCGCACCTCCGCCGCCACCGAGGCCCACACAGTGATTGACAGCGGATCCAGTGACGGATCCGCTGGCCAATCACTGTGGCCTCACTGACAGGGGACGTGCTTTCATAGGTTGAAAGCACATCCCTGTAGGAAAGCGGCACCTCTAATGGTGCCGCTTTCCCATACAATTTCAATGGGCTTTTCCTGCCCATTGTTAGGCCCCACCCGCACCCGCCCCCCGCTCCCATATCTTTTATCAGTCGGTACGGGAGGCACCACGATCGGTGCCTCCCAAACTGATTTAATCATGAGTAAAATAATAAAGAAGATACTTATGTGTCATAAGTATCTTCTTTGTATTATTTTACTCATTAATGACAGGGGAGGCACTGCCTCCCCTGCCTCCCCTGACTGCACGTCCCTGGTGTGCTCCTGTAGTGTATGTCAGGCAGCACACGGCAGTGTTACAATGTAGCGCCTATGCGCTCTATTGTAACCAATGGTGGGAACTTTGTGGTCAGCGGTTGACTGAAAGTAACCTCACCGCTGACCACAAAGTTCCCACCATTGGTTACAATGGAGCGCATAGGCGCTACATTGTAACACTGCCGTGTGCTGCCTGACATACACTACAGGAGCACACAGCCAATCAGGAGGGTGCCACAACGTGGCGCTCCCTGATTGGCTGAAGGAACCCTCTTAGACAGAAGTCAGGGGGGGTTCCTGGCAGTCGGGGAAAGGGGTCCCATGTGAAAACATGGGGCCCCTTTAAGTGCGTGGTCGTGTATCCTTTTTTTTTATTTTGCAAAGTACGTGGATTACAAATAGAAAAGAAGAGGACCGAACTACACTGGATTATGTGAGTATAATTTTTCCAACAGGTACCCCATGGATTCTACATGGAGAAGAGGACCGACCCTCGTGTGAACATAGGTAAGTATGTGTGTATGGAGGTGTGGATGTATGAATTAAACTTTTACTTTCAAGGTGTGTGTCTTCTGTTTTTATTGGGGTATTTTTTTAGTAGTAGTACTACTACAGGTACCAGCGGGCCCGGTTTTCCACCGCATGCTGGTACTTGTGGTTCTCCAGGTACCAGCTTGTGGGGGAGGCTTGCTGGGACTTGTAGTACTGCTACTAAAAACAATATTCAATTTTTGACAAAAAGGCTATCAGCCCCCCATCCGCAGCCCTTGGATGGGGGGGACAGCCTCGGGCTTCACCCCTGGCCCTTGGGTGGCTGGAGGGGGGAGACCCCTTGATTGAAGGGGTCCCCACTCCTCCAGGGTACCCTGGCCAGGGGTGACTAGTTGGGTATGTAATGCCAGGGCCGCAGGGACCAATATAAAAGTGTCCCCCGGCTGTGGCATTATGTATCTGGCTAGTGGAGCCCGGTGCTGGTTTCAGAAATACGGGGGACCCCTACGCTTTTTGTCCCCCGTATTTTTGGAACCAGGACCAGGCGCAGAGCCCGGTGCTGGTTGTTTAAATATGGGGGAACCCCTGTCACTTTTTCCCCCATATTTTTACAACCAGGACCGGCTCAAAGAGCCCGAGGCTGGTTTTGCTTAGGAGGGGGGACCCCACGCATTTTTTTTTCAAGATTTTAACAATGATTTATTTTTTTATAAAGGTGCACAATGAAGCCCAGCACGGATCTCACAGATCTGGCCGAGATTCATTGTGTTAAAGTCGGCAGTGTTTTACAAGTCACTCACGTAAAACACTGCAAAAAAATACGAATGACATCGACATCGGTAAATACGAAAATGCAGAATACGACAGCTTAGTAAATTAGTCGTAATAAATTCAAAAAGTTGCAACTTTACACTTTCGATGTCATTCGTGATTGAACTTTAACCTCAATCGGGAAAATACGATTTTTAGTAAATATACCCCTATCTCTGTAACATCAGAATCATTAAGCTGCAGGCAGCTAGACAGTATGTCTGTGACATCATAATGCATTCGGCTGTAAGGCTGGACGAGACGCTGTAAGACGCTTTAAGGCTGGGTGAGGCGCTGCAAGAAGCTGACGAGGGTTGCAGGTGCTGAGAAGCCGGAACCGAAAGTGACGAGCGAGTGCGGGTGCGTGGGAGCGCGCGCACAAGCGGGAAGGGACGGTACGGAGCGGCAGCACCTGCTGTAAGGTGCAAGTGCCGCTATTAGTACTGAGCTGATTGCGGACTGAGGGCAGTGCGGTGAGGGAAGGGCCACATATTGAACCTGGGAGCCGCGCCACGGGGGAGATCTGAGCAGGGAGCAGTGCCTGGAGCCTGAGACACTGAATCTGTGAACAGATAAGAAGGGAGCAGATAAGTATCAACTTCCCAACTTTTTCACTTGTTCACTTTTCTGTATATGTGATTGTCTGCCCTTGTCCTTTACTATAAAATTTGTATTATTTAACTCTTGTACTTATCAGTTCTTCTTTTTTTTTTTATTTATTTTATAAATTTGACCCCTTGTACCTTAAACTTTATATATTGTCCTATACATATAGATTGCCCCTGTCTCTCTGATTTTTTAATTTTTTGACTGTCACTTACTGTATTTTACTTCATTGGTACTTTTTATTCGTTCCTAATTTATTCTACTTAAATTATCCTTTATTGTCCTTTATCTGCTTATTTATTGTCCTGTCCCGTATTTATTGTATTTTTTATATAGATTGTCCCCGTGTTTGTTTCTTTTTAAGGTAGCAGAGAGTTAGCACACAGTAAAAATGGGAGGGGCCGAGATTGGGGATCTCACTCAGTGCGTGTCGTGCATGATGTATGCGAACCTGGCTCAACTGTCCGAGTGCGGGTACATCTGTGCGAAATGTGAGGGAACGGATGCCCTGGAAGCCCAGGTAACTGATCTAGAGCAGCCCGTTAAGCGACTGAGAGACATTCACAATTTCGAGCAAAGTTTAGATAGAACGTTGTAGGAGTTGCAGGGGGGAGCACTGGTAGATGAGGAGGATCAGGTAGCCAGTTGGGTCACGGTTAGAAGGAAGAAGAAAAGAGGGAGGGGGAGACAGGACATTTCCGATCTGCCAAACCCCAATAAATTCGCCAAATTGGCCGAAGATTCTGGGGATGACATTGAGGAAATTACGGAACCGGAGGAGACTGTTTCCTCTAGCAACCAGAGGAGCGGTCCCTCCGGTACAGATGGGAAAAAAGATAGTAAGGTACCTAGTCAGATTGTGGTGGTAGGGGATTCTATCATCAGGAGAACAGACAGGGCAATCTGTTACCGGGACCGTGATCGCCGTACAGTCTGTTGTCTCCCGGGTGCTCAGGTACGGCACATCGCGAACCGGGTAGATAGATTGTTGGGAGGGGCTGGTAAAGAGTCTGCGGTCTTGTTGCATGCTGGCACCAATGACAAAGTTAGTGGTAGGTGGGATGTCCTTAAGAAAGACTATAGGGAATTAGGCAAGAAATGAAAGGCAAGGACATCTAAGGTAATATTCTCTGAAATATTACCAGTGCCACGCGCTAGCCCAGGAAAGCAAGAGGGAGATCAGGGAGGTAAATGTGTGGCTTAGAGACTGGTGTAGGAAGGAGGGGTTTGTGTTCTTGGAACACTGGGTGGACTTCTCAGTCAAGCGCCATCTTTTTTGTCGTGATGGATTGCACCTGAATGAGGAGGGGGCTGCGGTGCTGGGAGGTAGGATAGTTAGAAGGTTGGAGGAGCTTTTAAACTAGAAGCCTGGGGGGGAGGATTTAGCTAGAATCTACGGGACAAACAGGGAGAACAGTAAAGATCGGGGTAAGGAACAATTTGGGGGAGGAGAAGGGGGGAGCAAAAGATCAGCAGGCAAGGGTATCTGCTTGGGTATTAACACCGGATTTACGGACACTGGTATTTTCCGAGATATTCCAAATGTATTACCTACGGATGTGTATTCCACAACAATACGGAATATAGAAAAGGATGTCCAAAGCATAAGGGAAGACACTAGCATCAGGGGGCGGGACTTAGAAAGACTTATTACGTCAAATAGTGCTAGTAGAGAGGAAGAAGGTATTAAATATGATGGGGTGGTAATGGAGGGAGGAGATTAACAATAGGAAAGAGTAATTCTAGAAGGACACATCTAAATACAGATAAGATACCTTTAAAACAAACCATCAAGGGAAACACTAAGCTAAAATGTATGCTTGCAAATGCAAGAAGCCTATCGGGTAAAATGGGAGAATTGGAATGTCTTGTATCAAAATTCCAATACGATATTATAGGTATTATGGAAACATGGTGGGACAACTCTCACGACTGGGTTGCGTTTTTGGAGGGTTATTCTCTTTTTAGGAGGGATAGGGCTACCAAAAGGGGAGGAGTGATATGTCTCTTCATGAAACCATCTCTTAAACCATGCTTAATAGATACTATTTACAATGGGATTGGAGATAACGTGGAGTCGCTATGGGTTGAGATCACAAGTGGGGGCACTGAAGCAAAGAAACTAGTCATTAGCACGTGTTACAAGCAACCGGATATCAGCATACATGAGGAGGAACAACACTTACAGCAAATAGATAAAGCAGCGGGAATGGGGGACATCCTAGTGTTAGGAGACTTTAACTATCCTGATATAAACTGGAGGAACGATTCGTGTTTAAAAACTAGGAGCAGCAGGTTTTTAAATACATTGAAAGATCAATTCCTGACTCAATTAGTCGAGGACCCAACTAGAGGTAAATCTATTCTGGACCTAGTTATTACCAATAATGTGGACATTATATCTAACATTAAAGTTGGGGAGACCTTGGGAAACAGCGATCACTATATGATCACTTTTGACATCAGTTTCAAGAAAAATAGCTATAAGGGATCAACCAAAACATTTAACTTTAGAAAAGCTAACTTCCATATACTGAGACGGGCACTAAACGGCATTGACTGGGAAGAGTTGTTTCATGGCAAGGACACTTCGGAAATGTGGGATGCTTTAAAAGGGTTGCTTGAAAGCAATATTCACAAATTCATTCCAATGAGCAGTAAACGCAGGAGTATTAAGCACAAACCAATGTGGCTTTATAAGGAGGTCAAAGAAGCAATGGCTAATAAAAGGCGTGCTTTTAAAACATTTAAAGCTAATGGAGGGGAGGAGTCATTCCGGTTTCACAAAGAATGCAATAAAAGCTGCAAAAAAGTAATAAGAGCTGCTAAAATTGCAAACGAAAAGCAAATCGCTATAGAGAGTAAAGCCAATCCTAAAAAGTTTTATAAATATATAAACAGCAAAAGGTTGAAGAAGGAGAATGTGGGCCCATTAGAAGATGAATTGGGATCATTGACAAATGATGACAAATTAAAAGCGGAAATATTGAACAATTTTTTTTCGTCAGTATTCACCAGGGAGGATGCACAGGTGACAGTAGTGCTTAACAACAGTGAAGGTAATGACTCTTGGCTAGATACCTGTTTAAGTGAGGAAGTAGTCCTGGAGAGGCTAAGCAAGTTAAAGATTAATAAATCACCAGGCCCAGATGGTTTTCATCCTAGGGTTATTATGGAGGTTAGGACACAGCTAGCAAAACCCCTATACCTGATTTTCAATAGTTCGATTGGATCAGGCATGGTACCAAAAGATTGGCGCATAGCTGAGGTAGTGCCTTTATTTAAAAAGGGAACTAAAAATAATCCTGTAAACTATAGACCAGTTAGTTTAACATCTATAGTGGGTAAAATATTGGAAGGCATTTTGAGGAATAGCATAGAGGAGCACCTACAGGCAACTAAGTTTATTACTAAAAGTCAGCAGGGGTCTGTAAGGAACAGATCATGTCAAACCAATTTAATTAGCTTCTACGAGGAAGTGAGCAAGAATCTTGACCATGGAAAAGCAGTGGACGTGGTTTACTTAGATTTTGCAAAAGCCTTCGATACAGTGCCACATAGGAGACTGGTCCACAAATTAAGGGAACTTGGCCTAGGAAATACTATTTGTACATGGATAGGTAATTGGCTGGATAACAGGGTACAACGAGTAGTGGTCAATGGGATCTTCTCCAGCTGGGCACCAGTAGTCAGTGGAATACCACAAGGGTCCGTTCTTGGCCCACTGCTGTTCATTATATTTATCAATGATCTAGGAATAGTCCTGGAAAGCACAGTGTCAATCTTTGCAGATGACACTAAACTGTGTAAGGTAATTAACTCAGAAGCCGATGTGGAGTCTCTACAGAATGACTTAGTTAAACTGGAATTATGGGCATCTAAATGGAAAATGAGGTTCAACATAGAAAAATGCAAAGTTATGCATTTTGGGACAAAAAACACACTTTCATCCTATAGTCTAGATGGAGAAAATCTAGGAGTAACTATGGTGGAAAAAGATTTGGGGGTGCTCATAGACCATAGGCTTAGTAACAGTACAGAATGCCAAACTGCAGCAAAGAAGGCAAGTAAAGTGCTTGCGTGCATTAAACGGGGCATTGAGACCAGGGATGAGGATGTAATCCTGCCATTGTACAAATCATTGGTACGTCCACACCTGGAATATTGCGTTCAGTTTTGGGCAGCATATTACAAAAAGGAATCGGGGAACTAGAAAGAGTTCAAAGACGAGCTACTAAATTGATTAAAGGGTTAGATACACTGGAATATGAGGAGAGGCTTACTAAATTAAATATGTATTCACTAGAAAAGAGGAGACTAAGAGGAGACATTATTAATATCTTCAAATATGTAAAGGGTCATTACAAGGAGTTAGCAGTGGATTTGTTTATTAAAAGAACTCTGTTTAGGATGCGAGGGCACTCACTGAGGCTAGAAGAGAGAAAATTCCGTACGCAACGTACTAGGAAAGGGTTCTTCTCCGTAAGGGGAATAAAGATTTGGAACTCACTGCCGGAGAAGGTAGTAATGGTAGACTCTGTAATTGCATTTAAAAACGGATTGGACAAATTTCTAACAGGAAAATGCATCAAGGGCTTTAGCATTTAGCATAATGACATTAACATTATCTGGCAGTGGTTGGAATCATTGCTGTAAATCGGTACTAAAACATTACTTTAGCATGCACATTATAATATGAACAGATTAAGCAGAATACAGGTTGAACCCAATGGGCATTTTGCCTCTTTTCAGACTCACTGACTATGTAACTATGTAACTGCAGGCATTTCAAAAGTACCTCTGTGACATAACAATGCATTCAGCTTCAGGCAGCTAGACAGTACCTCTGTGACATAACAATGCATTCAGCTTCAGGCAGCTAGACAGTACCTCTGTGACATAACAATGCATTCAGATTCAGGCAGCTAGACAGTGTCTGTATCATTACAATTAATACAGGTACAGGCAACTCAACATGTCCTCTTTGACATCACAATGCGTTCAACAGCAGGCAGTTTATCAGTACCCCTGTGACATCAGAAATTAATTTAGCTGCAGGCAGCTAGACAGTACCATTCTGACATCACAATACTTTCAGCTGCAGGAAGCTAGACAGTAACTTCGTGAAATCACTATGCATTCAGCTGCAGGCAGCTAGACCACAACACTGTGACATCACAATACATTCAGCTGCAGGCAGCTAGACAGTACGTTTATTACATCACAGTGAATTCAGCTGCATGCAGCTAGACAGTACCAATGTGACATCACAATGCATTCAGCTGCAGGCAGCCAGATAGTGTCTCTATGACATTACAATCAATACAGGTGCAGGCAGCTTGACATTACCACTGTGACATCACAATATATTCAACTGTAGGCAGTTCATCAGTACCTCTGTGACATCACAAATGAATTCAACTGCAGGCAGCTAGACAGTACCTCTATGACATCACAATGCATTCAGGTGCATGCAGCTAGATAGTACTACTGTGATATCACAATGCATTCAGCTGAAGGCAGCTATACAGTACCTCTGTGAAATCACAATGCATTCAGCTGCAGGCAGCCTGACAGTACCTCTGTGACATAACAATGCATTCTGCCAGGGCCGCAACTACGTGTGTGCCAAGTGTGCTTGGCACACAGCGCAGTTGCCCTGAGGGCGCACGGCCAGCAGCATGTAATGAGTCAAATTGACTCATTACATGCCTCTGAAGTCTGCGCCGTGCGCCGCCGCCGCGCTGTGGAGGAGAGCTACAGCGCCGGGCAGCGGAGAAGGAGGAGGAGGGAGGGGGACTGGAGCCGCAGCAGCGCTATTTCATTGGTAGTAAGCGCCGCTGCAGCAGCCCCCTCTCCTTCCGTATTGGCTGCCCGGCGCTGCTGTGAATGCTGGGATGCGGTTCCTCCATCCCAGCATCCACAGCAGCGCCGGGCAGCCAATACGGAAGGAGAGGGGGCTGCTGCAGCGGCGCTTACTACCAATGAAATAGCGCTGCTGCGGCTCAAGTCCCCCTCCCTCCTCCTCCTTCTCACCTGCCTGCACCGAGTGAGCTGCACGAGGAGCCTGTCAGCAGGGAGATGGTAAGTATGTCTCTCTCTCTCTCTCTCTCTCTCTCTCTCTCTCTCTCTCTCAGGGTGACACCGTCTGCCATTATGTGTAAAAAGGGGGCCTGGCTGCCGCAATGTGTAAAAATGGGGACTGGCTGCCGCAATGTGTAAAAATGGGGACTGGCTGCCGCAATGTGTAAAAAGGGGGCCTGGCTGCCGCAATGTGTAAAAAGGGGGCCTGGCTGCCGCAATGTGTAAAAAGGGGGACTGGCTGCCGCAATGTGTAAAAAGGGAGACTGGCTGCCGTAATGTGTAAAAAGGGGGACTGACTGCCGCACTGCCCCTATCTTACATGGGGGGGGGGGGACGCCAATGTCGTTTCTTGCACACAGCGCTAAAATGCCTAGTTACGGCACTGCATTCTGCTGCAGGCAGCTAGACAGTACCACTATGACATCACAATGCATTCAGCTGCAGAAAATTAGACAATACCTCTATGACGTCACAATGCATTCAGCTTCATGCAGTTTCACAGTACCTATGTGACATCACAATGCATTCAGTTACAAGCATCTAGACAGTACCACTGTGACATCACAATGCATTCGGCTTCAGGCAGCTAGATGATGTCTGAGACATTACAACTAAAACAGGTACAGGCAGCTCGAAATTTCCTTTGTGACATCACAATGAATTTAGCTGCAGCCAGCTAGACAGTACCTCTGTGACATTACAAATGAATTCAGCTGCATGCAGCTAGACAGTACAAATGTGACATCACAAAGCATTCAGTTGCAGGCAGCTAGACAGTACCTCTGTGACATCACAGCTGCAGACATCTAGACAGTACCACTGTGACATCACAATGCAGTTGTAATATCAGACCCTGTGTTGGTGTAGTGCAGTACTTGTATCTTCCAGTTGACGAGTAGATTCAACAGCTCTAAAGCCTTCCGCGATATGGAAGCCTATGGCAGAAAGATGAACACCTCAAGAGAGCCCCACAGATAGATAGCAGACTAAAGCATGGTGACGATTTTATTGTTGCAGGTTTTCATGGGTCAACACTATTAATGAGATTGGGTTATTACAAACCAAACATAATGTGTAACAATCTGTAAGTTAAATTAACTTGTAATTGCAAGCATAAATCTGTAACGTTTCAATTAAGACACATGAATAACTTTGGTTTTCAACTACAATAGCCACAAATAATGCTGTAGTACCACTCAGCATTTACTCAAACCAAGCTGCAGTATCCGAATGAGCTTGCCAAAACCATGTAATCACTAGCTTGTCCACAAGATGGCGCTAAATTGGATATGTTCAGTTTATGCTGATGACAAAATGTTCCAGCTATAGCAATGTCCTACAGGGGATGCTGTAGAGTGAGTTTGCTTTGTGCACAGTATTTGTAATCCAATAGGTGGTGCTGTGGAGCAGATACTTGTATAGCACAAGTTTCCAATAGAGGGCGCAGTCACTATATAGCAGAGCAATTTACTTATAATGGTTCATTGGTATAGAAATATTCAGTATGGGGAAATCCACAGGAAAGGGGTGTACAGGCTCCCAATAGCTGGATGTAGCTGCACTAATCAGTCTGATTCTCCCTGATAGGCTTTGGACAGGTTCAGTTATACTAGGGGTTAAAACTAGTTCTCCCCACAGGACTGGTGTGCTGCCGGGCATACAGCAAGGCAATCTAGCCAGAAACCCTGCATCCCGTGCAAGCTGGGCTGACAACTGGATTGGGATCTGACACATGGTTGCTTGCCGTTTCCCTTTGCAGTGTCACATAAACTAGTGATTGGACTGCCCTGAAAGTCAAGAGCCTCCTCTTTTGTATGGTACCAGTCCTGAGTCTCTGGGACACCCAGAACCAGACATATCAGTATGCAAAATGGACCCATTTTCCCATAGACTATAATGGGCCCGTTAATTCAGACCCACCATGGGTTCCGGCGCTTGCCATGAGCCTTGTGGGGGTCACAGAAACTTGGGGTTGGTATCGTCCGGTAGCTAATTGTCTCCCCTTCCGCCGATTGGACCCTCAGAACCAGAGTTTTTAAGCTTAAAGCCCATTTTAATTGAATTTAATTTAATAGCTCACATAAACTGAACGTCAATGGACCATTGCTTTAACACATTCGTTTGTGTCTGTACACACTACTTTTATTGGTTTCTTTTTTTTGGGTCCCAACAGACAATTAATATTTTCAACAGCATCTCTGACCTGCGCTACTCCTGATTGACAGGCTAGTAGCACACAGCCAAGCAGGAGAGCGCCATGATGTGCGCTCCCTGATTGGCTGCTGGGATCTCCAGTGACAGGAGTCACGGGGGGTCCCAGCATTCGGGGAAAGGGGTTCCAAGTGTAAACATGGAACCCCTTTAGTGGCGTGGATTGGACTTTTGTTTTTTTATTTCAGACAAGGCCGTGGATTACATCGGGAAAGAAGAGGACCGATTACTGGATATTAGGTGAGTATATTGGAATTTTGGATTTTTACAGGTAAACGTTTGGATTCTACATGGAGAAGGGGACATGATTGGGCGGCGTGGGATGTAGGTAAGTATGTATGAGTGTGTAAGTGTGTTTTAATAAAATTGTACTGTCACAGTGTGTGTGTCTTGTTTTTATTTGGGTATTTCTTTTGTTGTAGAACTACAGGTACCAGCGGCCTGTTATTTCCCTGCATGCTGGTACTTGTGGTTCTCCAAGTACCAGCATGCAGGGGAGGCTTGCTGGGACTTGTAGTTCTAAAACAAAAGACAATATTCTTTTTTTACAAACAAAAAGGCTATCAGCCCCCCCATCCACCACCCAGTGATGGGGTCGGACAGCCTCGGGCTTCACCCCTGGCCCCTGGGTGCCTGGAGGTGGGGTGACCCCTTGATTTAAGGGGTCCTCACTCCCCCAGGGTACCCCCAGGGTACCCCGTCCAGGGGTGACTAGTTGGGGGGGTAATGCCATGGCCGCAGGGACCTACATAATTGTGTCCCCCAGCTGTGGCATTATCTTCTCAGCTAGTGGAGTCCGGTGCTGGATTAAAAAACACGGGGGACCCCTACGTCTTTTGTCCCCCATATTTTTGGAACCAGGGCCAGCCCAAGAGCCCAGTGCTGGTTGTCTAAATACAGGGGGACCCCAGTCAATTTTCCCCTGGTATTTAAACTACCAGGACCGGCTCAAGGAGCCCTGGGCTGGTTATGCTTAGGAGGGGGGACCCCATGCAAATTTTTTTGGGACTTTTTAACTTTTTCTGACCCTTTTCCACAGAGAAGCATGCACGAATCTCTCTGATCCGTGCATGACTATCTGAACATGCTAGCAATAAGCAGGTCTATTTGAAAGCTCCTTATTTTTTTAATGAATTTTATGCTTTCCCTGCAGTGTTTGGCTATTGTCGGCAGTGATTGAGAATACAAATTCTTAGTAAATTACCAAGTTGTATAAAGTACAACACAGATTCTCTAATGCCGACAATCTACTCGAACAGTTAGTTGCGTCAGAATACAGTAATTTATATTTACTGGTGCTGTATGTCTACGGGTGCTCATTACTGCTGTGTATTTTATATAGTGGAATGAGTTGCTCCTGCAGATTTACTCTGATTTATTTGAAACCTGTGTGCACCCTTCCATTGAATGTATTACAAAGAAAAAAAAATAGATTGGCACTTTGGGAATCGAACCCGGGACTCTCAGCATGGGAGGCGGGAGCCTTCACCACTTGCTCACCCACGTTGCTGCGTGGAAGTTACACAATTTCATTTGTAAAAGTAATGCAAGCAGCGATTCCTTCCCATTGGTGTTTGTTTATGCTGTTAGGGGACTTGGACACTCATATATTGCAAAACACGGTATTTAGTGCACTGTACATACTTTAAAGTCAATGAGCTACATTATTCCTTTCACACATTAGTTGCGTCTGCATACACAAGTGTTTTAACACGTTCGTTTGCGTCTGAATAAACTATTTTTTTTTTACTTTCTACGTCTGACCATTGGTCACCATCTGTGTGTACACTATGCAGTACAGGACTGTATATTAACATTACAGTCACCATTGACCATTTGCCAGAGCTTGTACGGTAGATCAATCCACCGCTATTCAAACTAAAGTACTGGATTAGTAAAGCATTAGCCACCCAGTGGTGGAGATGTGTGTTTCATGCTTGTGCCTCAATGCGCCTGTCCGTGATTAAACTCAGCAACCTAAGCTATCGCCTAGGCATGACTAAACCTCCATCTAGGCACAGAAACAGCCAAGATAATGGAGGACCCATCTGTAGATAGTTTATCTTTGACATTACAATCAATACAGGTGAAGGCACTTCAATATTTCCTCTGTGACATCACAATGCATTCAGCTGCAGGCACCTCAACCATACCTCTGTGACATCATAATTCCTTCAGCTACTGGCACCTAGACTGTGTCTCTGTGACATTACAATCAATATGGGTGCAGACAGCTAGACAGTACCACTGTGACACCACAATGCATTTAACTGTAGGCAGCTAGACAGTACCTCTGCAACATCACAAACATACAGCTGCAGGCAGCTAGACAGTTCCACTGTGACATCACAATGTATTCAGCTGCAGGCAGCTAGATAGTACCACTGTGACATCACAATGCATTCAGCTGCAGGCAGCTAGGCAGTACCACTGTGACATCACAATGCATTCAGCTGTAGCCAGCTTGACAGTACCTCTTTGACATCACAATGCATTCAGCTTAAGGCAGCTAGACAGTACCAATGTGACATCACAATGCATTCAGCTGGAGGCAGCTTGACAGTACCTCTGTGTCATCAAAATGCATTCAGCTTAAGGCAGCTAGACAGTACCACTGTGACATCACAATGCATTTAGCTGCAGGCAGCTAGACATTACATCTATGACATCACAATTCATTCGGCTACAGGCAGTTCAACAGTACCTCTGTGACATCATAATGCATTCACCTGTAGGCAGCTTGACAGTACCTCTGTGACATCACAATGCATTCAGCTTCCGGCAGTTATACAGTACCTGTCAGGTCTGTAACTGTGTCTGATTCCAGAGGAGGCACTAGTGGGTCAGTGGTGTTGCGGTGGAGAAAACAAGGAGACTGTAGAAGATTCCTGCTCATGTGCACAATGATATTTATTTAGCACACAAAGGTATGAACAGTCACTGAAGCACAATAACAATGCTGATGATTTGAGCAATGAAGCTGATAGAGGTATAACTACAGTCTCAGGTGATGATCTGTAAAACCAGTGAGATTAACAACAGTGGTGACCGGCCTGGAAGCCGATGGCAAACATTGATGGTCGACTTGGAGGTCGGTTGTAACAGGATCAAATATGCAGATGAGGATAATGCAACTGACGACAGTGAACACAGGCAATAGTAACTCCGGTAATTGGTCTGGAAACCAACAGCAATAGATTCACACAGTCTGTATATATGCACAAAACCACAAAGCCAAGCAAGGCCAAAGCGGGAGACAGTTTGTAATTCGCAAGCTGGTTGTTTAGCCAGATGGAATAGCACAGTGCTGAATGCAGATAAACAACACACAGGTGAGAATGGGAAGATGCACCTGGAGAGAGTCTCTTATTGCATGCAGATGTGGAAACTGACTGTGGAAGGAGTTGTAGCAGAGCTGGATGGCTGGAGCCTGTAGTTCCACAGAGACAATGGAGCAAGGATAGCACTGGAGACAGAAGACTGGAGCCAGGAGACGCTGTACACTGGATGTGACGCGTTGTTCAAGGCGATGAGACTGAGCCGATGTTCTGGATTTATACCCCTTGGTCAGCAGGCATTGGATGCTTGAATCATGTGTGCAGACACAGCGCAGGATTAGGTGTTTGCAGGTCAGCTGACCGCAAGTGTCATGGCAGCGCCCATGCTGCACAGATGGTGGGTACACACTAGATGGACTTCAGGGGTACACAATGACAATGGGCACTGTCCCCACGGACAGAGCATTCATGCAGCTGCAGACTGGGGCCATGACTTCCAGAGGCCTGCACACCAGCGCACTGGTAAGTGAGATGCCACTGAACGCCGATTCCTGACAGTACCGCCCCTTTATGGGTGGGCACCAAACACCCACGGAGCTCGGAAGGAAAAAGTCTATGAAAAGCTTGAACTAACAGTGGAGCATGTACATCAGAGGCATTAATCCTACTCTTCTCTTCAGGACCATACCCGGACCAGTCAATCAAATACTGTAGACGACCATACCGATGTCGGGAATTCAAGAACTTCTCAACCTCGTACTCTACACCCCGATGAGTTTAAACTTTTGGAGCCGCTGGAAGAGCTTCCTGGAAACGGTTAAGAATCAAAGGTCTGAGGAGAGAAATATGAAATGAGTTCGGGATTTTTAAATAAGGAGGTAACTTCAACTTGTATGCCACTGGATTGATGACACGTTCAACAGGAAATGGACCAATGAACCGTGGAGCAAACTTCATAGAAGGAATTCTGAGACGGAGGTTACGGGTGGATAACCAGACTTTATCACCTGGCTTTAAACTTGGAACTGCTCACCTTTTCTGATCTGCAGAGACTTTGTACTGGTTAGATTCTTTCTTGAGAGAAAGGTGAATCTTTTTCCAAATCTGAGAGAACTGCTGAAGAACTGAAGAAGCAGCGGGTACATCAACAACAGGAAGATCTTGAAAATCTGGAACTCTGGGTTGTTGACCATAAACTGAAAAGAAAGGAGTAGTATCGGTGGCTGAATGATAACGAAAGTTGAGAGCAAATTCGTCCCAGGGCAACAAATCCACCCAGTCGTCTTGTGAGGAAGAGATGTAGAGTCTTAGAAAGGTCTCAAACTCCTGGTTTACTCTCTCTGTCTGCCCATTCGTTTGCAGATGGTGTGCTGTGGAAAACTTGAGTTTGACTTGCAAGGCGGAACATAAGGCCCTCCAGAATCTTGCCACAAATTGAACTCCACGGTCGGAAATAATCTCGGTTGGAAGTCCATGTTATCTAAAGATTTCACGTAAAAATAATTGTGCAAGTTATGGAGCAGAGGGCAAGCCAATGAGAGGAATGAAATGGGCCATCTTAGAGAACCTGTCGACCACTACCCAGATGGTATTGTACCCTTTGGAGGGAGGTAGATCTGAAATAAAATCCATTGACAGATGAGACTAGGGATGACTTGGTATGGAATTTGGCAACAATTGACCAGCAGGAGCTTGACGAGGAACTTTATGCTGGATGCATTTGGGACATGAAGCTACAAATTCTTGGATATCGGCTTTCATATGCGGCCACCAGTAGGTTTGCAACAAGAACTTTTAAGCTTTGAGGATCCCAGGATGACCAGTGAACTTTGAAGTGTGAACCCAAGACAGGAGATTTGGACGAAGCTCAGGGGAAATGAACATCTTGCCAGGAGGCGAAGCTGGAGACACATTAGTGGAAGGAAAAACCACAGGATTGAGAACTGGACGAGAGACTTTTTCTGAAGATTCTTTATTTGCACTCATGGAGCGTGATAAAGCATCCGCTTTAACATTCTGAGAGCCTGGACAGAACTGCAACTTGAAATTAAAACGAGAAAAGAATAAGGCCCACCTTGCTTGTCGAGGATTCAGACACTGTGCTGCCTTCAGGTAAAGGAGGTTTTTGTGGTCGGTATAGATGGTGATGGGAAACTTGGCGTCCTCCAACAGATTCCTCCATTCTTCGAGGGCCAGTTTAATTGCTAACAGCTCCTGGACTTCGATGGAGTAGTTCATCTCGGTGGATGAGAATCTACGGGAAAGCAAACCCACAAGGGTGAGTCTTACCATCGGAGCCAGCTTGGGACAAAATTACGCCAATGCCAACCATCGAGACGTCCGCCTCTAACACGAAAGCCCTGTTGATACGTAACACAGGAGCTGAAACAAAAGCTTGTTTAATTTTTCGAAAGGCAGACAGTGCTTCTTCAGACCACTGGGAAGGACTCGCCCCTTTCCGAGTGAGGCAAGTAATGGGAGATATAAATGTGGAGAATCCTTTGATATATTTTCTATAATAGCTGGCGAAGCCAATGAAACGCTGAATCGACTTGAGTGTAGTGGGAAGAGACCAGTTCTCTATGGCTTCCAACTTGACTGGATCCATTTGAAGATTGGAACTGGAAATTATGTATCCTAGGAAGGGCATTGAAGAAGTTTCAAAGGTAGACTTGGACAGTTTACCATAAAGATGATTCTGTCGAAGACGTCGAAGAACCTCTTTCACTTGTGTGTGATGGGAGGCCAAGTCATGGGAAAAGATAAAGATGTCATCGAGGTAGACTACCACATACTTGTATAAGATGTCTCGGAATATTTCATTGACAAAGTTCCGGAATACAGCCAGGGCACTACTTAGGACGAAGGGCATCATTAGTAACATAGTAACATAGTAACATAGTATTTGTGGTTGAATAGAGGCAAATTGCCCATCGTGTTCAACCTGTTTTAAGTTGTGATGATTCTACATACTTGCTGAATAATGTTTTATGACTAGTTAGCTACTATAACTCATGTTACCCCCGGATTAACCATGTTGATATTTTAAGTATTATAACCTTGGATAGCTTTTTCATTCAGAAATTTATCCATTCCTTTTTTAAATCCAATTACAGAGTCTACCATTACCACCTTCCCTGGCAGGGAATTCCACATCCTGATTGCCCTAACAGTGAAGAACCCTTTCGTCCATTTCGTTCGGAACTTTCTCTCCTCCAGTTGCAGCGAGTGCCCACGTGTCCTAAACTGTGTTCTTTTAATAAATAATTCCTCTGATAACTCTTTGTGATGTCCCTTTACATATTTGAAGATATTAATAATATCTCCTCTTAGGCGCCTCTTTTCTAGTGTATACATATTCAGCCTAGTAAGTCTTTCCTTATAGTCCAGACCTTCTATGCCTTTAATCAATTTAGTAGCTCGCCTTTGAACACTTTCGAGTTCACTGATGTCTTTTTTATACAATGGTGCCCAAAACTGAACACAATATTCCAGGTGCGGACGTACCAATGCCTTATACAGCAGCATGATTACATCCGAGTCCCTTGTCTCAATTCCCCTTTTTATACACGCTAGCACCTTACTTGCCTTCTTTACTGCGTTTTGACATTGTGTATGGTTATTAAGCCTATTATCATTGAATACCCACAAATCTTTTTCCAACTCTGTTTCCCCTAGGCATTCCCCATTTAATATGTAGGATGCAAGTTTGTTTTTAGACCCAAAATGCATAACCTTGCATTTGTCTGTACTGAACCTCATTTTCCATTTAGACGCCCAGAGTTCAAGTTTAGATAGATCATTCTGCAAGGACTCCACATCCACTTCTGAATTAATTACCTTACACAGTTTAGTATCATCTGCAAAGATTGACACTGTGCTTTCCAGGCCTATTTCTAGGTCATTGATAAATATGTTGAACAGTAGTGGTCCAAGTATGGACCCTTGTGAGATTCCGCTGACTACTGGGGACCAGGTTGAGGACTTCCCGTTGACCACTACTCGCTGTACTCTGCTATCCAACCAGCTGCTTATCCATGTGCAAATAATTTTTCCTTGGCCAAACTCCTTTAATTTGATCATCAGTCTCCTGTGAGGAACTGTATCGAAGGCTTTTGCAAAATCTAGGAAGACCACATCCACTGCTTTTCCTTGATCAAGATTATTGCTCACTTCCTCGTAGAAGCTAATTAAGTTAGTCTGACATGACCTGTCCCTCACAAACCCATGCTGGTTCTTGCTAATAATCCTAGCGGACTGTAGATACTCCTGTATGCCGTCCCTTAGAATTCCTTCAAATATTTTCCCCACTATAGATGTTAAACTAACTGGTCTGTAGTTTCCCGGAAGATTTTGGATCCCTTTTTAAATAATGGCACTACCTCAGCTATATGCCAATCCTTCGGTACCATGCCTGATCAAATTGAACTATTGAAAATCAAGTATAGGGGTCGTTCTAGTTGTGAACTAAGCTCCATAAGAACCCTCGGGTGAAGTCCATCAGGACCAGGTGATTTATTAATCTTAATTTTGCTTAGTTTCTCCCGGACTACTTCTTCGCTTAAACAAGTATCTAACCATGAATCATTACTGTCACAATTGTTATGCTCTACTCCCACCATCAGTTCTTCACTGGTGAATACTGATGAAAAGAATTTGTTCAGTATTTCTGCTTTTATTTCGTCATCATTTATCAATTCTCCTAATTCATCTTTTAATGGACCTATATTCTCCTTTTTTAATCTTTTACCATTTATGTATTTAAAAAACTTTTTAGGATTGGTTTTACTCTCTGTAGCGATTTGCTTTTCATTTTCCATTTTAGCTGCTCTTATTCCTTTTTTGCACTTCTTATTACACTCCTTGTAATACTTGAAAGACTCCTCCTTTCCATTAGATTTAAATGCTTTGAAAGCTCGCTTTTTTTATCCATTTCTGCCTTAACCTTCTTGTTAAGCCACATCGGTTTGAGTTTAATACTCCTGCGTTTACTGCCCATGGGAATAAAGTTATGAATATTGGCCATCACGAGTGTTGAAGGGGGTTTTCCACTCATCGACACTTCGGATCCTGATGAGATTATAAGCCCTGCGGAGATCTAGCTTGGTGAAGATACTGGCACCTTTGACTGTCGAATAGTTCCGTGATTAATGGCAGAGAGTAGCTGTTCATAATAGTGATGTCAGTTAGACCTCAGTAATCGATGCAGGGGCGTTATAATCCGTCTTTTTTCTTGACAAAGAAAACCCCCACTCCTGCTGGAGATGAGAAAGGATGGATGGATGAACCCTTTCTGCAGATTTTCTCTTATGTACTCACTCATAGCGAGGGTCTCAGGAACGGAGAGAGGATATGTGCGTCCTTTAGGTGGGTTTTTCCCTGGGAGGAGATCAATGGGACAATCCCATTCTCGATGGGGAGGCAGAACGTCAGCTGCCTTTTCACTGAAGACGTCAGCAAAATCTTTGTAGGCCTCAGGAAGTCCAGACTGGGGTTTTAATCCTAAAGATCTCACGGGACAGATTTGAGCCAAACAGGAATGGAAACAGGAAGGACTCCATGCTGTGAGCTGTAGTGTGGACCAGTTGATTTGTGGAATGTGTATTTGAAGCCAGGACATGCCCAGTATGATCTTATGAGTGGCTTTGGGGATGACCAAAAGTTCAATGAACTCGGAATGGAGGAAGCCCACTCCCAGGACCACTGGCTTAGTCTGATGGTTGATGGAACCCTCGGCAATACGACTACCATCCACAGCAGTGAGGTAGACTGGGCAAGACAACTTTAAAACAGGAAGATGGATCTTATCAACTGCAGCTTGTGTAATAAAGTTCCCAGCAGCATCACAATCTACTAAAGGAGAAAAGGTATGTAATCCACTCTGTGTTTCCAATGTTACAGGGAGAATGAGGTCTTGAGAAGAAGGAGCTTTGGCTGAAATTCTTAACTTGACTCCTCCTTTGCAAGTTAGGATCTGGCGTTTCCCGAATGAGAAGGACAGGAACCAATCATGTGACCAGCAGCAGCACAATATAGACACAGTCTCTCCCGTAACCTTCTTGACCGCTCCTCAGGGGTTAAACGGGACCTATTCATTTGCATACGCTCATCAGGAGTAGTGGGTAGGGACTGTTCTTGAGGCATAGCCCGATGCTTGCAAGGGTCACTTCGAGAACGTTCACTGGTTCTTTTGCGTAAACGCAGGTCCAATTTCACACATATTGAAATTAAAGTTTCCAGTTGCTCTGGGAGATCTCGGGTTGCCAACTCATCTTTTATACGGTCAGACAGTCCAGGCCAGAATGCAGCAACCAATGCTTGATTATTACATTTAACCTCTGATACCAATGTCTGGTACTGGATGATATATTGTCCCATGGTGCGTGTTCCCTGGCGAATCTGGAGGATGTCAGGAGAGGCAGATATTGTACGCCCAGGTTCATCAAAGATGCGTTGGAATGCAGCAACAAATTCTGTATAGTTGTTTAGGAGAGAATCTGCTCGCTCTCATAACGGGGAGACCCAAATCAAGGCAGGACCAGTCAGGAGGGACACAATGTATGCAACCTTTGTTCTAGATGTCGGGAAGATGTGCGGCAGCAATTCACAGTGGACTTCACACTGATTCAGGAATCCACGACACATTTTGGGATTGCCATCGAATTTACTAGGTGTAGGAAGATAGAGGCGAGACACTGGAGAGGTAGCAACTGGAGAATCTGAAGCTGTGGACTGGAAACTGTAGCTGTAGCTGGAGTAACAGATTTTGTAAGAGACTGTTGTAACGTGTCCAGTCGGGAAGAAATCCCTTGCAGGAATTGTATAATCTGCTGTTGTGCAGCCTCTTGACCATTGAGTCGTGACACTAAAGTTTAATGGACCCCTGCCCCCACACTCTGACCGCCATCCGGGTCCATGGGCCTTGAACAAACTGTCAGGTCTGTAACTGTGTCTGTTCCCGGAGGGGGCACTAGTGGGTCAGTGGTGGTGCGGTGGAGGAAACGAGAAGGCTGTAGAAGATTCCTGCACATGCGCGCAATGATATTTATTTAGCACACAAAGGTATGAACAGTCACTAAAACACAATAATAATGCTGATGATTTGAGCATTGAAGCTGACAGAGGTATAACTACAGTCTCAGGTGATGATCTGTAAACCAGTGCGATTAACAACAGTGGTGACCGGCCTGGAAGCCAATGGCAAACATTGATGGTTGACTTGGAAGTCGATGGTAACAGGATCAAATCTGCAGATGATGATAATGCAACTGATGACAGTGAACACAGGCAATAGTAACTCCGGTAATTGGTCTGGAAACCAACAGCAATAGATTCACACAGTCTGTATATATGCACAAGTCCACAGAGCCAAGCAAGGCTATAGCAGGAGACAGTTGGTAATATACAAGCTGGTTGTTTTGAGTGCCAGATGGAATAGCACAGTGCTGAACGCAGATAAACAACACACAGGTGAGAATGGGAAGTAGCACCTGGAGAGAGTCTCTTACTGCATGCAGAGGTGGAAGCTGACTGTGGAAGGAGTTGCAGCAGAGCTGGATGGCTGGAGCCTGTAGTTCCACGGAGACAATGGAGCAAGGAAAACACTGGAGACAGAAGACTGGAGCCAGGAGACGCTGTACACTGGATGTGACGCGTTGTTCAAGGCGATGAGACTGAGCCGATGTTCTGGATTTATACCCCCTGGTCAGCAGGCATTGGATGCTTGAATCATGTGTGCAGACACAGCGCAGGATTGGGTGTTTGCAGGTCAGCTGACTGCAAGTGTTATGGCGGCACGCATGCGGCACAGATGGTGGGTACACACTAGATGGACTTCAGGGGTACACAATGACAATGGGCACCGTGCCCACGGACAGAGCATTCATGCAGCCGCCAACTGGGGCCGTTACCTCTGGAGGCCTGCACACCAGCGCACTGGTAAGTGAGATGCCACTGAACGCCAATTCCTGACAGTACCTATGTGACATCACAATCGATTCAACTGCAGGCAGCTAGATTGTACCACTGTGACATCACAATGCATTCACCTGTAGGCAGCTTGGTAGTACCTCTTTGAAATCACAATGCATTCTGCTACAGGCAGCTAGACATTACCTTTGTGATATTACAATTCATTGGGCTGCAGGCAGTTCAACTGTTCCTCTGTGACATCATAATGCCTTCAGCTGTAGGCAGCTTGACAGTAGCTCTTTGACATCACAATGCCTTCAGCTATAGGCAGCTTGACAGTACCTCTTTGACATCACAATGCATTCACCTTAAGGCAGCTAGACAGTACCAATGTGACATCACAATGCATTCAGCTGGAAGCAGCTTGACAGTCCCTCTGTGACATCACAACGCATTCAGCTTAAGGCAGCTAGATAGTACCACTGTTACATCACAATGCATTTAGCTGCAGGCAGCTAGAAAGTACCTCTGTGACATCACAATCAATTCAGCTGCAGGCAGCTACACAGTACCAATGTGACATCACAATGCATTCAGCTATAGGCAACTAGACTGTACCTCTGTGACAAAACAATGCATTCAGCTTTAAACAGCTAGACGTACCACTGTGACATTACAATGCATTCAGCTACAGGCAGCTAGACAGTGTCTATGTGACATTACAATCAATACAGGTGCAGGCAGCTAGACAGTACCACTGTGACATCACAATGCTTTCAGTTGCAGTAAATTAGATAGTACCTCTATGATGTCACAATGAATTCAGCTGCATCCAGTTCAACAGTACTTCTGTGACATCACAATGCATTCAGCTGCAGGCAGCTAGACAGTACCACTGTGACATCACAATGCATTTAGCTGAAGGCAGCCAGACAGTACCTCTGTGACATCACAATGCATTCAGCTGCAGGCAGCTAGACAGTACCACTGTGACATCACAATGAATACAGCTGCAGGAAACTAGACAGAACCTCTATGATGTCACAATGCATTAAGCTGAAGGCAGCTAGACAGTACCTTTGTAACATCACAATGCATTAATCTGTAGGAAGCTAGACAGTACCACTATGGCATCACATTTAGGGATGACCAGGTGCAGTTCTCAGAGAATCTAACCCCCTCAGAACCTAGGGGATCCGGGGTGATACGAGCAACAGCTCGGATATCCTTACGTGCCCCGTATCCCTAATCGAGGGAAAACCTCAGGATCTTGCTGTCGGATCCTAAAGTTTTGCCTCTGACGTTGGTCTCCATAGTAACCTATGGAAGACTGCTGATTGGCTGAAAGAGCCGTCTTTCACTGCTCTCAGCCAATCAGCGTGTCTGTATAGGCTTCAATGGCTTAGATTGATACCCCCACAGCACTAATAGCACCATCTCCCGCACTGCTGACACCTCCGCCTGCAGTGCCAACAGTCCTACACTACCAGCACCCCTGCACTGCCCGCACCACCTCACTGCCCACACTGCCAGCTTTCCTGCACTGAGGACACTTCCTGCACTGCCGACGCTGCTGGCACCTCTGCACTGAGGACACCTCTGGCACCCCCGCACTGCCGGACCCCTGCACTGAGGACACTGCTTGCACTCCTGCACTGAGGACGCAACTATCACTCCCACACTGCTGACACTGCTGGCACCCCTGCACTGGTGACACTGCCGGCACTCCTGCACTGAGGAAACTGCAAGCACTCCTGCACTGAGGACACATCTGGCACCCTTGCACTGCCGACACTGTTGGCACCACCTAACTGAGGACTCCGCTGGCACCCATGCACTACCAACACTGCCGGCACCACCATTCTGAGGACACAGCTGACACCCCTGCACTACTGACACTACTGCTCTAAGGACACCACTGGCGCCACCACACTGAGGACACTTCTGGCACCCTTGCACTGCTGACACTGTTGGAATCACTGCACTGAGGACACCGCTGGCACCCTTGCACTGCCAACATTACCAACACCACAGCATTGAGGATACCGCTTGCAGCCAGGCACTGCCAACACTGCAGGCACCACCGCACTGAGGATACCGCTGACACCCTTGCTCCGTTGGCACCCCTACACTGCTGACATCACACTGAAGACACAGCTGACATCCCCGCACTGAGGACCCTCTATTACAGTAAGTGCACTATTGGGGTATGTACTGTATCCGACTTACACAGTAACCCGTGCTGTATCTGACCCACACTGTATCCGACCTACGCTGTATCTAACCCACACTGTATTTGACCTGCACTGTAACCTGCACTTTATCCAGCTCACGCTGTTTGACCCACAATATATACAACTCACAGTGTATGCGACCCATACTGTATCTGACCTGCACTGTACCTGACGCGCACTTTATCTGACCTTGCACTGTAGCCAACCCTCACTTTACGTGACACTCACTGTATCCAACCTGCACTGTAGCCTACACTGTATCCAACCCGCACTCTGACCTGCACTGTATCCGACCCGAACTGTATCCTACCTGCACTGTATCTGACCTTGCACTGTAGCAAACGCGCACTGTATCCAACCCACACTCTGACCTGCGCTATATCCAACCTGCACTGTAACTTGCACTGTATCTGAACCACACTGTATCCAACCCACACTGTATCCAGTCCGCACTTTATGTGATCTGCACTATATACAACCCGCAATGAATTCCACCTACACTGTATCCGACCTGCCCTGCATCCACCTGCACTGTATCTGACCCACACTGTAACCTGCATTGTATCCGACCCACTTTGTATCCAACCTACACTGTAACCCACCCTGTGTCTGACCTGCACTGTATCCGACTAGCACTGTAACCTCGTCAATATTTAACTGTGTGTCCCAAAGTATTCCACACTGTACTACGCACGTATAGAATGCTGTTTTTTGTGATTGGGGAGATATTAGGGAGCTGCTCGACAAAAAGGCTGATTGATTGGGGCTTTACATGGGCACAGAGTGTTATGCGGACTACAGTGTGCTATGGGCTATCTGATGGTTCTTTGTGACGCTCACATAACTACCCTTGCCCAGCAGTCTTTTAGCCTCCTGCAGCCAAAGACTTCACCTATAGCAGCCGCCTTTCCAGGGCAGATTAGGTCCACCCCGTACTCAGATGCCCCCAGGTTTTATGTATAGACAAGGCGGCTATTGGAGCCTGGGCAAGAGTAGGTTGCAGTACGGTGAGACGTACACTGAACCCTATCTAGATACCGCTGCACTACACACGGACAGAGAGAAATAACCAAATGCACATGAGTGCAATAATGTACAGGTTGGAATATAGGTGGTCATTCCGAGTTGATCGCACGCTGCCGATTTTCGCTGTGCTGCGATCAGGTCTCTACTGCGCATGCGTATGCACCACAATGCGCACACGCGTCGTACGGGTACAATGCGGATCGTTGCAGAGCTATGGATTTAACGAAGAAACCATTCCCACATCCGATCGCAAGATGATTGACAGAAAGAGGGCGTTTATGGGTGTCAACTGACCGTTTTCTGGAAGTGGTAGGGAAAACGCAGGCGTGTCCGGGCGTTTGGAGGGCGGGTGTGTGACGTCAATTCTGGCACCAAAAAGACTGAAGTAATCACAAGGGCTGAATAAGTTCAGACCTACTCTGAAACTGCACAAAATGTTTTTGCAGAGCTCGGCTGCACAGGCGTTCACACACTTGCAAAGTGAAAATACACTCCCCCGTGGGGGGTGACTATGCGTTTGCACGGCTGTTAAAAACAGGTAGCGTGCGATCAACTCGCAATGACCCCCTTAATCTTAATGCAATCAATATGTATATACTACAATGCACAGGTTGTTATTAGCAACAAGACCATATATTCATGTATAATGCACAGGGTGTTATGAGCAGAGGCAGAACTCTGGGAGGCAACGGAGTAATCTGCCGCCGGGCTCCTGCTCTGAAAGGCGGCACCTCACCTCCCATTCTGTGACACCATTGAATTAAGTTAATTGATAGCTGTCGCTGTCTTTTCAGTGGCCGACTTCCTCACTGGTCCCTGCACCTTACAAATCACACCCTCTTTATTATACTGAATATACACATTTTGCAAGCAGACACCTTACTGATGAAGCGGTTTGCTCCTGTATAGGAAATATGAGAATTTTAACTATATGAAGATACTTCTCTGACAAGTACATGTAACTTCATATAGTTAGAATTCTCATGCTTTCTCTGCAGGAGCAAATAGCTCCATCAGTAAAGTGTCTGCTGTTAGTGTAACAGGTCATGGGTTGTAATCCTGGGTATGACTGCTAAGAAATGTGTGATTTAAAACACACACACACACACACACACACACACACACACACACACACACACACACACACACACACACACACACACACACACACACACACACACACACACACACACACACACACACACACACACACACACACACACACACACACACACACACACACACACACACACACACACACACACACACACACACACACACACCTGACCCTCTCCATGAGGGAGAAAATGCTCTGGTAATGTATGATTGCCATTACCTGTGGTGAAACACCTTTCTTATCAATTAACTAGCTCACAACAGGTGATGGCAATCATACATGTCCAGGAACAGAGCATTTTCTCCCTCATGGAGAGGGTCAGGTAGGCAAGTATGGCCATGGGTCACTAATGACTGGCAGTCTGTGTCACGAGCCACCGCTGCGGCTCATTCCTGTTTATGTTTGTCTGTTGTATTTTTGTTAGTATTCCAGGTTTTCTTTTGTACTTGTTTGTGTTAAATGTAACTGCAGCCTGTCTCTTGCATACCTTCCAACATGACCCTCTGCAGGAGGGACGCAATGCTCTGCTTCTGGACTTTTCTCTTAATTTTGTGTGTGTGTGCGCATGTGTGTGTGTATTGAGTCTCCTCATCAAAGGGCCTAGCCTTCCTGGCTGCTCTGATTGGCAATTCCTCCTAATATTACTAGAGATGTGCACTTGAAATTTTTCGGGTTTTGGTTTTGGGTTCGGTTCCGCGGCCGTGTTTTGGGTTCGACCGCGTTTTGGCAAAACCTCACCGAATTTTTTTTTGTCGGATTCGGGTGTGTTTTGGATTCGGGTGTTTTTTTTTAAAAAACACTAAAAAACAGCTTAAATCATAGAATTTGGGGGTCATTTTGATCCCAAAGTATTATTAACCTCAAAAACCATAATTTCCACTCATTTTCAGTCTATTCTGAATACCTCACACCTCACAATATTATTTTTAGTCCTAAAATTTGCACCTAGGTCGCTGGATGACTATGCTAAGCGACCCTAGTGGCCGACACAAACACTGTGCCCATCTAGGAGTGGCACTGCAGTGTCACGCAGGATGGCCCTTCCAAAAAACACTCCCCAAACAGCACATGACGCAAAGAAAAAAAGAGGCGCAATGAGGTAGCTGTGTGAGTAAGATAAGCGACCCTAGTGGCCGACACAAACACCGGGCCCATCTAGGAGTGGCACTGCAGTGTCACGCAGGATGGCCCTTCCAAAAAACCCTCCCCAAACAGCACATGACGCAAAGAAAAAAAGAGGCGCAATGAGGTAGCTGTGTGAGTAAGATAAGCGACCCTAGTGGCCGACACAAACACCGGGCCCATCTAGGAGTGGCACTGCAGTGTCACGCAGGATGGCCCTTCCAAAAAACCCTCCCCAAACAGCACATGACGCAAAGAAAAAAAGAGGCGCAATGAGGTAGCTGTGTGAGTAAGATAAGCGACCCTAGTGGCCGACACAAACACCGGGCCCATCTAGGAGTGGCACTGCAGTGTCACGCAGGATGGCCCTTCCAAAAAACATTCCGCAAACAGCACATGACGCAAAGAAAAATTAAAGAAAAAAGAGGTGCAAGATGGAATTGTCCTTGGGCCCTCCCACCCACCCTTATGTTGTATAAACAGGACATGCACACTTTAACCAACCCATCATTTCAGTGACAGGGTCTGCCACACGACTGTGACTGAAATGACGGGTTGGTTTGGACCCCCACCAAAAAAGAAGCAATTAATCTCTCCTTGCACAAACTGGCTCTACAGAGGCAAGATGTCCACCTCATCATCATCCTCCGATATATCACCGTGTACATCCCCCTCCTCACAGATTATCAATTCGTCCCCACTGGAATCCACCATCTCAGCTCCCTGTGTACTTTGTGGAGGCAATTGCTGCTGGTCAATGTCTCCACGGAGGAATTGATTATAATTCATTTTAATGAACATCATCTTCTCCACATTTTCTGGAAGTAACCTCGTACGCAGATTGCTGACAAGGTGAGCGGCGGCACTAAACACTCTTTCGGAGTACACACTTGTGGGAGGGCAACTTAGGTAGAATAAAGCCAGTTTGTGCAAGGGCCTCCAAATTGCCTCTTTTTCCTGCCAGTATAAGTACGGACTGTCTGACGTCCCTACTTGGATGCGGTCACTCATATAATCCTCCACCATTCTTTCAATGGTGAGAGAATCATATGCAGTGACAGTAGACGACATGTCCGTAATCGTTGTCAGGTCCTTCAGTCCGGACCAGATGTCAGCATCAGCAGTCGCTCCAGACTGCCCTGCATCACCGCCAGCGGGTGGGCTCGGAATTCTGAGCCTTTTCCTCGCACCCCCAGTTGCAGGAGAATGTGAAGGAGGAGATGTTGACAGGTCGCGTTCCGCTTGACTTGACAATTTTGTCACCAGCAGGTCTTTGAACCCCAGCAGACACAGCCGGAAAGAGAGATCCATGGTAGGTTTTAAATCTAGGATCGAGCACGGTGGCCAAAATGTAGTGCTCTGATTTCAACAGATTCCTTGTTAAGCGAATTAAGGGCTCCATCCACAAGTCCCACATGCCTAGCGGAATCGCTCCATGTTAGCTCCTCCTTCAATGTCTCCAGCTTCTTCTGCAAAAGCCTGATGAGGGGAATGACCTGACTCAGGCTGGCAGTGTCTGAACTGACTTCACGTGTGGCAAGTTCAAAGGGCATCAGAACCTTGCACAACGTTGAAATCATTCTCCACTGCGCTTGAGACAGGTGCATTCCACCTCCTATATCGTGCTCAATTGTATAGGCTTGAATGGCCTTTTGCTGCTCCTCCAACCTCTGAAGCATATAGAGGGTTGAATTCCACCTCGTTACCACTTCTTGCTTCAGATGATGGCAGGGCAGGTTCAGTAGTTTTTGGTGGTGCTCCAGTCTTCTGTACGTGGTGCCTGTACGCCGAAAGTGTCCCGCAATTCTTCTGGCCACCGACAGCATCTCTTGCACGCCCCTGTCGTTTTTTAAAAAATTCTGCACCACCAAATTCAAGGTATGTGCAAAACATGGGACGTGCTGGAATTTGCCCATATTTAATGCACACACAATATTGCTGGCGTTTTCCGATGCCACAAATCCACAGGAGAGTCCAATTGGGGTAAGCCATTCCGCGATGATCTTCCTCAGTTGCCGTAAGAGGTTTTCAGCTGTGTGCGTATTCTGGAAAGCAGTGATACAAAGCGTAGCCTGCCTAGGAAAGAGTTGGCATTTGCGAGATGCTGCTACTGGTGCCGCCGCTGCTGTTCTTGCGGCGGGAGTCCATACATCTACCCAGTGGGCTGTCACAGTCATATAGTCCTGACCCTGCCCTGCTCCACTTGTCCACATGTCCGTGGTTAAGTGGACATTGGGTACAGCTGCATTTTTTAGGACACTGGTGAGTCTTTTTCTGAGGTCTGTGTACATTTTTGGTATCGCCTGCCTAGAGAAGTGGAACCTAGATGGTATTTGGTAACGGGGGCACACTACCTCAAGAAATTGTGTAGTTCCCTGTGAACTAACGGCGGATACCGGACGCACGTCTAACACCAACATAGTTGTCAAGGCCTCAGTTATCCGCTTTGCAGCAGGATGACTGCTGTGATATTTCATCTTCCTCGCAAAGGACTGTTGGACAGTCAATTGCTTACTGGAAGTAGTACAAGTGGTCTTCCGACTTCCCCTCTGGGATGACCATCGACTCCCAGCAGCAACAACAGCAGCAGCGCCAGCAGCAGTAGGCGTTACACGCAAGGATGCATCGGAGGAATCCCAGGCAGGAGAGGAATCGTCAGAATTGCCAGTGACATGGCCTGCAGGACTATTGGCATTCCTGGGGAAGGAGGAAATTGACACTGAGGGAGTTGGTGGGGTGGTTTGCGTGAGCTTGGTTACAAGAGGAAGGGATTTACTGGTCAGTGGACTGCTTCCGCTGTCACCCAAAGTTTTTGAACTTGTCACTGACTTATTATGAATGCGCTGCAGGTGACGTATAAGGGAGGATGTTCCGAGGTGGTTAACGTCCTTACCCCTACTTATTACAGCTTGACAAAGGCAACACACGGCTTGACACCTGTTGTCCGCTTTTCTGTTGAAATACCTCCACACTGAAGAGCTGATTTTTTTGGTATTTTCACCAGGCATGTCAACGGCCATATTCCTCCCACGGACAACAGGTGTCTCCCCGGGTGCCTGACTTAAACAAACCACCTCACCATCAGAATCCTCCTGGTCAATTTCCTCCCCAGCGCCAGCAACACCCATATCCTCCTCATCCTGGTGTACTTCAACACTGACATCTTCAATCTGACTATCAGGAACTGGACTGCGGGTGCTCCTTCCAGCACTTGCAGGGGGCGTGCAAATGGTGGAAGGCGCATGCTCTTCACGTCCAGTGTTGGGAAGGTCAGGCATCGCAACCGACACAATTGGACTCTCCTTGTGGATTTGGGATTTCGAAGAACGCACAGTTCTTTGCGGTGCTTTTGCCAGCTTGAGTCTTTTCAGTTTTCTAGCGAGAGGCTGAG
Source organism: Pseudophryne corroboree (assembly GCF_028390025.1). Classification (NCBI taxonomy): domain Eukaryota; kingdom Metazoa; phylum Chordata; class Amphibia; order Anura; family Myobatrachidae; genus Pseudophryne; species Pseudophryne corroboree. The sequence goes on along the minus strand of NC_086449.1, from coordinate 567,888,779 downwards.
TGCGTCCATCCTCATGTGAAGCTGAACCACTAGCCATGAACATAGGCCAGGGCCTCAGCCGTTCCTTGCCACTCCGTGTGGTAAATGGCATATTGGCAAGTTTACGCTTCTCCTCCGACAATTTTATTTTAGGTTTTGGAGTCCTTTTTTTACTGATATTTGGTGTTTTGGATTTGACATGCTCTGTACTATGACATTGGGCATCGGCCTTGGCAGACGACGTTGCTGGCATTTCATCGTCTCGGCCATGACTAGTGGCAGCAGCTTCAGCACGAGGTGGAAGTGGATCTTGATCTTTCCCTAATTTTGGAACCTCAACATTTTTGTTCTCCATATTTTAATAGGCACAACTAAAAGGCACCTCAGGTAAACAATGGAGATGGATGGATACTAGTATACTTATGGATGGACTGCCGAGTGCCGACACAGAGGTAGCTACAGCCGTGGACTACCGTACTGTGTCTGCTGCTAATATAGACTGGATGATAATGAGATGAAATCAATATATATATATGTATGTATATATAATATCACTAGTACTGCAGCCGGACAGGTAGATAATATATTTATTAGGTAATGATGACTGATGACGGACCTGCTGGACACTGTCAGCTCAGCAGCACCGCAGACTGCTACAGTAAGCTACTATACTATAGTAGTATGTACAAAGAAGAAAGAAAAAAAAAACACGGGTAGGTGGTATACAATTATGGATGGACTGCCGAGTGCCGACACAGAGGTAGCTACAGCCGTGGACTACCGTACTGTGTCTGCTGCTAATATAGACTGGATGATAATGAGATGAAATCAATATATATATATGTATGTATATATAATATCACTAGTACTGCAGCCGGACAGGTAGATAATATATTTATTAGGTAATGATGACTGATGACGGACCTGCTGGACACTGTCAGCTCAGCAGCACCACAGACTGCTACAGTAAGCTACTATACTATAGTAGTATGTACAAAGAAGAAAGAAAAAAAAAAAACCACGGGTAGGTGGTATACAATTATGGATGGACTGCCGAGTGCCGACACAGAGGTAGCTACAGCCGTGGACTAACGTACTGTGTCTGCTGCTAATATAGACTGGATGATTGATAATGAGATGAAATCAATATATATATGTATGTATATATAATATCACTAGTACTGCAGCCGGACAGGTAGATAATATATTTATTAGGTAATGATGACTGATGACGGACCTGCTGGACACTGTCAGCTCAGCAGCACCGCAGACTGCTACAGTAAGCTACTATACTATAGTAGTATGTACAAAGAAGAAAGAAAAAAAAAAAACCACGGGTAGGTGGTATACAATTATGGATGGACTGCCGAGTGCCGACACAGAGGTAGCTACAGCCGTGGACTACCGTACTGTGTCTGCTGCTAATATAGACTGGATGATAATGAGATGAAATCAATATATATATATGTATGTATATATAATATCACTAGTACTGCAGCCGGACAGGTAGATAATATATTTATTAGGTAATGATGACTGATGACGGACCTGCTGGACACTGTCAGCTCAGCAGCACCGCAGACTGCTACAGTAAGCTACTATACTATAGTAGTATGTACAAAGAAGAAAGAAAAAAAAAAACCACGGGTAGGTGGTATACAATTATGGATGGACTGCCGAGTGCCGACACAGAGGTAGCTACAGCCGTGGACTAACGTACTGTGTCTGCTGCTAATATAGACTGGATGATTGATAATGAGATGAAATCAATATATATATGTATGTATATATAATATCACTAGTACTGCAGCCGGACAGGTAGATAATATATTTATTAGGTAATGATGACTGATGACGGACCTGCTGGACACTGTCAGCTCAGCAGCACCGCAGACTGCTACAGTAAGCTACTATACTATAGTAGTATGTACAAAGAAGAAAGAAAAAAAAAACCACGGGTAGGTGGTATACAATTATGGATGGACTGCCGAGTGCCGACACAGGGGTAGCTACAGCCGTGGACTAACGTACTGTGTCTGCTGCTAATATAGACTGGATGATTGATAATGAGATGAAATCAATATATATATGTATGTATATATAATATCACTAGTACTGCAGCCGGACAGGTAGATAATATATTTATTAGGTAATGATGACTGATGACGGACCTGCTGGACACTGTCAGCTCAGCAGCACCGCAGACTGCTACAGTAAGCTACTATACTATAGTAGTATGTACAAAGAAGAAAGAAAAAAAAAAACCACGGGTAGGTGGTATACAATTATGGATGGACTGCCGAGTGCCGACACAGAGGTAGCTACAGCCGTGGACTAACGTACTGTGTCTGCTGCTAATATAGACTGGATGATTGATAATGAGATGAAATCAATATATATATGTATGTATATATAATATCACTAGTACTGCAGCCGGACAGGTAGATAATATATTTATTAGGTAATGATGACTGATGACGGACCTGCTGGACACTGTCAGCTCAGCAGCACCGCAGACTGCTACAGTAAGCTACTATACTATAGTAGTATGTACAAAGAAGAAAGAAAAAAAAAAAAACACGGGTAGGTGGTATACAATTATGGATGGACTGCCGAGTGCCGACACAGAGGTAGCTACAGCCGTGGACTAACGTACTGTGTCTGCTGCTAATATAGAGTCTAGACTGGATGATAAATTATTGATAATGAGATGAAATCAATATAATATCACTAGTACTGCAGCCGGACAGGTACTATATATATTTATTATGTAATGACTGATGACGGACCTGCTGGACACTGTCAGGTCAGCACAGCACCGCAGACTGCTACAGTAAGCTACTATAGTAGTATGTATAAAGAAGAATGAAAAAAAAAAAAACCACGGGTAGGTGGTATACAATATTATATATATATATATATTATATATAATTATATATATATATATATATATATATATATATATTAAACTGGTGGTGATTGATTATTAAACTGGTGGTCACTTCAGGTCACGTTGCAACTTGCAACTAGTACTCCGAGGCCTAAGCAGACAATCACAAAATATATTATTATACTAGTGGTCAGTGTGGTCACAACAATGGCAGTGTGGCACTGACTCTGGCAGCAAAAGTGTGCACTGTACGTTATATGTACTCCTGAGTCCTGCTCTCAGACTCTAACTGCTCCCCACTGTCAGTGTCTCCCCCACAAGTCAGATAATACACTTACAGTCACACTATCTAATCTATAAATATCACTTCAGCAAGTAGTATAGTAGTATACAGTATAGTAGTACTCCTCCTAATAATGCTCCCCAAAATACTGTGTCTCTCTCTTCTCTAAACGGAGAGGACGCCAGCCACGTCCTCTCCCTATGACTCTCAATGCACGTGTGAAAATGGCGGCGACGCGCGGCTCCTTATATAGAATCCGAGTCTCGCGAGAATCCGACAGCGTGATGGTGACGTTCGGGCGCGCTCGGGTTAGCCGAGCAAGGCGGGAAGATCCGAGCCTGCTCGGACCCGTGTAAAAAAACCTGAAGTTCGGGCGGGTTCGGATTCAGAGGAACCGAACCCGCTCATCTCTAAATATTACCCAGCCTGCCTTGAATCTTATGCATACTTGCCTACCTAACCCTCTCCATGAGGGAGAAAATGCTCTGTTCCTGGACTTTCCTGGTAATGTATGATTGCCATCACCTGTGGTGAGCTAGGTAATTGATAAGAAAGGTGTTTCAGCACAGGTGATGGCAATCATACATTACCAGGAAAGTCCAGGAACAGAGCATTTTCTCCCTCATGGAGAGGGTCAGGTAGGTAAGTACGATCTTATGCCAGTTATAGCTTGAAGCTTATTAATCCAGATAGTACTTGTGTCCAGCCCCTGTTCCTTGGTGAATCTAGAATCTGTACAATCGTGCTATTATTATTAGAGATGAGCGGGTTCGGTTTCTCTGAATCCGAACCCGCCAGAACTTCATGTTTTTTTTCACGGGTCCGTGCGACTCGGATCTTCCCGCCTTGCTCGGTTAACCCGAGCGCGCCCGAACGTCATCATGACGCTGTCGGATTCTCGCGAGGCTCGGATTCTATCGCGAGACTCGGATTCTATATAAGGAGCCGCGCGTCGCCGCCATTTTCACACGTGCATTGAGATTGATAGGGAGAGGACGTGGCTGGCGTCCTCTCCGTTTAGAATTAGAATAGATTAGAGAGACACTTGATTTACTAATTTTGGGGAGCATTAGGAGTACTCAGTAGTGTACAGTGCAGAGTTTTGCTGATAGTGACCAGTGACCACCACTTTTATTTATAATCCGTTCTCTGCCTGAAAAAAGCGATACACAGCACACAGTGACTCAGTCACATACCATATCTGTGTGCACTGCTCAGGCTCAGGCCAGTGTGCTGCATCATCTATATATATTATATATCTGTCTGACTGCTCAGCTCACACAGCTTATAATTGTGGGGGAGACTGGGGAGCACTACTGCAGTGCCAGTTATAGGTTATAGCAGGAGCCAGGAGTACATAATATTATATTAAAATTAAACAGTGCACACTTTTGCTGCAGGAGTGCCACTGCCAGTGTGACTAGTGACCAGTGACCTGACCACCAGTATATAATATTAGTAGTATACTATCTCTTTATCAACCAGTCTATATTAGCAGCAGACACAGTACAGTGCGGTAGTTCACGGCCGTGGCTACCTCTGTGTCGGCACTCGGCAGCCCGTCCATAATTGTATATACCAGTGACCTAACCGTGGTTTTTTTTTCTTTCTTTATACATACATACTAGTTACGAGTATACTATCTCTTTATCAACCAGTCTATATATTAGCAGCAGACACAGTACAGTGCGGTAGTTCACGGCTGTGGCTACCTCTGTGTCGGCACTCGGCAGCCCGTCCATAATTGTATATACCACCTAACCGTGGTTTTTTTTTCTTTCTTTATACATACATACTAGTTACGAGTATACTATCTCTTTATCAACCAGTCTATATATTAGCAGCAGACACAGTACAGTGCGGTAGTTCACGGCTGTGGCTACCTCTGTGTCGGCACTCGGCAGCCCGTCCATAATTGTATATACCACCTAACCGTGGTTTTTTTTTCTTTCTTTATACATACATACTAGTTACGAGTATACTATCTCTTTATCAACCAGTCTATATATTAGCAGCAGACACAGTACAGTGCGGTAGTTCACGGCTGTGGCTACCTCTGTGTCGGCACTCGGCAGCCCGTCCATAATTGTATATACCACCTAACCGTGGTTTTTTTTTCTTTCTTTATACATACATACTAGTTACGAGTATACTATCTCTTTATCAACCAGTCTATATATTAGCAGCAGACACAGTACAGTGCGGTAGTTCACGGCTGTGGCTACCTCTGTGTCGGCACTCGGCAGCCCGTCCATAATTGTATATACCACCTAACCGTGGTTTTTTTTTCTTTCTTTATACATTCATACTAGTTACGAGTATACTATCTCTTTATCAACCAGTCTATATATTAGCAGCAGACACAGTACAGTGCGGTAGTTCACGGCTGTGGCTACCTCTGTGTCGGCACTCGGCAGCCCGTCCATAATTGTATATACCACCTAACCGTGGTTTTTTTTTCTTTCTTTATACATACATACTAGTTACGAGTATACTATCTCTTTATCAACCAGTCTATATATTAGCAGCAGACACAGTACAGTGCGGTAGTTCACGGCTGTGGCTACCTCTGTGTCGGCACTCGGCAGCCCGTCCATAATTGTATATACCACCTAACCGTGGTTTTTTTTTCTTTCTTTATACATACATACTAGTTACGAGTATACTATCTCTTTATCAACCAGTCTATATATTAGCAGCAGACACAGTACAGTGCGGTAGTTCACGGCTGTGGCTACCTCTGTGTCGGCACTCGGCAGCCCGTCCATAATTGTATATACCACCTAACCGTGGTTTTTTTTTCTTTCTTTATACATACATACTAGTTACGAGTATACTATCTCTTTATCAACCAGTCTATATATTAGCAGCAGACACAGTACAGTGCGGTAGTTCACGGCTGTGGCTACCTCTGTGTCGGCACTCGGCAGCCCGTCCATAATTGTATATACCACCTAACCGTGGTTTTTTTTTCTTTCTTTATACATACATACTAGTTACGAGTATACTATCTCTTTATCAACCAGTCTATATATTAGCAGCAGACACAGTACAGTGCGGTAGTTCACGGCTGTGGCTACCTCTGTGTCGGCACTCGGCAGCCCGTCCATAATTGTATACTAGTATCCAATCCATCCATCTCCATTGTTTACCTGAGGTGCCTTTTAGTTGTGCCTATTAAAATATGGAGAACAAAAATGTTGAGGTTCCAAAATTAGGGAAAGATCAAGATCCACTTCCACCTCGTGCTGAAGCTGCTGCCACTAGTCATGGCCGAGACGATGAAATGCCAGCAACGTCGTCTGCCAAGGCCGATGCCCAATGGCATAGTACAGAGCATGTCAAAACCAAAACACCAAATATCAGTAAAAAAAGGACTCCAAAACCTAAAATAAAATTGTCGGAGGAGAAGCGTAAACTTGCCAATATGCCATTTACCACACGGAGTGGCAAGGAACGGCTGAGGCCCTGGCCTATGTTCATGGCTAGTGGTTCAGCTTCACATGAGGATGGAAGCACTCAGCCTCTCGCTAGAAAACTGAAAAGACTCAAGCTGGCAAAAGCACCGCAAAGAACTGTGCGTTCTTTGAAATCCCAAATCCACAAGGAGAGTCCAATTGTGTCGGTTGCGATGCCTGACCTTCCCAACACTGGACGTGAAGAGCATGCGCCTTCCACCATTTGCACGCCCCCTGCAAGTGCTGGAAGGAGCACCCGCAGTCCAGTTCCTGATAGTCAGATTGAAGATGTCAGTGTTGAAGTACACCAGGATGAGGAGGATATGGGTGTTGCTGGCGCTGGGGAGGAAATTGACCAGGAGGATTCTGATGGTGAGGTGGTTTGTTTAAGTCAGGCACCCGGGGAGACACCTGTTGTCCGTGGGAGGAATATGGCCGTTGACATGCCAGGTGAAAATACCAAAAAAATCAGCTCTTCGGTGTGGAGGTATTTCACCAGAAATGCGGACAACAGGTGTCAAGCCGTGTGTTCCCTTTGTCAAGCTGTAATAAGTAGGGGTAAGGACGTTAACCACCTCGGAACATCCTCCCTTATACGTCACCTGCAGCGCATTCATAATAAGTCAGTGACAAGTTCAAAAACTTTGGGTGACAGCGGAAGCAGTCCACTGACCAGTAAATCCCTTCCTCTTGTAACCAAGCTCACGCAAACCACCCCACCAACTCCCTCAGTGTCAATTTCCTCCTTCCCCAGGAATGCCAATAGTCCTGCAGGCCATGTCACTGGCAAGTCTGACGAGTCCTCTCCTGCCTGGGATTCCTCCGATGCATCCTTGCGTGTAACGCCTACTGCTGCTGGCGCTGCTGTTGTTGCCGCTGGGAGTCGATGGTCATCCCAGAGGGGAAGTCGTAAGCCCACTTGTACTACTTCCAGTAAGCAATTGACTGTTCAACAGTCCTTTGCGAGGAAGATGAAATATCACAGCAGTCATCCTACTGCAAAGCGGATAACTGAGTCCTTGACAACTATGTTGGTGTTAGACGTGCGTCCGGTATCCGCCGTTAGTTCACAGGGAACTAGACAATTTATTGAGGCAGTGTGCCCCCGTTACCAAATACCATCTAGGTTCCACTTCTCTAGGCAGGCGATACCGAGAATGTACACGGACGTCAGAAAAAGACTCACCAGTCTCCTAAAAAATGCAGTTGTACCCAATGTCCACTTAACCACGGACATGTGGACAAGTGGAGCAGGGCAGGGTCAGGACTATATGACTGTGACAGCCCACTGGGTAGATGTATGGACTCCCGCCGCAAGAACAGCAGCGGCGGCACCAGTAGCAGCATCTCGCAAACGCCAACTCTTTCCTAGGCAGGCTACGCTTTGTATCACCGCTTTCCAGAATACGCACACAGCTGAAAACCTCTTACGGCAACTGAGGAAGATCATCGCGGAATGGCTTACCCCAATTGGACTCTCCTGTGGATTTGTGGCATCGGACAACGCCAGCAATATTGTGTGTGCATTAAATATGGGCAAATTCCAGCACGTCCCATGTTTTGCACATACCTTGAATTTGGTGGTGCAGAATTTTTTAAAAAACGACAGGGGCGTGCAAGAGATGCTGTCGGTGGCCAGAAAAATTGCGGGACACTTTCGGCGTACAGGCACCACGTACAGAAGACTGGAGCACCACCAAAAACTACTGAACCTGCCCTGCCATCATCTGAAGCAAGAAGTGGTAACGAGGTGGAATTCAACCCTCTATATGCTTCAGAGGTTGGAGGAGCAGCAAAAGGCCATTCAAGCCTATACAATTGAGCACGATATAGGAGATGGAATGCACCTGTCTCAAGTGCAGTGGAGAATGATTTCAACGTTGTGCAAGGTTCTGATGCCCTTTGAACTTGCCACACGTGAAGTCAGTTCAGACACTGCCAGCCTGAGTCAGGTCATTCCCCTCATCAGGCTTTTGCAGAAGAAGCTGGAGGCATTGAAGAAGGAGCTAAAAGGGAGCGATTCCGCTAGGCATGTGGGACTTGTGGATGCAGCCCTTAATTCGCTTAACAAGGATTCACGGGTGGTCAATCTGTTGAAATCAGAGCACTACATTTTGGCCACCGTGCTCGATCCTAGATTTAAAGCCTACCTTGGATCTCTCTTTCCGGCAGACACAGGTCTGCTGGGGTTGAAAGACCTGCTGGTGACAAAATTGTCAAGTCAAGCGGAACGCGACCTGTCAACATCTCCTCCTTCACATTCTCCCGCAACTGGGGGTGCGAGGAAAAGGCTCAGAATTCCGAGCCCACCCGCTGGCGGTGATGCAGGGCAGTCTGGAGCGACTGCTGATGCTGACATCTGGTCCGGACTGAAGGACCTGACAACGATTACGGACATGTCGTCTACTGTCACTGCATATGATTCTCTCAACATTGATAGAATGGTGGAGGATTATATGAGTGACCGCATCCAAGTAGGCACGTCACACAGTCCGTACTTATACTGGCAGGAAAAAGAGGCAATTTGGAGGCCCTTGCACAAACTGGCTTTATTCTACCTAAGTTGCCCTCCCACAAGTGTGTACTCCGAAAGAGTGTTTAGTGCCGCCGCTCACCTTGTCAGCAATCGGCGTACGAGGTTACATCCAGAAAATGTGGAGAAGATGATGTTCATTAAAATGAATTATAATCAATTCCTCCGCGGAGACATTGACCAGCAGCAATTGCCTCCACAAAGTACACAGGGAGCTGAGATGGTGGATTCCAGTGGGGACGAATTGATAATCTGTGAGGAGGGGGATGTACACGGTGATATATCGGAGGGTGAAGATGAGGTGGACATCTTGCCTCTGTAGAGCCAGTTTGTGCAAGGAGAGATTAATTGCTTCTTTTTTGGGGGGGGTCCAAACCAACCCGTCATATCAGTCACAGTCGTGTGGCAGACCCTGTCACTGAAATGATGGGTTGGTTAAAGTGTGCATGTCCTGTTTTGTTTATACAACATAAGGGTGGGTGGGAGGGCCCAAGGACAATTCCATCTTGCACCTCTTTTTTCTTTTCTTTTTCTTTGCATCATGTGCTGATTGGGGAGGTTTTTTTTGGAAGGGACATCCTGCGTGACACTGCAGTGCCACTCCTAGATGGGCCCGGTGTTTGTGTCGGCCACTAGGGTCGCTAATCTTACTCACACAGTCAGCTACCTCATTGCGCCTCTTATTTTCTTTGCGTCATGTGCTGTTTGGGGAGGGTTTTTTGGAAGGGACATCCTGCGTGACACTGCAGTGCCACTCCTAGATGGGCCCGGTGTTTGTGTCGGCCACTAGGGTCGCTAATCTTACTCACACAGCTACCTCATTGCGCCTCTTTTTTTCTTTGCGTCATGTGCTGTTTGGGGAGGGTTTTTTGGAAGGGACATCCTGCGTGACACTGCAGTGCCACTCCTAGATGGGCCCGGTGTTTGTGTCGGCCACTAGGGTCGCTAATCTTACTCACACAGCTACCTCATTGCGCCTCTTTTTTTCTTTGCGTCATGTGCTGTTTGGGGAGGGTTTTTTGGAAGGGACATCCTGCGTGACACTGCAGTGCCACTCCTAGATGGGCCCGGTGTTTGTGTCGGCCACTAGGGTCGCTAATCTTACTCACACAGCTACCTCATTGCGCCTCTTTTTTTCTTTGCGTCATGTGCTGTTTGGGGAGGGTTTTTTGGAAGGGCCATCCTGCGTGACACTGCAGTGCCACTCCTAGATGGGCCCGGTGTTTGTGTCGGCCACTAGGGTCGCTAATCTTACTCACACAGCTACCTCATTGCGCCTCTTTTTTTCTTTGCGTCATGTGCTGTTTGGGGAGGGTTTTTTGGAAGGGCCATCCTGCGTGACACTGCAGTGCCACTCCTAGATGGGCCCGGTGTTTGTGTCGGCCACTAGGGTCGCTAATCTTACTCACACAGCTACCTCATTGCGCCTCTTTTTTTCTTTGCGTCATGTGCTGTTTGGGGAGGGTTTTTTGGAAGGGACATCCTGCGTGACACTGCAGTGCCACTCCTAGATGGGCCCGGTGTTTGTGTCGGCCACTAGGGTCGCTTATCTTACTCACACAGCGACCTCGGTGCAAATTTTAGGACTAAAAATAATATTGTGAGGTGTGAGGTATTCAGAATAGACTGAAAATGAGTGTAAATTATGGTTTTTGAGGTTAATAATACTTTGGGATCAAAATGACCCCCAAATTCTATGATTTAAGCTGTTTTTTAGTGTTTTTTGAAAAAAACACCCGAATCCAAAACACACCCGAATCCGACAAAAAAAATTCGGTGAGGTTTTGCCAAAACGCGTTCGAACCCAAAACACGGCCGCGGAACCGAACCCAAAACCAAAACACAAAACCCGAAAAATTTCAGGCGCTCATCTCTAATTATTATAACACTGGTGATATCCAGTCCACTCAGAATCCTGTGTACCCTGTACCATATTTGCCTACCTGACCCTCTCCATGAGGGAGAAAATGCTCTGTTCCTGGACTTTCCTGGTAATGTATGATTGCCATCACCTGTGGTGAGCTAGTTAATTGATAAGAAAGGTGTTTCACCACAGGTGATGGCAATCATACATTACCAGGAAAGTCCAGGAACAGAGCATTTTCTCCCTCATGGAGAGGGTCAGGTAGGCAAGTATGCCCATGGCCCCCAGGAGGGAGGTACAGACTGGGCACTGAGAATAGGCATGTGCTGGGGCCATGTGCACTTGTGTAGGGGCCATCAATGTCTGCTGTTGCTATTTTACACATAGTTTCTAGGTTTTTTTTCTTTGTTGTTTGGTATATACTTTAGAGCAATGATATTCTACACACGATTCTCAGGAAATTTCTGTGTTGGATTGTTTTCTACTTAGTATTTGTGAGTTGGTTTTATTGGTTATTGCTAATACAGTACCATACCTCCCAACATGACCCTCTCCAGGAGGGACACAATGCTCTGCTTCTGGACTTTTCTCTTAATGTATGATTGCCATCACCTGTGTTGAACAGGTTTATGGATAAGAAAGGTGTTTCACCACAGGTGATGGCAATCATAGATTAAGAGGGAAGTCCAGGAGCAGAGCATTCTGTCCCTCCTGGAGAGGGTCATGTTGGGAGGTATGCAGTACTAATTTGTAAAACATTTTTAAAGAGAAATAACCGCTGTGTGTTTGTGCCGCTTCTCTGTTACTTAGTTTAGCCAGCCATGCTTTGGCCTGTGTTGATGAACAATATTGTGAGCAGTGAGGTGGTCAAAATTGACTGGAAATGAATGTTACTGAGGTTAATAATACTGTAGGAACAAAAACACCCCCAAAGAATGTTTAGTGCAGCTGGTAACCTTGTAAGCGATTGACGTAGGAGGTTACTTCCACAAAATGTGGAGAAGATGATGTTCATCAAAATGTAATATAAATTCAAGATTACCAGCTGCACTAAACACTCTTTTGGAGTACACACTGGAGGGGAAGGGGAGGGGGAGGGGGGGTGGGGGCAACTTAGGTAAAATAAAGTCAGTTTGTGCAAGGGCCTCCAAATTGCCTCTTTTTCCTGCCAGTATACATACGGACATGCATACTTGGATGCTGTCACTGATATAATCCCCCACCATTCTTTCAATGGTTACAGCATTATATGCAGTGACAGTAGATACTGTATGTCAGTAATAGTGGGCAGCTCCTTCAGTCCAGACCAGATGTCAACACTTGCTCCTGACTGCCCTGCATCACTGCCAGTGGGTGGGCTAGAAAATATTATTCTTTTCCTCGCAGCCCCAGTTGCGGGAGAAAATGAAGGAGGAGCTGTTGACGGGTTACGTTCTGCTTGAATTGACAATTTTCTCACTGGCAGGTCTTTGTACCTCTGCAGACTTGTGTCCGCCAGAGAGATACAACATAGGCTTTAAACCTAGGATCGAGTATGGTGGCCAAAATGTAGTGCTCTGATTTCAACATATTAGCCACCCTTGAATCCTGGCAAAGCGAATGAAGGGCTCCATCCACATGTCCCACATACTTAGCGGAATCGCTCCATCTTAGCTCCTCCTTCAATTTCTCCAGCTGCTTCTGCAAAAGCCTGATGAGGGCAATGACCTGAGTCAAGCAGCCAGTGTCTGAACTGACTTCATGTGTGGCAAGTTCAAAGGGTTGGAGAGCCTTGCACAACACAGAAATCATTCTGCACTGTGCTTGAGCCAGGTGCATTCCCCTTCCTTTGCCTATATCATAGGTGGATGTATAGCAGGGGTGGGGAACCTTTGGTCCTCCAGATGTTGTTGAACTACACATACCAGCATGCCTTGCTACAGTTTTGCTATGTGGCCATGCTAAAACTGTTGCAGGACATGCTGGGATGTGTAGGTTAACAACAGATGGAGGGCCGAAGGAACCCCATCCCTGATGTATAGGCTTGAATGGCCTTTTGCTGCTCCTCCATCCTCTGAAGCATATAGGGGGTCATTCTGACCCAATTGCCCGCTGCAGTTTATCGCAGCGCAGTGATCGCGTCAGATCTGCGCATGCGCCAGTGCTTCAGTGCACTGGCGCATGCTGGACGGCCGAAGGCTGTTGTACCGTAGCGATCGCCTGTGCTTGATTGACATGCAGAGGCGGTCACTGGGCGGGAGGGGGCTGGACGGCAGCATTAAGCAGGTGTGGCCGGACCGTTGGGGGGCAGGCCACGGTGGCTGCATGATGTCACACACAGCCCTGCGACCCAGGCAGCGAAGAGGTTCTCCCAGACAGCCGCAGGAACTGCACTGGCTGGGAGTTACTCCTGAAATGCAAAAGCATCGCCGCTGTGCGATGCTTTTGCATTTCTGTGTGTGTAGGGGGGGAGGCAGCACTGACATGCGGGGCGGACTATCCCTGTGCTGGGCATCCCCCCGAATGTCTGAGTGCCTGATCGTAGCTGTGCTAAATTTAGCACAGCTACGATCAACTCGGAATGAGCCCCTTAGAATGTTGAATTTCACCACGTTACCACCTCTTGCTTCAGGTGATGGCAGGGCAGATTCAGGAGTGTTTGCTGGTGCTCCAGTCTTCGGCATGCTGTCGCTGAATGTTGAAAGTGGCCCGCAATTTTTCGGGCCACTGACAGCATCTCCTGCATGCCCCTGTCATTTTTCAAAAAATTCTGCACCACCAAATGAATTGTATGTGCAAAACATGGGACGTGCTGGAATTTGCCCAGATGTAATACACGCACAATATTGGTGGTATTGTCCGATATCACAAATCCCCAGGAGAGTCTAAGTGGGGTAAGCCATCGTGCAATGATGTCCCTCAGTTTCCATAAGAGGTTGTCAGTGGTATGCCTCTTACGGAAACCTGTGATACACAGCGTAGACTGCCTAGGAACGAGTTGGCATTTGTGAGATGCTGCTGCTTATGGTGCCACTGCTGTTGTTGCTGCGGAAGGCAATACATCTACCCAGTGGGCTGTCACAGTCAGGGCCGGTGCAAGGGTGTTTGGTGCCCTTCTGCAAACAATGATTTTGCGCCCTCCCTCCCATACATAATAAAGGGACAGTGCATGCCAATGGGGTGTGGCCTTACAGGGAAGGGGCATGGACACACAATAGTACCCCTAATTCAAATTACGCAATACAGTGTTGTACAATTTTATTTACATTATACCACATGTATTGTCCCTGATTCATAGTGCACCAAATAGTAGTGTACCTAATTCACATTATGACACACAGTAGTGCTCCTTGAACACAGTACCCACAGTAGTGTCTCTTATACACATAACACCCACAATGGTAGTACCCCTCACACAGGGGCGGATCGAGAACAAAATGACAGGGGGGCACCATTTACAGGGGAAGAGGGGGGGATTATTTGTGCGTACTCCTGGAAAATTGGGTTTGGTTTTGCAACAAGGGCCGTGGCCTCAAAGGGAATGCTGTATCCACAAGCCACACCCTCATTTTCATCATACTTCCTCACCCTCTCCCCTTATACCAACCTCCCCACTCACTCCCCAGCTCAAGTCAACCTTTGCCTCCTCAGTCCTCATCCACTCACCTCAGCAGTCTCAGCCAGGCTCCTCTTCCCAGAATCTAGGCTTCAAGTGACCAACCTCTCTTTCCCCTCTGGCCCCTCTTCCCGCACACAGCAGTGCTCAGCACCTCACCCCAATCTCAGACTGTTTTTCTGAAGACAGGGAGAGCAGTGGGTGACGCTAGGGAATGGGTGACAGGGGGAGGCAGTGGGTGAAGACAGGGAATGTGTGACAGGGGGAGGCAATGGGTGATGCCACAGAATGGTTGACAGTGGGAGGCAGTGGGTGACACCAGGGAATGGTTGACAGTGGGAGGCAGTGGGTGACACCAGGGAATGGGTGACAGTGGGAGGCAGTGAGTGACACCAGGGAATGGGTGACAGGGGAAGGCAGTGGGTGATGACAGGGAATGTGTGACAGGGAGAGGCAGTGGGTGACACCAGGGAATGGGTGATAGTGGGAGTCGAAGAGGCAGTGGGTGACAGGAAAGGGTGATGGGGAAAGGCAGTTGGTGGTGATGAGAGAAGCAGACAGTGACAGAGAGAGGGTGATGCGGAGAGGGTGAAGGGGAGATAGTGATGCGGGAGAGAAGCAGAAGGTGAGGCAGTGGGTGATGGGGAGAAACAGAGGGAGACAGAAAGGTAGTGGGTGACAGGGTAGGTATTCGACCATCTGAGATCAACTGGGGTCTCTGTGCCTCTAGTCTAGTAGTTGCCATCCGGATGGATCAGTAAAAATGAACGAGTGTGTACAAAAATGTTATTTATATATATATATATATATATATATATATATGTATATATATACAGTACTATATACACACACGTAGCTGGACCGGCACTTCCTTAATGTGTAATGGCTGCTCCAGTGCCCTCAGTAAGAAACAGTTAGTGAATACAAAGGCAGCGGCACTCGGAGAACTTAAATCAATCAAAAGTGTGTTAAAACGACATCATGCCAGACACTGACGTTTCGGGGCCACAATGCCCCTTTGTCCAGGTGAGCAAAAAGAAAAAAAATGCGGTGTCAAGTTTTTGTCAAGGAGTCATGTTTTTATAATATATAACATCATATTAATTCTCTGAGTGCTGCTGCCTGTTTATCCCGTTTTGTGGCTACTCCATACAAGAGGGCACCAGAGTGGACTATCTGCAGGGGTTCACTACGGCTGGCCGGCGGTCGGGCTCCCGGCGACCAGCATCCCGGCGCCGGGAGCCCGACCGCCGGCTTACCGACAGCTTGGCGAGCGCAAATGAGCCCCTTGCGGGCTCGCTGCGCTCGCCACGCTACGGGCACGGTGGCGCGCTACGCGCGCCACACTATTTTATTCTCCCTCTATGGGGGTCGTGGACCCCCACGAGGGAAAATAAGTGTCGGTATGCCGGCTGTCGGGCTCCCGGCGCCGGTATACTGAGCGCCGGGAGCCCGACCGCCGGCAAACAGAAGACCACCCATCTGCAGTGGAGTGCCTGGCTGCCTGGGACCTCCCCTCCCATGGTATCTGGCATTTTTGTTTCAGTGTGGTGAGGGTAGACACAGCCTGGCAGTGACTAAGGAGCAGGAAGAAGAGGGCTGAGCACGGTGGCAGGTTGGTTGGTCCCTTGGGAGGGTCCAGCAATCTGTGAAGCAGTGTCACTGAAATGGCCCCAATATGTGTGGTGCCCTCATGCACAGGCAGGGTCATTTCCTTTAGGTTGCGCTGTTGGCAGCACAGCTGTCAGACCAGCCGTCAGCCCCTTTAATGAGCTTTTGCGTATGCGCACCATGCTCGAACGCTGCCCGAACGGAGCTGGAGCCACAGTAATTTGCTGGTAGGAAGGGTGTAGGGAGCTGTGGCAAGAGCACGGGTCCCGGATCAGTGGCCCAATCTGCCCCTGTGACCCTAACCATGGCAGTTGCTGCACAATAAATAAAGTGTGCTATAAATAAAATAATATTAAAAAATTCTCCTAAATGACAGGGGGGCATGTGACTTGGTGCCCCTCACCCATCTGATTCTGCCACTGCCCTTACACATAACGCCCACAGTAGTAGTGCCATACATAATGCCCACAGTAGTAGCGCCCCTTACACATAACACCCACAGTAGTCGTGCCACACAGAATGCCCGCAGTAGCCATGCCACACATAGTGCTCAAAGTAATCATGCCACACATAATGCCCACAGTAGTCAGGCCACATAACGCCCACAAAAGTCATGCCACACAGAATGCCCATAGTAGTCATGCCACACAACACCCACAATAGTCGTGCCATACATAATGCCCACAGTAGTTGTGCCGCACAACGCCCACAGTAGTTGTGCCACACAACGCCCACAATAGTCGTGCCACACAGAACGCCCATAGTAGTCATGCTGCACAAGAACACCCACAGTAATAGTGCAATACTTGACTTGCCCCTAAGTTACACTAATGTCCACAGGAGAAGGGGAGAGAGGGACAGATCAATGCAAAGTGCTATCAGCGCTGATGCGATGAGTAGGGGGATAGAGGAGGGATGGAGCCGGAGGGACCAAGCAGGAGCCGCGCTCCACGCTGCTGGAGCATGCGTTTCACGCAGCCTGCGTCTGTCACAGTGTGACAGACGCAGCCAGGGCCGGACTGGCCATCTGGCACTTCTGGCATATGCCAGAAGGGCCGATGGCCAGGTGGGCCGATTTGTCCATCCATTACGAGACTGACAACACCGCCTCCTGGGTGGCACTGTGCTGAGCGGCCGAGTAATTTGCATAGTGACGCGGCTACGTCATGACGCGGCTGCGTCATTACGTCATAAGTAGTGATGAGCGGGTTCTTTCTCGGAAACCGAACCCCCCCGAACTTCACCCTTTTTACACGGGTCCGAGGCATACTCGGATTCTCCCGTATGGCTCGGTTAACCGGAGCGCGCCCGAACGCCATCATCCCGCTGTCGGATTCTCGCAAGATTCGGATTCTATATAAGCAGCCGCGCGTCGCCGCCATTTTCACTCGTGCATTGGAAATGTTAGGGAGAGGACGTGGCTGGCGTTCTCTCCGTTATTGTTGATGCAAATATTTGTGCTTGCTTTACTTATTGCTTAATTGTGGGGACTGGGGAGCAGCTGTATATTAATATAGGAGTACAGTGCAGAGTTTTGTTGATCAGTGACCACCAGTTTTATCCGTTCTCTGCATGAAAAAAACGCTCCTTATCTGTGCTCAGTGTGCTGCATATATCTGTGCTCACACTGCTTAATTGTGGGGACTGGGGAGCAGCTGTATTATATAGCAGGAGTACAGTGCAGAGTTTTGCTGACAGTGACCACCAGTATACGTTGTCTGCCTGAAAAACACTCCATATCTGTGCTCAGTGTGCTGCTTTATTGTGGGGACTGGGGACCACCAGTATAATATTATATAGGAGGAGTACAGTGCAGAGTTTTGCTGACCAGTGACCACCAGTATACGTTGTCTGCCTGAAAAACACTCCATATCTGTGCTGCATTGTAGACAGTATATAGTAGGAGTATAGTGCATAATTTTGCTGACCACCAGTATATAATATATAGGAGTACGGTACAGAAGGCCACTGCTGTGCTTACCTCTGTGTCATCAAGTATACTATCCATCCATACCTGTGGTGCATTTCAGTTTTGCACAGTTTGCTGACCACCAGTATATAATATATAGCATTACGGTACAGTAGGCCACTGCTGTACCTACCTCTGTGTCGTCAAGTATACTATCCATCCATACCTGTGGTGCATTTCAGTTTTGCACAGTTTGCTGACCACCAGTTTATAATATATAGCATTACGGTACAGTAGGCCACTGCTGTACCTACCTCTGTGTCGTCAAGTATACTATCCATCTACATTTTATACCTGTGGTGCATTTTAGTTTTGCAGTTTGCTGACACAGTGACCACCAGTATATATAGCAGTACGGTACGGAAGGCCACTGCTGTACCTACCTCTGTGTCGTCAAGTATACTATCCATCTGCATTCTATACCTGTGGTGCATTTTAGTTTTGCAGTTTGCTGACACAGTGACCACCAGTATATATAGTAGTACGGTACGGAAGGCCACTGCTGTACCTACCTCTGTGTCATCAAGTATACTATCCATCTACATTCCATACCTGTGGTGCATTTTAGTTTTGCACAGTTTGCTGACACAGTGACCACCAGTATATATAGCAGTACGGTACGGAAGGCCACTGCTGTACCTACCTCTGTGTCGTCAAGTATACTATCCATCTACATTCTATACCTGTGGTGCATTTTAGTTTTGCAGTTTGCTGACACAGTGACCACCAGTATATATAGCAGTACGGTACGGAAGGCCACTGCTGTACCTACCTCTGTGTCGTCAAGTATACTATCCATCTACATTCTATACCTGTGGTGCATTTTAGTATTGCAGTTTGCTGACACAGTGATCACCAGTATATATAGCAGTACGGTACGGAAGGCCACTGCTGTACCTACCTCTGTGTCGTCAAGTATACTATCCATCTACATTCTATACCTGTGGTGCATTTTAGTTTTGCAGTTTGCTGACAGTGACCACCAGTATATATAGCAGTACGGTACGGAAGGCCACTGCTGTACCTACCTCTGTGTCGTCAAGTATATGTCACGATCCGGGTATCTGGACGCCATTTCTTACCCATCAGATGCCTCCTAAGGCTGGCTCAGCGCTCCAGGACCGGATCCCATCTGTTATCCTGATGTGTACATTCCTGTATCCTCTCCTGTCACTCTGGGACGCTGTCACAGTAAACGCCATATTACAGCTGGCATGGCGTCTCCCGCGGCCTCCGCCGCCGTCCCTGAACTTCTGCATGCAGAGTGTCTGAGTGGCGATTACGTCAGCCGCGGCCTCCGCTGTGTCCGCGTGGTTGGATGTGCATCTGTCAGCCTGGCGCCTCCTGTCTCCGGTGGCCGGCGCCGCCATTACTGTTTTCATTACCACATGGATTACAAACCAAACTTCCCTCCAAGTGTCTGCATGGGCGCAGCCATCTTGGATTCTGTCAGCTGATCATTTCCACCAATCTGTTCTCAGTATTGATAATCTGCATAATTGCCTAGCCAATCCCTTCCTTGCTGCAGGTATAAATACACTGTGCCTGAGCAAGGAAGGCGTCAGTGCTTTGGTTGTCAAACCTAGTTCCTGTTTGTCTCTCTCCTGTGATTGTCTTCCAGGTTCCAGCTCCTGTCTCAAGACTTCCACCATAGAGACCCGCACCAGCATTCCACCTGCGGTGTAGCCTGACTCTCCAATCCATTGTGGATTCATCTGTTTCCAGCTACAACATTACCTGCTTCCAGCTCAGCTTTCAGCAGAGTACAGCTTCCCTTAAAGGGCCGGTGTCCTTTCTACACTTTACCACTCTCCACCGGTATTATTATTTCTCCGCTCTCAAGTTCTACATTTCAGTTCATATTTCATCGCTCCCAAGTTCATCTATTATTTAACTGGTTCCAGCCAGTATCCACTCCGTGCTAACAACAGTCTGGTTCCAGCCAGTATCCAATGCAGCTGTTTTACCTTCAGCAACCCAGCTTTTCCTGGAACACCAGCTGGCACAATCCTGGGTTATCTCCATTGCTACAGTCAGGCCTGGTAAGGACTTTCCATCTAGAAGATCATAAGAACTATCTCACACTACCAGTGCCCTGTGGCTCCTGCCATCCTGTAGTACCCAGGAACTGTATTTATTATTTGCTGACTTTTACGTTTTCTTTTACTGCTGCTGTGTTGCGGAGTTGTCATAATAAACATCATTGACTTTTATCCAAGTTGTCGTGGTCACGCCTTCGGGCAGTTATTATTCATGTTACTTACATGTCCAGGGGTCTGATACAACCTCCCAGGTTCCGGTACATCTCAGCCCCTACAACTGAGGCTGCCTCCCGTCAGCTCAGGCCCTCAGTTGTGACAGTAAGCACTGACCTAATGAATCCAGCCGGAGACCAGGATCAAGCGGCCAGGCCGATGCAAGAACTGGCAGCCCGACTAGAACATCAGGAGGCTGCACAGGGCCACATCATCCGCTGTCTCCAGGATCTCTCTACTCGGCTGGATGGGATTCAGACAACTCTCCGTGGATCAGGCGCATCTGGTGCGTCAACCACAGTGACTCCAGCTATAACCCCACCCACCTTACCCATTTCTGCTCCACGTCTTCATCTTCCAACGCCAGCAAAATTTGACGGATCTCCAAGATTCTGCAGGGGATTTCTCAACCAGTGTGAGATTCAGTTTGAGCTACAACCTGGCAATTTTCCCAGTGACCGTACAAAAATTGTCTACATCATCTCTCTTCTCAGTGGCTCCGCCCTTGACTGGGCATCACCGTTATGGGAGAGGTCCGACACCCTGCTATCTTCTTACACTGCATTCGTGTCAACATTCAGGCGCATCTTCGACGAGCCAGGCCGGGTAACCTCAGCTTCATCCGAGATTCTCCGTTTACGCCAGGGGTCACGTACTGTAGGACAATATCTGATACAGTTCCAGATCCTGGCATCCGAACTGGCATGGAACGACGAGGCCCTGTATGCTGCATTCTGGCATGGCTTATCTGAGCTTATTAAAGATGAGTTAGCTACCAGAGACTTACCTTCTAAGTTAGATGAGCTAATCTCACTCTGCACGAAAGTTGATTTACGTTTCAGAGAGAGAGCAACTGAGCGTGGAAGATCATCTGCTCCAAAATCTTCTGCTCCTCCTCCTCGTCAACTGTCACCATCTAAAGATGAGCCCATGCAAATTGGCCGTTCCCGTTTAACTCCTGCTGAGCGCCGAAGACGTCTCTCTGAGTCTCTTTGTCTTTACTGTGCAGCTCCGTCTCACACCATCAATGCCTGTCCCGAACGTCCGGGAAAACTCCAAACCCTAGCTCGCCCAGGAGAGGGCCGGCTAGGAGTAATGATCTCCTCTCCATCTCCTCATGATTGTAATCTCCCAGTCTCGCTTCAAGTTGCTCAACGTTATCGGAACGTCATTGCCCTCCTTGATTCCGGAGCAGCTGGGAACTTTATTACTGAAGCCTATGTTAAACGGTGGTCCCTACCCACCGAGAGACTTCCTTCCTCCTTTTCCTTAACTGCCGTGGATGGCAGTAAAATTTTTGATACTGTTATTGCTCTAAGGACTCTACCAGTTCGTCTGAGAGTGGGAGTTCTTCATTCCGAACTTATTTCACTTTTAGTGATTCCAAGAGCCACACATCCTGTGGTCCTGGGCCTTCCATGGCTCCGTCTTCACAATCCTACAATTGATTGGACGACTACGCAAATCCTGGCATGGGGTTCCTCCTGTGCAGAGACATGTTTGTTTAAAGTATTGCCTGTCTGTTCTTCCTCCCCCAGGTCGTCTGATGTTCCACCTCCTCCATATCAAGATTTCACGGATGTGTTCAGTAAAGCTTCTGCTGATATCCTTCCTCCTCATAGAGAATGGGACTGCCCGATTGATCTCGTTCCAGGGAAGGTTCCACCTCGAGGCTGAACTTATCCGTTGTCTCTGCCTGAGACGCATTCTATGGAGGAATACATTAAAGAGAACCTAGCAAAGGGGTTCATTCGACCTTCTTCTTCCCCAGCCGGCGCAGGCTTCTTTTTTGTAAAAAAGAAAGATGGTGGTCTGCGGCCGTGCATCGACTACAGAGGTTTGAACGACATTACCATCAAGAACCGTTATCCTTTACCCCTGATTACTGAGCTCTTTGACAGAGTTAGCGGAGCTACCATCTTTACAAAGCTGGACTTGCGAGGTGCATACAATCTCATCCGGATCCGTGAGGGTGACGAGTGGAAGACCGCCTTTAACACCCGTGACGGACATTATGAGTACCTCGTCATGCCCTTCGGATTGAGCAATGCTCCAGCTGTCTTCCAGCATTTTGTCAATGAGATCTTCAGAGACATTCTATACCGTCATGTCGTGGTCTATCTAGACGATATCCTCATTTTTGCCAACGATTTAGAGGAACATCGTTTTTGGGTTAAAGAGGTTCTGTCCCGTCTCCGTGTCAATCATCTCTATTGCAAATTAGAAAAATGCGTCTTTGAAGTCAAGTCCATTCCGTTTCTAGGGTACATTGTGTCCGGTTCCGGACTAGAGATGGATCCTGAGAAACTACAAGCAATTCAGAATTGGCCGGTACCCTTAACCCTCAAAGGGGTCCAGAGGTTCTTAGGGTTCGCCAATTATTACCGAAAGTTTATACGAGACTTTTCCACCATTGTGGCGCCTATTACTGCTTTCACCAAGAAGGGTGCTAACCCGTCCAAGTGGTCTGAAGAAGCCATGCAAGCTTTTCATCTTTTAAAACAGAGGTTCATCTCTGCGCCTGTCCTGAAACAGCCTGACATCGACTCTCCTTTCATCCTAGAGGTGGATGCCTCCTCCGTTGGAGTAGGAGCGGTGTTATCTCAGAGGGCTAAAGATGGCCATTTACATCCTTGCAGTTTCTTCTCCCGGAAGTTCTCCCCAGCTGAGCGCAACTATGCCATTGGCGACCAGGAGTTGCTAGCCATCAAGCTCGCTCTAGAAGAGTGGAGGTATCTGTTGGAGGGAGCTTCTCATTTAATCACCATACTTACAGACCACAAGAACCTTTTATACCTGAAGGGCGCACAATGTCTCAACCCTCGTCAGGCCAGATGGGCACTTTTCTTTTCCAGGTTCGACTTTAAACTCCAGTTCTGTCCGGGCTCTCAGAATCGCAAGGCCGATGCCCTTTCCCGCTCATGGGAGCAAGAAAATGAGTCAGAGTCTTCAGACAAGCATCCTATTATAAATCCGTTGGCATTCTCCACGGTAGGGATGGACTCTACGCCCCCATCAGGGAAAAGTTTTGTGAAGCCGATGCTAAGGAAGAAGCTCATGCATTGGGCCCATGCTTCCCGTTTTGCCGGACATACAGGTATCCAAAAAACCCTGGAGTTTATCTCTAGGTCCTATTGGTGGCCAACTCTGAAAAAAGACGTCTTGGAGTTTATTGCATCTTGCCCAAAGTGTGCCCAACATAAAGTATCCCGCCAGTCGCCTGCGGGGCAACTGGTTCCACTATCCGTTCCCCGTCGACCATGGACCCACTTGTCGATGGATTTCATTACAGACTTACCCATGGCAACAAGTTCAATACCATCTGGGTGGTAGTTGACCGGTTCACCAAGATGGCACACTTCATTCCTCTCACCGGTCTTCCGTCAGCTTCCAAGTTGGCTCAAGTATTCATACAAGAGGTCTTCCGACTCCACGGTCTTCCTGAAGAAATTATCTCAGATCGAGGAGTTCAATTCACAGCCAAATTCTGGCGAAGTTTATGTCAAGTCCTCCAAGTCAAGCTAAAGTTTTCCACGGCTTACCATCCTCAGACCAATGGTCAAACCGAGAGGGTGAATCAGGACTTGGAGGCCTTCCTCCGCATCTATGTGTCCTCCTCTCAAGATGACTGGGTTCAATTACTTCCCTGGGCCGAGTTCTGTCATAACAACCAGTATCATTCTTCATCTGCTTCAACACCATTCTTCACTAACTTTGGATTCCACCCTAAAGTCCCTGAGTTCCAACCGCTTCCAGCAACTTCTGTTCCCGCAGTGGATATCACCTTGCATCAGTTTGCCAATATCTGGAAGAGCGTACGATCAGCTCTGCTCAAGGCATCGTTCAGGTACAAGAAGTTTGCGGATAAGAAGCGTCGAGCAGTTCCTGCTCTCAAGGTGGGTGATCGGGTATGGTTATCCACGAAGAATTTGAGGTTAAGAGTTCCCAGTATGAAGTTTGCACCTCGCTATATCGGTCCTTTCAAGATTGAACAAGTCATCAATCCTGTTGCTTACAGACTCCAGTTGCCTCCCTTCTTAAAAATACCCAGGACATTCCATGTTTCCCTGTTGAAACCACTGATCTTGAATCGGTTTCATTCCTCACTTCCTCCAACTCCGAAAGTCCAAACTCAACGAGGCGTTGAGTATGAAGTGGCCAAGATCCTGGACTCACGTCACCGTTACGGTCAACTACAATATCTTATTGACTGGAAAGGTTATGGTCCTGAGGAACGTTCATGGACCAATGCTTCTGATGTCCATGCTCCTGCCTTGGTCCGGAGATTCCATTCCAAGTTTCCTCAAAAGCCAAAGAAGTGTCCTGGGGCCACTCCTAAAGGGGGGGGGGGTGCTGTCACGATCCGGGTATCTGGACGCCATTTCTTACCCATCAGATGCCTCCTAAGGCTGGCTCAGCGCTCCAGGACCGGATCCCATCTGTTATCCTGATGTGTACATTCCTGTATCCTCTCCTGTCACTCTGGGACGCTGTCACAGTAAACGCCATATTACAGCTGGCATGGCGTCTCCCGCGGCCTCCGCCGCCGTCCCTGAACTTCTGCATGCAGAGTGTCTGAGTGGCGATTACGTCAGCCGCGGCCTCCGCTGTGTCCGCGTGGTTGGATGTGCATCTGTCAGCCTGGCGCCTCCTGTCTCCGGTGACCGGCGCCGCCATTACTGTTTTCATTACCACATGGATTACAAACCAAACTTCCCTCCAAGTGTCTGCATGGGCGCAGCCATCTTGGATTCTGTCAGCTGATCATTTCCACCAATCTGTTCTCAGTATTGATAATCTGCATAATTGCCTAGCCAATCCCTTCCTTGCTGCAGGTATAAATACACTGTGCCTGAGCAAGGAAGGCGTCAGTGCTTTGGTTGTCAAACCTAGTTCCTGTTTGTCTCTCTCCTGTGATTGTCTTCCAGGTTCCAGCTCCTGTCTCAAGACTTCCACCATAGAGACCCGCACCAGCATTCCACCTGCGGTGTAGCCTGACTCTCCAATCCATTGTGGATTCATCTGTTTCCAGCTACAACATTACCTGCTTCCAGCTCAGCTTTCAGCAGAGTACAGCTTCCCTTAAAGGGCCGGTGTCCTTTCTACACTTTACCACTCTCCACCGGTATTATTATTTCTCCGCTCTCAAGTTCTACATTTCAGTTCATATTTCATTGCTCCCAAGTTCATCTATTATTTAACTGGTTCCAGCCAGTATCCACTCCGTGCTAACAACAGTCTGGTTCCAGCCAGTATCCACAGCAGCTGTTTTACCTTCAGCAACCCAGCTTTTCCTGGAACACCAGCTGGCACAATCCTGGGTTATCTCCATTGCTACAGTCGGGCCTGGTAAGGACTTTCTATCTAGAAGATCATAAGAACTATCTCACACTACCAGTGCCCTGTGGCTCCTGCCATCCTGTAGTACCCAGGAACTGTATTTATTATTTGCTGACTTTTACGTTTTCTTTTACTGCTGCTGTGTTGCGGAGTTGTCATAATAAACATCATTGACTTTTATCCAAGTTGTCGTGGTCACGCCTTCGGGCAGTTATTATTCATGTTACTTACATGTCCAGGGGTCTGATACAACCTCCCAGGTTCCGGTACATCTCAGCCCCTACAACTGAGGCTGCCTCCCGTCAGCTCAGGCCCTCAGTTGTGACAGTATACAATCCATCTAGATTCTATACCTGTGGTGCATTTTAGTTTTGCAGTTTGCTGACAGTGACCACCAGTATATATAGCAGTACGGTACGGTAGGCCACTGCTGTACCTACCTCTGTGTCGTCAAGTATACTATCCATCTAGATTCTATACAAGTGGTGCATTTCAGTTGTGCAGTTTGCTGACACAGTGACCACCAGTATATATAGCAGTACGGTACGGAAGGCCACTGCTGTACCTACCTCTGTGTCATCAAGTATACTATCCATCTAGATTCTATACCTGTGGTGCATTTTAGTTTTGCAGTTTGCTGACAGTGACCACCAGTATATATAGCAGTACGGTACGGAAGGCCACTGCTGTACCTACCTCTGTGTCGTCAAGTATACTATCCATCTAGATTCTATACCTGTGGTGCATTTTAGTTTTGCAGTTTGCTGACAGTGACCACCAGTATATATAGCAGTACGGTACGGAAGGCCACTGCTGTACCTACCTCTGTGTCGTCAAGTATACTATCCATCTACATTCTATACCTGTGGTGCATTTTAGTATTGCAGTTTGCTGACACAGTGATCACCAGTATATATAGCAGTACGGTACGGAAGTCCACTGCTGTACCCACCTCTGTGTCGTCAAGTATACTATCCATCTACATTCTATACCTGTGGTGCATTTTAGTTTTGCAGTTTGCTGACAGTGACCACCAGTTTTTATAGCAGTACGGTATGGAAGGCCACTGCTGTACCTACCTCTGTGTCGTCAAGTATACAATCCATCTAGATTCTATACCTGTGGTGCATTTTAGTTTTGCAGTTTGCTGACAGTGACCACCAGTATATATAGCAGTACGGTACGGTAGGCCACTGCTGTACCTACCTCTATGTCGTCAAGTATACTATCCATCTAGATTCTATACCTGTGGTGCATTTCAGTTGTGCAGTTTGCTGACACAGTGACCACCAGTATATATAGCAGTACGGTACGGAAGGCCACTGCTGTACCTACGTCTGTGTCGTCAAGTATACTATCCATCTAGATTCTATACCTGTGGTGCATTTTAGTTTTGCAGTTTGCTGACAGTGACCACCAGTATATATAGCAGTACGGTACGGTAGGCCACTGCTGTACCTACCTCTGTGTCGTCAAGTATACTATCCATCTACATTCTATACCTGTGGTGCATTTTAGTTTTGCAGTTTGCTGACAGTGACCACCAGTATATATAGCAGTACGGTACGGAAGGCCACTGCTGTACCTGCCTCTGTGTCGTCAAGTATACTATCCATCTAGATTCTATACCTGTGGTGCATTTTAGTTTTGAAGTTTGCTGACAGTGACCACCAGTATATATAGCAGTACGGTACGGTAGGCCACTGCTGTACCTACCTCTGTGTCGTCAAGTATACTATCCATCTAGATTCTATACCTGTGGTGCATTTCAGTTGTGCAGTTTGCTGACACAGTGACCACCAGTATATATAGCAGTACGGTACGGAAGGCCACTGCTGTACCTACCTCTGTGTCGTCAAGTATACTATCCATCTAGATTCTATACCTGTGGTGCATTTTAGTTTTGCAGTTTACTGACAGTGACCACCAGTATATATAGCAGTACGGTACGGTATGCCACTGCTTTTCCTACCTCTGTGTCATCAAGTATACTATCCATCTACATTCTATACCTGTGGTGCATTTCAGTTGTGCGCAGTAAATATAGTAGTAGGCCATTGCTATTGATACTGGCATATAATTCCACACATTAAAAAATGGAGAACAAAAATTTGGAGGTTAAAATAGGGAAAGATCAAGATCCACTTCCACCTCGTGCTGAAGCTGCTGCCACTAGTCATAGCCGAGACGATGAAATGCCATCAACGTCGTCTGCCAAGGCCGAGGCCCAATGTCATAGTAGAGAGCATGTAAAATCCAAAAAACAAAAGTTCAGTAAAATGACCCAAAAAGCAAAATTGAAAGCGTCTGATGAGAAGCGTAAACTTGCCAATATGCCATTTACGACACGGAGTGGCAAGGAACGGCTGAGGCCCTGGCCTATGTTCATGGCTAGTGGTTCAGATTCACATGAGGATGGAAGCACTCATCCTCTCGCTAGAAAAATGAAAAGACTTAAGCTGGCAAAAGCACAGCAAAGAACTGTGCGTTCTTCTAAATCACAAATCCCCAAGGAGAGTCCAATTGTGTCGGTTGCGATGCCTGACCTTCCCAACACTGGACGGGAAGAGCTTGCGCCTTCCACCATTTGCACGCCCCCTGCAAGTGCTGGAAGGAGCACCCGCAGTCCAGTTCCTGATAGTCAAATAGAAGATGTCACTGTTGAAGTACACCAGGATGAGGATATGGGTGTTGCTGGCGCTGGGTAGGAAATTGACAAGGAGGATTCTGATGGTGAGGTGGTTTGTTTAAGTCAGGCACCCGGGGAGACACCTGTTGTCCATGGGATGAATATGGCCATTGACATGCCTGGTCAAAATACAAAAAAAATCAGCTCTTCGGTGTGGAATTATTTCAACACAAATGCGGACAACAGGTGTCAAGCCGTGTGTTGCCTTTGTCAAGCTGTAATAAGTAGGGTTAAGGACGTTAACCACCTCGGAACATCCTCCCTTATACGTCACCTGCAGCGCATTCATCCTAAGTCAGTGACAAGTTCAAAAACTTTGGATGACAGCGGAAGCAGTCCACTGACCACTAAATCCCTTCCTCTTGTAACCATGCTCCTGCAAACCACACCACCAACTCCCTCAGTGTCAATTTCCTCCTTACCCAGGAAAGCCAATAGTCCTGGAGGCCATGTCACTGGCAAGTCTGATGAGTCCTCTCCTGCTTGGGATTTCTCCGATGCATCCTTGAGTGTAACGCCTACTGCTGCTGGTGCTGCTGTTGTTGCTGCTGGGAGGCGATCGTCATCCCAGAGGGGAAGTCGGAAGACCACTTGTACTACTTCCAGTAAGCAATTGACTGTCCAACAGTCCTTTGTGAGGAAGATGAAATATCACAGCAGTCATCCTGCTGCAAATCAGATAACTCAGGCCTTGGCAGCCTGGGCGGTGAGAAACGTGGTTCCGGTATCCACCGTTAATTCAGAGGCAACTAGAGACTTGATTGAGGTACTGTGTCCCCGGTACCAAATACCATCTAGGTTCCATTTCTCTAGGCAGGCGATACCGAAAATGTATACAGACCTCAGAAAAAGAGTCACCAGTGTCCTAAAAAATGCAGTTGCACCCAATGTCCACTTAACCACGGACATGTGGACAAGTGGAGCAGGGCAGACTCAGGACTATATGACTGTGACAGCCCACTGGGTAGATGTATTGCCTCCCGCAGCAAGAACAGCAGCGGCGGCACCAGTAGCAGCATCTCGCAAACGCCAACTCGTTCCTAGGCAGGCTACGCTTTGTATCACCGCTTTCCAGAAGAGGCACACAGCTGACAACCTCTTACGGAAACTGAGGAAGATCATCGCAGAATGGCTTACCCCAATTGGACTCTCCTGGGGATTTGTGATATCGGACAACGCCACCAATATTGTGCGTGCATTACATGTGGGCAAATTCCAGCACGTCCCATGTTTTGCACATACATTGAATTTGGTGGTGCAGAATTATTTAAAAAACGACAGGGGCGTGCAAGAGATGCTGTCGGTGGCCCGAAGAATTGCGGGCCACTTTCGGCATTCAGCCACCGCGTGCCGAAGACTGGAGCACCACCAAACATTCCTGAACCTGCCCTGCCATCATCTGAAGCAAGAGGTGGTAACGAGGTGGAATTCAACCCTCTATATGCTTCAGAGGATGGAGGAGCAGCAAAAGGCCATTTAAGCCTATACATCTACCCACGATATAGGCAAAGGAGGGGGAATGCACCTGACTCAAGCGCAGTGGAGAATGATTTCAACGTTGTGCAAGGTTCTGCAACCCTTTGAACTTGCCACACGTGAAGTCAGTTCAGACACTGCCAGCCTGAGTCAGGTCATTCCCCTCATCAGGCTTTTGCAGAAGAAGCTGGAGACATTGAAGGAGGAGCTAAAACAGAGCAATTCCGCTAGGCATGTGGGACTTGTGGATGGAGCCCTTAATTCGCTTAACCAGGATTCACGGGTGGTCAATCTGTTGAAATCAGAGCACTACATTTTGGCCATCGTGCTCGATCCTAGATTTAAAACCTACGTTGTATCTCTCTTTCCGGCAGACACAAGTCTGCAGAGGTTCAAAGACCTGCTGGTGAGAAAATTGTCAAGTCAAGCGGAACGTGACCCGTCAACATCTCCTCCTTCACATTCTCCCGCAACTGGGGGTGCGAGGAAAAGGCTAAGAATTCCGAGCCCACCCGCTGGCGGTGATGCAGGGCAGTCTGGAGCAAGTGCTGACATCTGGTCCGGACTGAAGGACCTGCCAACGATTACTGACATGTCGTCTACTGTCACTGCATATGATTCTCTCACCATTGAAAGAATGGTGGAGGATTATATGAGTGACTGCATCCAAGTAGGCACGTCAGACAGTCCGTACGTATACTGGCAGGAAAAAGAGGCAATTTGGAGGCCCTTGCATAAATAAACTGGCTTTATTCTACCTAAGTTGCCCTCCCTCCAGTGTGTACTCCGAAAGAGTGTTTAGTGCAGCCGCTCACCTTGTCAGCAATCGGCGTACGAGGTTACTTCCAGAAAATGTGGAGAAGATGATGTTCATCAAAATGAATTATAATCAATTCCTCCGTGGAGACATTCACCAGCAGCAATTGCCTCCACAAAGTACACAGGGACCTGAGATGGTGGATTCCAGTGGGGACGAATTAATAATCTGTGAGGAGGGGGATGTACACAGTGAAAGGGGTGAGGAATCGGAGGATGATGATGAGGTGGACATCTTGCCTCTGTAGAGCCAGTTTGTGCAAGGAGAGATTGATTGCTTCTTTTTTTGGTGGGGGCCCAAACCAACCAGTCATTTCAGTCACAGTCGTGTGGCAGACCCTGTCGCTGAAATGATGGGTTCGTTAAAGTGTGCATGTCCTGTTTATACAACATAAGGGTGGGTGGGAGGGCCCAAGGACAATTCCATCTTGCACCTCTTTTTTCTTTCATTTTTCTTTGCATCATGTGCTGTTTGGGGACAATTTTTTTAATCTGCCATCATGTCTGACACTGCAGTGCCACTCCTAGATGGGCCAGGTGTTTGTGTCGGCCACTTGTGTCGCTTAGATTAGTCATCCAGCGACCTCGGTGCAAATTTTAGGACTAAAAATAATATTGTGAGGTGTGAGGTGTTCAGAAATGACCCCCAAATTCTATGATTTAAGCTGTTTTTTAGGTTTTTTTGTAAAAAAAACCCGAATCCAAAACACACCCGAATCCGACAAAAAATTTTCAGGGAGGTTTTGCCAAAACGCGTCCGAATCCAAAACACGGCCGCGGAACCGAATCCAAAACCAAAACACAAAACCCGAAAAATGTCCGGTGCACATCACTAGTCATAAGGTGACTGAGCTTTCCGGAGTACGAGCGGAGCGGAGCGGAGCGGTGTGGGCGGGGGGAGCTGAGCAGACAGAGGGACGCGACCAAGCCAGTCTGAGTGTAAAAGGTGCGGGCGGGGGGAGCTCAGCGTCTTTACATGCATAGATCATGCACTGCACTGCAGACTTCTGCTGCTGCAAGCAGCACGTGCACTGGCTGCAGCCTTCTTTGCTCACCTGCTGGGTGCACTGCTTCTTCCCTTCACAGTCCATGGGCAGGTACTGCCACTGCTGTACTTTCTTTATAGTTTTGATGCCCTTTGCTTTTTGATTATGTCACTTGTGTTTTTTTAAGGAATTGCATAATTAGTACTAATACCTGCAAACCACATTTCTGCTATATGAAGTGAACAATGGGGGTAATTCCAAGTTGATCGCAGCAGGAATTCTGTTAGCAATTGGGCAAAACCATGTGCACTGCAGGGGAGGCAGATATAACATGTGCAGAGAGAGTTAGATTTGGGTGTGGTGTGTTCAATCTGCAATCTAATTTGCAGTGTAAAAATAAAGCAGCCAGTATTTACCCTGCACGGAAATAAAATAACCCACCCAAATCTAACTCTTTCTGCACATGTTATATCTGCCACACCTGCTGTGCACATGGTTTTGCCCAACTGCTAAAAAAAATTCCTGCTGCGATCAACTTGGCATTACCCCCAATGTGTATTAGGCTAGAATTTCTCATAATATGTCACTTCTGCTATAATGTGAATTTCGGCTCATTCTGTGTGCTATAATGTGAATTTCGGCTCATTCCGTGTGCTATAATGTGAATTTCGGCTCATTCCGTGTGCTATAATGTGAATTTCGGCTCATTCCGTGTGGTAAATTGTGAATTTTGGCTCATACTGTGGTATAATGTGAAAGAGGCACGAGTACTAGATAGTATAAGGGGTCCTACTATTGTGGTGCATAATGTGTATAAGGGGTATATGGTGTGGTAAACTACATTGAAGGACACGCCCCCTTTTGAGTGACCACGCCCACTTCGCTGGAGCTACATCCTACACTTTTCCATACCCCCACTTAAAAATTTTCACTTCAACCACTGGTTCTGTGTATTTTAATAGAGAATGATGTACACTTGTATGTGTTATAATATTAATTATATCTGTAAGAGCACATAGACTAAGAAGTAGGAGGAGTCAGGAATAGTAAGGGGAGGAGTCACTTAGGTGGGCCTGTGTGCTTAAAAAATGCCAGGGCCTATTTTTAGTCCCAGTCCGGCCCTGGACGCAGCGGCAGCCAGCAGCAGCAGAACGGGGAGAGCGCCTCTTTAGTCCGGCACCTCCCTGCTTTGCAGGAGCTGCTGAGTGGCCAGCACCGGCTCTGGTCACAGTCATGTAGTCCTTAGTTTGCCCTGCTCCACTTGTCTACATGTCTGTGGTTAAGTGGACAGTGGGTACAACTGTATTTTTCAGGACACTGAGGACACTTTTCTTAATGTCCCTGTACAGTTCGGGAATCACTTGCCTAGTGAAGTGGAATCTAGATGGGATTTGGTACCAGGTACACAGTACATCCAACTGTCTAATTCCCACTGCACTAATGGTGGATACCGGATGCATGTCTAACACCAGCATAGTTGTTATGGCCTCAGTAATCCACTTTGCAACAGGGTGCCTGCTGTCATATTTCATCTTCCTCGCAAAGGACTGTTGGACAGTCAATTGCTTAGTTGAAGTAGTACAAGTGGTTTTCCGACTTCCCCTCTGGGATGACGATCGACTCCCAGCAGCAGCAACAGCAGCAGTAGGCGTACCACTCAAGGATCCTCCGGAGTCATGCCAGTGACATGGCCTGCAGGACTACTTACGTTCCCGACTGAGGAGGAAATTGACGTTGAGGGAGTCGGTGGTGTGGATTGCAGGAGCTTGGGAACAACAGGAAGAAGGGATTTAAGTGTCGTAGACTGCTTACGCTATTACCCAAAGTTTCTGAATTTGACAATGACTTATGATGAATGTTCTGCAGGCGACGTATAAGGGAGGATGTTCCTAGGAGGTTAACGTCCTTACCCCTACTTATTACGGATTGACAAAGGCAACACAAGGCTTGACACCTGTTGTTCGGATTTGTGGAGAAACAATTCCACACCAAAGAGGTGTTTTTTTTGTATTTTGCCCTGGCATGACAATGGGCTTTTCCATCCCATGGACAACAACTGTCTCCACTGGTGTCTTATTCAAACAAACCACATTAACATCAGAATCCTCATCGTCAACTTCCTCCTCAGCGCCAGCTAGACCAATATCCTCCTCATCCTGGTGTACGTCTACAGTGATATCCTCAATCTCAATATCAGCAACTGAACTGGCGGTGCTCCTTCCAGCACTTGCAGGGGATGTGCAAATGGTGGTAGGAGCCTTCTCTTTCCATACAGTCTTGGGAAGGTCAGGCCTAGACATCGTAACCACGGACACACTTGGACTCTCCTTGGGAATTTATGATATCTCTGAATGCACAGTTAATTTTCCTGTGCTTTAACAAGCTTCATTTTTTAAATTTTTTTGAGTGGGAGGAGGGCTTCCATCGACATGTGAAGCTGAGTCACCAGTCATGAACATAAGCCAAGGTCTTAGCCTTCCCTTGCCACTTTGTGTCGTGAATGGCATATTGCAAATTTTACGTTTCTCATCAGATAATTTTTTTTTCTGATTATTAATTTTTGCTTCTTGGACTTTACATGCCCTCTATGACTTTGGGCATCGGCCTTAGCAGACGACGTCGATGGAATTGCATTGTCAATGTCATGACTGGTTTCAGCAGCAGCTTCAGCATTAGTACTAGGAACTGAAAGTGGTTCCTGATCTTACACTATTTTTTCCTCCAAATTTGTGACCTCCATTTCATAGGACAGCACCCCTTATTTATTACAGCACACAGAACAGTGCCCCTTTATTTTCACAGCACCCCTGTATATTTACAGCATACAGGACCAGTGTACTTTTATTTTAACAACAGCACCCCTGTATTTTTACAGCATACAGGACCAGTGTACTTTTATTTTAACAACAGCACCCCTGTATTTTTACAGTATACAGGGCCAGTGTACTTTTATTTTAACAATAGCACCCCTGTAATTTTACAATATACAAGACAGGGCCAGTGTAATTTTATTTTAACAACAGCACCCTTGTATTTTTACAGCATACAGGACCAGTGTACTTTTATTTTAACAACAGAACCCCTATATTTTTACAGCATACCGGACCAGTGTCATTTTATTTTAACAACAGCACCCCCGTATTTTTACAGCATACAGGACCAGTGTAATTTTATTTTAACAACAGCACCCTTGTATTTTTACAGCATACAGGGTCAGTGTAATTCTATTTTAACAACAGCACCCCCCGTATTTTTACAGCATACATTACCACTGTACTTTTATTTTAACAACAGCACTCCTGTATTTTTACAGCATACAGGGCCAGTGTAATTTTATTTTAACAACAGCATCCCTGTATTTTTACAGCATACATTACCACTGTACTTTTATTTTAACAACAGCACTCCTGTATTTTTACAGCATACAGGACCAGTGTACTTTTATTTTAACAACAGCACCCCTGTATTTTTACAGTATACAGGACAAGTGTACTTTTATTTTAACAACAGCACCCCTGTAATTTCACATACCACAAGCGGCACAGCCACTGCAAATGGCCAACTTCTATGCCTATCTTGTATATTTTATTTATTGATCTCACTATGTTACTTTTTATATAAAATACATAAAAGCAGTAACTATACAGGACCCTTTTAATAAATGTACCAGGGTGGCTTTTGCAATGGATCTGTGTGAAATTTTCCTTTGGTCTTTGTGGTCTAAGCTTGTGGTCTAAAATAAATAACACAATAAAACAAATGAATATAGAATAGACAGCAGTTATATTCAGTCAGATTTAGGGTATGAGTAGATGTTGTTAGAAGTATTTTTTATTTATTTATGTAAATAATATGATGTAAGTCAGGGACGTGCGGTGTGGTAAATAGTAGAGATGAGCGGGTTCGGTTTCTCTGAATCCGAACCCGCCAGAACTTCATGGTTTTTTTCACGGGTCCGAGCAGACTCGGATCTTCCCGCCTTGCTCGGTTAACCCGAGCGCGCCCGAACGTCATCATGACGCTGTCGGATTCTCGCGAGGCTCGGATTCTATCGCGAGACTCGGATTCTATATAAGGAGCCGCGCGTCGCCGCCATTTTTCACACGTGCATTGAGATTGATAGGGAGAGGACGTGGCTGGCGTCCTCTCCATTTAGATTATAAGAGACTGAGAGAGATTTACTGGAGCTGACTAGGAGGAGTACTGTTACTGTAGAAGTGTAGAGACTGAGTGGAGAGAGTTTACTAGTGAGGACAGTGCAGTTTACTTTATAATCCGTTCTCTGCCTGAAAAAAGCGATACACAGCACACAGTGACTCAGTCACATACCATATCTGTGTGCACTGCTCAGGCTCAGGCCAGTGTGCTGCATCATCTATTATCTATATATAATATTATATATATCTGTCTGACTGCTCAGCTCACACAGCTTATAATTGTGGGGGAGACTGGGGAGCACTACTGCAGTGCCAGTTATAGGTTATAGCAGGAGCCAGGAGTACATAATATATTATATAGTGAGTGACCACCAGACACACAGTGCAGTTTATTTAATATATCCGTTCTCTGCCTGAAAAAAGCGATACACACAGTGACTCAGTCAGTCACATACCATATCTGTGTGCACTGCTCAGGCTCAGGCCAGTGTGCTGCATCATCTATTATCTATATATAATATTATATATATCTGTCTGACTGCTCAGCTCACACAGCTTATAATTGTGGGGGAGACTGGGGAGCACTACTGCAGTGCCAGTTATAGGTTATAGCAGGAGCCAGGAGTACATAATATATTATATAGTGAGTGACCACCAGACACACAGTGCAGTTTATTTAATATATCCGTTCTCTGCCTGAAAAAAGCGATACACACAGTGACTCAGTCAGTCACATACCATATCTGTGTGCACTGCTCAGGCTCAGGCCAGTGTGCTGCATCATCTATTATCTATATATAATATTATATATATCTGTCTGACTGCTCAGCTCACACAGCTTATAATTGTGGGGGAGACTGGGGAGCACTACTGCAGTGCCAGTTATAGGTTATAGCAGGAGCCAGGAGTACATAATATATTATATAGTGAGTGACCACCAGACACACAGTGCAGTTTATTTAATATATCCGTTCTCTGCCTGAAAAAAGCGATACACACAGTGACTCAGTCAGTCACATACCATATCTGTGTGCACTGCTCAGGCTCAGGCCAGTGTGCTGCATCATCTATATATATTATATATCTGTCTGACTGCTCAGCTCACACAGCTTATAATTGTGGGGGAGACTGGGGAGCACTACTGCAGTGCCAGTTATAGGTTATAGCAGGAGCCAGGAGTACATATTATATTAAAATTAAACAGTGCACACTTTTGCTGCAGGAGTGCCACTGCCAGTGTGACTGACCAGTGACCTGACCACACTGACCACCAGTATAGTTAGTAGTATACTTATATTGTGATTGCCTGAAAAAGTTAAACACTCGTCGTGTGACTTCACTTGTGTGTTTTTTTTTTTTTTATTCTATAAAAATAAAACTCATTCTGCTGACAGACAGTGTCCAGCAGGTCCGTCATTATATAATATATAATATATACCTGTCCGGCTGCAGTAGTGATATATATATATTTTTTATATCATTTATCATCCAGTCGCAGCAGACACAGTACGGTAGTTCACGGCTGTGGCTACCTCTGTGTCTCTGCACTCGGCAGGCAGTCCGTCCATAATTGTAATACCACCTAACCGTGGATTTTTTTCATTCTTCTTTATACATACATAGTTACATAGACATCTTCTCTTTATCAACCAGTCTATATTAGCTGCAGACACAGTACAGTACGGTAGTTCACGGCTGTGGCTACCTCTGTGTCTGCACTCGGCAGGCAGTCCGTCCATAATTGTATACCACCTAACCGTGGTTTTTTTTCATTCTTCTTTATACATACATAGTTACATAGACATCTTCTCTTTATCAACCAGTCTATATTAGCTGCAGACACAGTACAGTACGGTAGTTCACGGCTGTGGCTACCTCTGTGTCTGCACTCGGCAGGCAGTCCGTCCATAATTGTATACCACCTAACCGTGGATTTTTTTCAGTCTTCTTTATACATACATAGTTACATAGACATCTTCTCTTTATCAACCAGTCTATATTAGCTGCAGACACAGTACAGTACGGTAGTTCACGGCTGTGGCTACCTCTGTGTCTGCAGTCGGCAGGCAGTCCATAATTGTATACTAGTATCCATCTCCATTGTTTACCTGAGGTGCCTTTTAGTTGTGCCTATTAAAATATGGAGAACAAAAATGTTGAGGTTCCAAAATTAGGGAAAGATCAAGATCCACTTCCACCTCGTGCTGAAGCTGCTGCCACTAGTCATGGCCGAGACGATGAAATGCCAGCAACGTCGTCTGCCAAGGCCGATGCCCAATGTCATAGTACAGAGCATGTCAAATCCAAAACACCAAATATCAGAAAAAAAGGACTCCAAAACCTAAAATAAAATTGTCGGAGGAGAAGCGTAAACTTGCCAATATGCCATTTACCACACGGAGTGGCAAGGAACGGCTGAGGCCCTGGCCTATGTTCATGGCTAGTGGTTCAGCTTCACATGAGGATGGAAGCACTCAGCCTCTCGCTAGAAAAATGAAAAGACTCAAGCTGGCAAAAGCAGCACAGCAAAGAACTGTGCATTCTTCGAAATCCCAAATCCACAAGGAGAGTCCAATTGTGTCGGTTGCGATGCCTGACCTTCCCAACACTGGACGTGAAGAGCATGCGCCTTCCACCATTTGCACGCCCCCTGCAAGTGCTGGAAGGAGCACCCTCAGTCCAGTTCCTGATAGTCAGATTGAAGATGTCAGTGTTGAAGTACACCAGGATGAGGAGGATATGGGTGTTGCTGGCGCTGGGGAGGAAATTGACCAGGAGGATTCTGATGGTGAGGTGGTTTGTTTAAGTCAGGCACCCGGGGAGACACCTGTTGTCCGTGGGAGGAATATGGCCGTTGACATGCCAGGTGAAAATACCAAAAAAATCAGCTCTTCGGTGTGGAGGTATTTCACCAGAAATGCGGACAACAGGTGTCAAGCCGTGTGTTCCCTTTGTCAAGCTGTAATAAGTAGGGGTAAGGACGTTAACCACCTCGGAACATCCTCCCTTATACGTCACCTGCAGCGCATTCATAATAAGTCAGTGACAAGTTCAAAAACTTTGGGTGACAGCGGAAGCAGTCCACTGACCAGTAAATCCCTTCCTCTTGTAACCAAGCTCACGCAAACCACCCCACCAACTCCCTCAGTGTCAATTTCCTCCTTCCCCAGGAATGCCAATAGTCCTGCAGGCCATGTCACTGGCAATTCTGACGAGTCCTCTCCTGCCTGGGATTCCTCCGATGCATCTTTGCGTGTAACGCCTACTGCTGCTGGCGCTGCTGTTGTTGCCGCTGGGAGTCGATGGTCATCCCAGAGGGGAAGTCGTAAGCCCACTTGTACTACTTCCAG
Organism: Pseudophryne corroboree; assembly: GCF_028390025.1. NCBI lineage: Eukaryota > Metazoa > Chordata > Amphibia > Anura > Myobatrachidae > Pseudophryne > Pseudophryne corroboree. The sequence continues at coordinate 567,849,528 of NC_086449.1, read as the reverse complement.
TAAGCAATTGACTGTTCAACAGTCCTTTGCGAGGAAGATGAAATATCACAGCAGTCATCCTACTGCAAAGCGGATAACTGAGGCCTTGACAACTATGTTGGTGTTAGACGTGCGTCCGGTATCCGCCGTTAGTTCACAGGGAACTAGACAATTTATTGAGGCAGTGTGCCCCCGTTACCAAATACCATCTAGGTTCCACTTCTCTAGGCAGGCGATACCGAGAATGTACACGGACGTCAGAAAAAGACTCACCAGTGTCCTAAAAAATGCAGTTGTACCCAATGTCCACTTAACCACGGACATGTGGACAAGTGGAGCAGGGCAGGGTCAGGACTATATGACTGTGACAGCCCACTGGGTAGATGTATGGACTCCCGCCGCAAGAACAGCAGCGGCGGCACCAGTAGCAGCATCTCGCAAACGCCAACTCTTTCCTAGGCAGGCTACGCTTTGTATCACCGCTTTCCAGAATACGCACACAGCTGAAAACCTCTTACGGCAACTGAGGAAGATCATCGCGGAATGGCTTACCCCAATTGGACTCTCCTGTGGATTTGTGGCATCGGACAACGCCAGCAATATTGTGTGTGCATTAAATATGGGCAAATTCCAGCACGTCCCATGTTTTGCACATACCTTGAATTTGGTGGTGCAGAATTTTTTAAAAAACGACAGGGGCGTGCAAGAGATGCTGTCGGTGGCCAGAAGAATTGCGGGACACTTTCGGCGTACAGGCACCACGTACAGAAGACTGGAGCACCACCAAAAACTACTGAACCTGCCCTGCCATCATCTGAAGCAAGAAGTGGTAACGAGGTGGAATTCAACCCTCTATATGCTTCAGAGGTTGGAGGAGCAGCAAAAGGCCATTCAAGCCTATACAATTGAGCACGATATAGGAGGTGGAATGCACCTGTCTCAAGTGCAGTGGAGAATGATTTCAACGTTGTGCAAGGTTCTGATGCCCTTTGAACTTGCCACACGTGAAGTCAGTTCAGACACTGCCAGCCTGAGTCAGGTCATTCCCCTCATCAGGCTTTTGCAGAAGAAGCTGGAGGCATTGAAGAAGGAGCTAAAAGGGAGCGATTCCGCTAGGCATGTGGGACTTGTGGATGCAGCCCTTAATTCGCTTAACAAGGATTCACGGGTGGTCAATCTGTTGAAATCAGAGCACTACATTTTGGCCACCGTGCTCGATCCTAGATTTAAAGCCTACCTTGGATCTCTCTTTCCGGCAGACACAAGTCTGCTGGGGTTGAAAGACCTGCTGGTGACAAAATTGTCAAGTCAAGCGGAACGCGACCTGTCAACATCTCCTCCTTCACATTCTCCCGCAACTGGGGGTGCGAGGAAAAGGCTCAGAATTCCGAGCCCACCCGCTGGCGGTGATGCAGGGCAGTCTGGAGCGACTGCTGATGCTGACATCTGGTCCGGACTGAAGGACCTGACAACGATTACGGACATGTCGTCTACTGTCACTGCATATGATTCTCTCAACATTGATAGAATGGTGGAGGATTATATGAGTGACCGCATCCAAGTAGGCACGTCACACAGTCCGTACTTATACTGGCAGGAAAAAGAGGCAATTTGGAGGCCCTTGCACAAACTGGCTTTATTCTACCTAAGTTGCCCTCCCACAAGTGTGTACTCCGAAAGAGTGTTTAGTGCCGCCGCTCACCTTGTCAGCAATCGGCGTACGAGGTTACATCCAGAAAATGTGGAGAAGATGATGTTCATTAAAATGAATTATAATCAATTCCTCCGCGGAGACATTGACCAGCAGCAATTGCCTCCACAAAGTACACAGGGAGCTGAGATGGTGGATTCCAGTGGGGACGAATTGATAATCTGTGAGGAGGGGGATGTACACGGTGATATATCGGAGGGTGAAGATGAGGTGGACATCTTGCCTCTGTAGAGCCAGTTTGTGCAAGGAGAGATTAATTGCTTCTTTTTTGGGGGGGGTCCAAACCAACCCGTCATATCAGTCACAGTCGTGTGGCAGACCCTGTCACTGAAATGATGGGTTGGTTAAAGTGTGCATGTCCTGTTTTGTTTATACAACATAAGGGTGGGTGGGAGGGCCCAAGGACAATTCCATCTTGCACCTCTTTTTTCTTTTCTTTTTCTTTGCATCATGTGCTGATTGGGGAGGGTTTTTTGGAAGGGACATCCTGCGTGACACTGCAGTGCCACTCCTAGATGGGCCCGGTGTTTGTGTCGGCCACTAGGGTCGCTAATCTTACTCACACAGTCAGCTACCTCATTGCGCCTCTTTTTTTCTTTGCGTCATGTGCTGTTTGGGGAGGGTTTTTTGGAAGGGACATCCTGCGTGACACTGCAGTGCCACTCCTAGATGGGCCCGGTGTTTGTGTCGGCCACTAGGGTCGCTAATCTTACTCACACAGCTACCTCATTGCGCCTCTTTTTTTCTTTGCGTCATGTGCTGTTTGGGGAGGGTTTTTTGGAAGGGACATCCTGCGTGACACTGCAGTGCCACTCCTAGATGGGCCCGGTGTTTGTGTCGGCCACTAGGGTCGCTAATCTTACTCACACAGCTACCTCATTGCGCCTCTTTTTTTCTTTGCGTCATGTGCTGTTTGGGGAGGGTTTTTTGGAAGGGCCATCCTGCGTGACACTGCAGTGCCACTCCTAGATGGGCCCGGTGTTTGTGTCGGCCACTAGGGTCGCTAATCTTACTCACACAGCTACCTCATTGCGCCTCTTTTTTTCTTTGCGTCATGTGCTGTTTGGGGAGGGTTTTTTGGAAGGGACATCCTGCGTGACACTGCAGTGCCACTCCTAGATGGGCCCGGTGTTTGTGTCGGCCACTAGGGTCGCTTATCTTACTCACACAGCGACCTCGGTGCAAATTTTAGGACTAAAAATAATATTGTGAGGTGTGAGGTATTCAGAATAGACTGAAAATGAGTGTAAATTATGGTTTTTGAGGTTAATAATACTTTGGGATCAAAATGACCCCCAAATTCTATGATTTAAGCTGTTTTTTAGTGTTTTTTGAAAAAAACACCCGAATCCAAAACACACCCGAATCCGACAAAAAAAATTCGGTGAGGTTTTGCCAAAACGCGTTCGAACCCAAAACACGGCCGCGGAACCGAACCCAAAACCAAAACACAAAACCCGAAAAATTTCAGGCGCTCATCTCTAGTAAATAGCTCAGGAGGCACTGGCTAGTACCAGAGCCAGATTTTCACACAATGGGGTATATTTACTAAAATTCGTATTTTCCCGTTTGAGGTTAAAGTTCAATCACGAATGACATCGAAAGTGTAAAGTTGCAACTTTTTGAATTTATTATGACTAATTTACTAAGCTGTCGTATTCTGCATTTTCGTATTTACCGATGTCGATGTAATTCGTATTTTTTTGCAGTGTTTTACGTGAGTGACTTGTAAAACACTGCCGACTTTAACACAATGAATCTCGGCCGGATCTGTGAGATCCGTGCTGGGCTTCATTGTGCACCTTTATAAAAAAATAAATCATTGCTAAAATCTTGAAAAAAAAATGCGTGGGGTCCCCCCTCCTAAGCAAAACCAGCCTCGGGCTCTTTGAGCCGGTCCTGGTTGTAAAAATATGGGAAAAAAAGTGACAGGGGTTCCCCCATATTTAAACAACCAGCACCGGGCTCTGCGCCTGGTCCTGGTTCCAAAAATATGGGGGACAAAAAGCGTAGGGGTCCCCCGTATTTCTGAAACCAGCACCGGGCTCCACTAGCCAGATACATAATGCCACAGCCGGGGGACACTTTTATATTGGTCCCTGCGGCCCTGGCATTACATACCCAACTAGTCACCCCTGGCCGGGGTACCCTGGAGGAGTGGGGACCCCTTCAATCAAGGGGTCCCTCCCCTCCAGCCACCCAAGGGCCAGGGGTGAAGCCCGAGGCTGTCCCCCCATCCAAGGGCTGCGGATGGGGGGCTGATAGCCTTTTTGTCAAAAATTGAATATTGTTTTTAGTAGCAGTACTACAAGTCCCAGCAAGCCTCCCCCCGCAAGATGGTACTTGGAGAACCACAAGTACCAGCATGCGGTGGAAAACCGGGCCCGCTGGTACCTGTAGTACTACTACTAAAAACTGGGCATTTATATTTTGAAGGAGCTCCCTCAGTCACCCCTACTTTTAAATGTCATAATTTTTGAGCTTCTGATTGACTGTCTCTAATATTGAAATATTGAGGATCCACTGATTAGCTTTCCAGTTGTTATCTACCCGGAAAGCCATTTTTAAATTATTGTGTTGTTGGCGGTTTTCACCATAGTGACATCTGTGTTTTTGTAAATTTATCTATGGACTATGGGGGGTATTCAATTAGTGGAAAAATCCAGCACTGGCGAAAACCATGTGCATCGGCGGTGAATTTGCCGCCGATACACGTGTTTTGGCAAATTTCCAGGCATTTTCACCTGTTTTGGTGCAATTTTTACTCATACCGATTCGACAAAAAAAAAAGTGAAACGTCATGGGCGAAAATGGATACAAAAATGAGCAAAAATGCCTGCAAATGAATACCCTGTGTGGAATTATTACCGTTTTTTCGACCAATCGAAAAAACTGCAGTTAATTGAATACCCCCCTATATCGGATCAAGGCAGGAACAGGAATACAGGTAAGTATGAAGTTATGGAATTACCAATTTTTTTCAATGTATTTGATTTTTTTTTTTTAAAGTGGGCAAGACTTAAACTTTTTTTTACCACACAATGGCCCTCATTCCGAGTTGTTCGCTCGCTAGCTGCTTTTAGCAGCATTGCACACGCTAAACCGCCACCCTCTGGGAGTGTATCTTAGCTTAGCAGAATTGCGAACGAAAGATTTGCAGAATTGCGAATAGAAATTTCTTAGCAGTTTCTGAGTAGCTCCAGACTTACTCAGCCATTGCGATCAGTTCAGTCAGTTTCGTTCCTGGTTTGACGTCACAAACACACCCAGTGTTCGCCCAGACACTCCCCCGTTTCTTCAGACACTCCCGCGTTTTTCCCATAAACGCCAGCCTTTTTTCACACACGCCCAGAAAATGGCCAGTTTCCGCCCAGAAACACCCACTTCCTGTCAATCACACTACGATCACCAGAACGATGAAAAATCCTCATTATGCCGTGAGTAAAATACCTAAATTTTGTGTAAAATAACTAACCGCATGCGCTCTGCGAACCTTGCGCATGCGCAGTAAGCGACTAATCGCAATATAGCGAAAATCGGCAACGAGCGTACAACTCGGAATGACCACCAATATACCTGCACTTTTATAAGGAGCTATTATTATCATACTAATATTAATAGGAGCCACAACTTTTTTTTTTTTAAGGGGGCACCGGTTTTATATTATTATAAGTAGAGATGTACAGGTTCGGATTTACCTGGATTTATCCGGATCTCAAAATTTTATTTTATTGGTTCTCCGATGTCACGTGCTTTGGATAGCCAATAAGAAAAATCCTGATAAATCAGAACGCGTGTTAACATAGCATTAAGAACTGAGTAAATCCGAACCTGCACATCTCTAATTATATTATAAAGCCACAAATAAATAAATACACATTAATTAAGGGTTAGTTTGTCCCTTTTCCTCTTTAGAGAACCAACTCTGTTGAATAGCATAGACCTACTAGAGAAGGAGATGGGGGAGAGACTAAGGGCTAGGGGGGTGATTCGGAGTTGATTGCAGCTGTGCTAAATTTAGCACAGCTACAATCCTCCATACTGACATGCGGGGGGACGCCCAGCACACGGCTAGTCCGCCCCGTATGTCAGGCCTGGCCCTACTGTGCAAGTACAAAAGCATTGCACAGCAGTCATGCTTTTGTACGTGAAGAGTAACCCCCAGCCAGCGCAGCTCCTGCATGCTGGCCGGGAGTTACTCGTCATTGTGATGGTCTCAGTGGCTGCGTATGACATCATGCAGCTGCTGCGGCCCACCCCCCTGCACAGTCTGGCCACGCCTGCTTTGGCCGGACCACGCCCACAAAACGTCGGCCAAACGCTGCTGTGCCGCCCCCTCCCGCCCAACCACCGCCTCTGCCTGTCAATCAGGCAGAGGTAATCGCTGGGCTACGACAGCCGTCAGCTGTCTGGAATGCGCCGGCGCACTGTGCGATCAGGTCAGAATGACCCCCAAGGTGCGTCATCGCTTGGAGCGAGAAAAAGTACCAGCCAATCAGCCTCCTACAGTAACTGCCATGTTACAGGCTATGTTTGAAAAATGACAGTTATGAGCCGATTGGTTGTCACTTTTTCCCTCCATATTTTATCACTCTCCAAGCGATGATGCATCTAGCCCTAAGGTGTCTTCTTTTTCACTGCGTAATAGTGAAAATGTTTCGGATGTGAAAATAGTTACTTCTAATTGATTTCAGCATGCAAAGAACTAATATGAAAAACTCTCAGCTCTCAGGGGGTCATTCCGAGCTGATCGCTCGCTGCCGTTTTTCGCAGCATAACGATCAGGCTAAAAATCGGCTGCTCTGCGCATGCGTATGGGCCGCAGGGTGCACGCGTCAAGTAATTTCACACAAAACTAAGCAATTTTACACAGGGGCGAGCGCCGCTTTTCAGTCGCTCTGCTGATCGGTGAGTGATTGACAGAAAGTGGTGTTTCTGGGCGGAAACTGACCGTTTTCCAGGAGTGTGCTAAAAAACGCAGGCGTGTCAGGCTAAAACGCAGGAGTGGCTGGAGAAATGGGGGAGTGGCTGGCCGAACGCAGGGCATGTTTGTGACGTCAAACCAGGAACTAAACAGTCTGCAGTGATCTCAATCTAGGAATAGGTCTGGAGCCACTCAGAAACTGCAGGAAAAGATTTTTGAGCAATTCTGCTAATCTTTCGTTCGCACTTCTGCTAAGCTAAGATACACTCCCAGAGGGCGGTGGCTTAGCGTTTGCACTGCTGTTAAAAGCAGCTAGCGAGCGATCAACTTGGAATGAGGGCCTCAGTTCAGAGCTATAGCCCAACTATGTTGATGTATGGGTATTTTGTTAAATACTAGGGAATTTTGCTAGAGAATATATAGGTTGGCTATGACTTCACACTACAATAGAAAAGTCTGGCTTTCAAGTAAAATCTGTGTCCTAGTGGAAAATATGTCCATCACAGTCTTCTGGTTGATCGAAGAAAAATTATGCTGTCCCCTTTACACATAAAACTCTGGGGGTCATTCTGAGTTGATAGTTACTTTTTGCAGATGTGCAAATGCAAAGTCGCCGCCCACTGGGGAGTGTATATTTGCTGTGCAAGTGTGCGATCGCACAAAAACAGTTCGTATAGTTTCTGAGTAGCTCAGAACTTACTCAGCCCTTGCAATCACTTCAGCCTGTCTGGTTCCGGAATTGACGTCAGACACCCGCCCTGCAAACGCTTGGACACGCCTGCGTTTTTTCCAACCACTCCTAGAAAATGGTCAGTTGACACCCACAAATGCCCTCTTCCTGTCAATCTCCTTGCGATCGGCTGTGCAAATGGATTCTTTGTTAAATCCATTGCACAGCAATGATCTGCTTTGTACCCATACGTTGCGCCTATGCCTTGCGGTGCATACGCATGCGCAGTAGTGACCTGATTGCTGCGCTGCGAAATACATCAGCGTGCGATCAGGTCGGAATGGCCCCCTCTGACTGATGAAGAACTTTGTAAAGGGGATGAACAAAAATGGAGAAACTTACAAGTATCTGAGATTAAAATGCTGAGTGATGCTAAAGTTAAGAAAGGAATCTTTGTTGGTCTACAAATTTGTCAATTTCTTAAGGATGAAAACTTCGACTGAGTCCTCCAGGTTAATGAAAAAGTGGTTTGGGAAGTAGAGATGAGCGGGTTCGGTTTCTCTGAAACCGAACCCGCACGAACTTCATGTTTTTTTTCACGGGTCCGAGCAGACTCGGATCCTCCCGCCTTGCTCGGTTAACCCGAGCGCGCCCGAACGTCATCATGACGCTGTCGGATTCTCGCGAGACTCGGATTCTATATAAGTAGCCGCGCGTCGCCGCCATTTTCACACGTGCATTGAGATTGATAGGGAGAGGACGTGGCTGGCGTCCTCTCCATTAGAAATTAGATTAGAAGAGAGAGAGAGATTGTGCAGAGTCAGACAGAGTTTACCACAGTGACCAGTGCAGTTGTTGTTAGTTAACTTTTATTTATTTTAATATAATATATCCGTTCTCTGCTATATCCGTTCTCTGCCTGAAAAAAAACGATACACAGCAGCAGCCAGTCACACAGTGTGACTCAGTCTGTGTGCACTCAGCTCAGCCCAGTGTGCTGCACATCAATGTATAAAAGGCAAAGCTTATAATAATTGTGGGGGAGACTGGGGAGCACTGCAGGTTGTTATAGCAGGAGCCCCCAGGAGTACATAATATTATATTAATTTAAAATTAAACAGTGCACACTTTTGCTGCAGGAGTGCCACTGCCAGTGTGACTAGTGGTGACCAGTGCCTGACCACCAGTATAGTAGTATATTGTTGTATGTATTGTATACTATCTCTTTATCAACCAGTCTATATTAGCAGCAGACACAGTACAGTGCGGTAGTTCACGGCTGTGGCTACCTCTGTGTCGGCAGTCGGAACTCGGCAGGCAGTCCGTCCATCCATAATTGTATTACAATATATACCACCTAACCGTGGTATTTTTTTTCTTTCTTTATACCGTCGTCATAGTGTCATACTAGTTGTTACGAGTATACTACTATCTCTTTATCAACCAGTGTACAGTGCGGTAGTTCACGGCTGTGGCTACCTCTGTGTCGGCAGGCAGTCCGTCCATCCATAATTGTATTATTATTATAATATATACCACCTAACCGTGGTTTTTTTTTCATTCTTTATACCGTCGTCATAGTGTCATACTAGTTGTTACGAGTATACTACTATCTCTTTATCAACCAGTGTACAGTGCGGTAGTTCACGGCTGTGGCTACCTCTGTGTCGGCAGTCGGCAGGCAGTCCGTCCATCCATAATTGTATTATTATTATAATATATACCACCTAACCGTGGTTTTTTTTTAATTCTTTATACCGTCGTCATAGTGTCATACTAGTTGTTACGAGTATACTACTATCTCTTTATCAACCAGTGTACAGTGCGGTAGTTCACGGCTGTGGCTACCTCTGTGTCGGCAGTCGGCAGGCAGTCCGTCCATCCATAATTGTATTATTATTATAATATATACCACCTAACCGTGGTTTTTTTTTCATTCTTTATACCGTCGTCATAGTGTCATACTAGTTGTTACGAGTATACTACTATCTCTTTATCAACCAGTGTACAGTGCGGTAGTTCACGGCTGTGGCTACCTCTGTGTCGGCAGTCGGCAGGCAGTCCGTCCATCCATAATTGTATTATTATTATAATATATACCACCTAACCGTGGTATTTTTCTTTCTTTATACCGTCGTCATAGTGTCATACTAGTTGTTACGAGTATACTACTATCTCTTTATCAACCAGTGTACAGTGCGGTAGTTCACGGCTGTGGCTACCTCTGTGTCGGCAGTCGGCAGGCAGTCCGTCCATCCATAATTGTATTATTATTATAATATATACCACCTAACCGTGGTTTTTTTATACCACCTAACCGTGGCAGTCCGTCCATAATTGTATACTAGTATCCAATCCATCCATCTCCATTGTTTACCTGAGGTGCCTTTTAGTTCTGCCTATAAAATATGGAGAACAAAAAAGTTGAGGTTCCAAAATTAGGGAAAGATCAAGATCCACTTCCACCTCGTGCTGAAGCTGCTGCCACTAGTCATGGCCGAGACGATGAAATGCCAGCAACGTCGTCTGCCAAGGCCGATGCCCAATGTCATAGTACAGAGCATGTCAAATCCAAAACACCAAATATCAGAAAAAAAAGGACTCCAAAACCTAAACTAAAATTGTCGGAGGAGAAGCGTAAACTTGCCAATATGCCATTTACCACACGGAGTGGCAAGGAACGGCTGAGGCCCTGGCCTATGTTCATGGCTAGTGGTTCAGCTTCACATGAGGATGGAAGCACTCAGCCTCTCGCTAGAAAAATGAAACGACTCAAGCTGGCAAAAGCACAGCAAAGAACTGTGCGTTCTTCGAAATCCCAAATCCACAAGGAGAGTCCAATTGTGTCGGTTGCGATGCCTGACCTTCCCAACACTGGATGTGAAGAGCATGCGCCTTCCACCATTTGCACGCCCCCTGCAAGTGCTGGAAGGAGCACCCGCAGTCCAGTTCCTGATAGTGAGATTGAAGATGTCAGTGTTGAAGTCCACCAGGATGAGGAGGATATGGGTGTTGCTGGCGCTGGGGAGGAAATTGACAAGGAGGATTCTGATGGTGAGGTGGTTTGTTTAAGTCAGGCACCCGGGGAGACACCTGTTGTCCGTGGGACGAATATGGCCGTTGACATGCCAGGTGAAAATACCAAAAAAATCAGCTCTTCGGTGTGGAGGTATTTCACCAGAAATGCGGACAACAGGTGTCAAGCCGTGTGTTCCCTTTGTCAAGCTGTAATAAGTAGGGGTAAGGACGTTAACCACCTCGGAACATCCTCCCTTATACGTCACCTGCAGCGCATTCATAATAAGTCAGTGACAAGTTCAAAAACTTTGGGTGACAGCGGAAGCACTCCACTGACCAGTAAATCCCTTCCTCTTGTAACCAAGCTCACGCAAACCACCCCACCAACTCCCTCAGTGTCAATTTCCTCCTTCCCCAGGAATGCCAATAGTCCTGCAGGCCATGTCACTGGCAATTCTGACGATTCCTCTCCTGCCTGGGATTCCTCCGATGCATCCTTGCGTGTAACGCCTACTGCTGCTGGCGCTGCTGTTGTTGCTGCTGGGAGTCGATGGTCATCCCAGAGAGGAAGTCGTAAGACCACTTTTACTACTTCCACCAAGCAATTGACTGTCCAACAGTCATTTGCGAGGAAGATTAAATATCACAGCAGTCATCCTACTGCAAAGCGGATAACTGAGGCCTTGACATCCTGGGTGGTGAGAAACGTGGTTCCGGTATCCATCATTACTGCAGAGCCAACTAAAGACTTGTTGGAGGTACTGTGTCCCCGGTACCAAATACCATCTAGGTTCCATTTCTCTAGGGTTGCGATACCGAAAATGTACACAGACCTCAGAAAAAGAGTCACCAGTGTCCTAAAAAATGCAGCTGTACCCAATGTCCACTTAACCACGGACATGTGGACAAGTGGAGCAGGGCAGGGTCAGGACTATATGACTGTGACAGCCCACTGGGTAGATGTATGGACTCCCGCCGCAAGAACAGCAGCGGCGGCACCAGTAGCAGCATCTCGCAAACGCCAACTCGTTCCTAGGCAGGCTACGCTTTGTATCACCGGTTTCCAGAATACGCACACAGCTGAAAACCTCTTACGGCAACTGAGGAAGATCATCGCGGAATGGCTTACCCCAATTGGACTCTCCTGTGGATTTGTGGCATCGGACAACGCCAGCAATATTGTGCGTGCATTACATCTGGGCAAATTCCAGCACGTCCCATGTTTTGCACATACCTTGAATTTGGTGGTGCAGAATTTTTTAAAAAACGACAGGGGCGTGCAAGAGATGCTGTCGGTGGCCAGAAAAATTGCGGGACACTTTCGGCGTACAGGCAGCACGTACAGAAGACTGGAGCACCACCAAAAACGCCTGAACCTGCCCTGCCATCATCTGAAGCAGGAGGTGGTAACGAGGTGGAATTCAACCCTCTATATGCTTCAGAGGTTGGAGGAGCAGCAAAAGGCCATTCAAGCCTATACAACTGACCACGATATAGGAGGTGGAATGCACCTGTCTCAAGCGCAGTGGAGAATGATTTCAACGTTGTGCAAGGTTCTGCAACCTTTTGAACTTGCCACACGTGAAGTCAGTTCAGACACTGCCAGCCTGAGTCAGGTCATTCCCCTCATCAGGCTTTTGCAGAAGAAGCTGGAGACATTGAAGGAGGAGCTAAGACAGAGCGATTCCGCTAGGCATGTGGGACTTGTGGATGGAGCCCTTAATTCGCTTAACAAGGATTCACGGGTGGTCAATCTGTTGAAATCAGAGCACTACATTTTGGCCACCGTGCTCGATCCTAGATTTAAAACCTACCTTGGATCTCTCTTTCCGGCGCACACAAGTCTGCTGGGTTTCAAAGGCCTGCTGGTTAGAAAATTGTCAAGTCAAGCGGAACGCGACCTGTCAACATCTCCTCCTTCACATTCTCCCGCAACTGGGGGTGCGAGGAAAAGGCTCAGAATTCCGAGCCCACCCGCTGGCGGTGATGCAGGGCAGTCTGGAGCGACTGCTGATGCTGACATCTGGTCCGGACTGAAGGACCTGACAACCATTACGGACATGTCGTCTACTGTCACTGCATATGATTCTATCACCATTGATAGAATGGTGGAGGATTATATGAGTGACCGCATCCAAGTAGGCACGTCACACAGTCCGTACTTATACTGGCAGGAAAAAGAGGCAATTTGGAGGCCCTTGCACAAACTGGCTTTATTCTACCTAAGTTGCCCTCCCACAAGTGTGTACTCCGAAAGAGTGTTTAGTGCCGCCGCTCACCTTGTCAGCAATCGGCGTACGAGGTTACATCCAGAAAATGTGGAGAAGATGATGTTCATTAAAATGAATTATAATCAATTCCTCCGCGGAGACATTGACCAGCAGCAATTGCCTCCACAAAGTACACAGGGAGCTGACATGGTGGATTCCAGTGGGGACGAATTGATAATCTGTGAGGAGGGGGATGTACACGGTGATATATCGGAGGATGATGATGAGGTGGACATCTTGCCTCTGTAGAGCCAGTTTGTGCAAGGAGAGATTAATTGCTTCTTTTTTGGTGGGGGTCCAAACCAACCCGTCATTTCAGTCACAGTCGTGTGGCAGACCCTGTCACTGAAATGATGGGTTGGTTAAAGTGTGCATGTCCTGTTTTGTTTATACAACATAAGGGTGGGTGGGAAGGGCCCAAGGACAATTCCATCTTGCACCTCTTTTTTCTTTTATTTTTCTTTGCGTCATGTGCTGTTTGGGGAGGGTTTTTTGGAAGGGACATCCTGCGTGACACTGCAGTGCCACTCCTAGATGGGCCCGGTGTTTGTGTCGGCCACTAGGGTCGCTTATCTTTCTCACACAGCTACCTCATTGCGCCTCTTTTTTTCTTTGCGTCATGTGCTGTTTGGGGAGGGTTTTTTGGAAGGGACATCCTGCGTGACACTGCAGTGCCACTCCTAGATGGGCCCGGTGTTTGTGTCGGCCACTAGGGTCGCTTATCTTTCTCACACAGTCAGCTACCTCATTGCGCCTCTTTTTTTCTTTGCGTCATGTGCTGTTTGGGGAGGGTTTTTTGGAAGGGACATCCTGCGTGACACTGCAGTGCCACTCCTAGATGGGCCCGGTGTTTGTGTCGGCCACTAGGGTCGCTAATCTTACTCACACAGCTACCTCATTGCGCCTCTTTTTTTCTTTGCGTCATGTGCTGTTTGGGGAGGGTTTTTTGGAAGGGACATCCTGCGTGACACTGCAGTGCCACTCCTAGATGGGCCCGGTGTTTGTGTCGGCCACTAGGGTCGCTTATCTTTCTCACACAGTCAGCTACCTCATTGCGCCTCTTTTTTTCTTTGCGTCATGTGCTGTTTGGGGAGGGTTTTTTGGAAGGGACATCCTGCGTGACACTGCAGTGCCACTCCTAGATGGGCCCGGTGTTTGTGTCGGCCACTAGGGTCGCTTATCTTTCTCACACAGTCAGCTACCTCATTGCGCCTCTTTTTTTCTTTGCGTCATGTGCTGTTTGGGGAGGGTTTTTTGGAAGGGACATCCTGCGTGACACTGCAGTGCCACTCCTAGATGGGCCCGGTGTTTGTGTCGGCCACTAGGGTCGCTAATCTTACTCACACAGCTACCTCATTGCGCCTCTTTTTTTCTTTGCGTCATGTGCTGTTTGGGGAGGGTTTTTTGGAAGGGACATCCTGCGTGACACTGCAGTGCCACTCCTAGATGGGCCCGGTGTTTGTGTCGGCCACTAGGGTCGCTTATCTTACTCACACAGCGACCTCGGTGCAAATTTTAGGACTAAAAATAATATTGTGAGGTGTGATGTGTTCAGAATAGGCTGAAAATGAGTGTAAATTATGTTTTTTGAGGTTAATAATACTTTGGGATCAAAATTACCCCCAAATTCTATGATTTAAGCTGTTTTTTAGGGTTTTTTGAAAAAAACACCCGAATCCAAAACACACCCGAATCCGACAAAAAAAATTCGGTGAGGTTTTGCCAAAACGCGGTCGAACCCAAAACACGGCCGCGGAACCGAACCCAAAACCAAAACACAAAACCCGAAAAATTTCTGGCGCTCATCTCTATTGGGAAGCCTTTTATAGGTGTTGTGCATGGCTTCTTGGGTCACAAAAGAGCTGAAATCTATGTTGAGATTATGAGCAACCTTCTTGAAAAGTATAATTAATTAGGCTGCAACATGTCACTCAAAATTTATTTTCTCAACTCTCATCTGGACTTCTTCTCTGGCAAATGTGGTGCAGTGAGTGGCAAGCATGGTAAGCAATTCCACCAAGACTTTTCAGCAATGGAATGAAGATATCGGGGTAGGTGGCATGCTTCTATGCTTGCTGACTAACGTCGGACAGTGACAAGAGATGTCCCAGAAGTGGAGTACAAGAAACAAGCAGAGAGAAAACGAGATTTATGGTAAAAACTTACCGTTGTTAAATCTCTTTCTGCGAGGTACACTGTGCTCCACAAGGATTATCATCGGGGTGTAGAGTAGGATCTTGATCCGAGGCACCAACAGGTTCAAAGCTTTTGACTGTTCCCAAGATGCACAGCGCCGCCTCCTCTATAACCCCGCCTCCATGCACAGGAGCTCAGTTTCATTAACCAGTCCAATGCAGTAGCCAGGTACCGGAGACGACAATCGCTCGTAGCCAATTACACCACACACTCACCACAGGAAAGGGTGTCAGCGGCTATGCCAGTACCAACCCAAAGAAGCTAAGTGCGTCAGGGTGGGCGCCTTGTGGAGCCCGGTGTACCTCGAAGAAATTTCAACAACGGTATGTTCTTACCATAAATCTCGTTTTCTGCTGCGGAGTACACTGGGCTCCACAAGGATAAACATTGGGGATGTCCTAAAGGAGTTCCTTATGGGAGGGGGCGCGCTGTAGTGGGCACAAGAACCCGGCGTCCAAAGGAAGCATCCTGGGAAGCGGCGGTATTGAAGGCATAGAACCTTATAAACGTGTTCCTTGAGGACCATTTTGCCGCCTTGCACAATTGTTCAAGGGTCGCACTACAGTGGGCTGCCCAAAAAGGTCCAACCGACCTAGTAGAATGGGCTTTAATGGTAGCAGGAACCGGACGACCAGCCTGTACATAAGCATGTGCAATCACCATTCTAATCCATCTGGCCAAACAAAGACTGCTTGGAAGCAGGCCAGCCATGTTTGTGAAAACCAAACAATACAAAAAGAGAATCAGATTTCCTAATGGAGGAAGTTCTCTTCACATAGATACGGAGAGCCTGTACCACATCCAAAGACCGCTCTTTGTAAGACAACTCAGGAGAATTAAAGACCGCAACCACAATCTCCTAGTTAAGGTGGAAGGAAGACACCACCTTAGGTAAATAACCTGGCCACTTTCTAAGAACCGCCCGGTCACGGTGAAAAATCAAATAGGGAGACTTACAGGATAAGGCACCCAAGTCCGAGACCCTTCTAGCTGAAGCAATTGCCAGCAAGAATAGGACCTTAAGGGAAAGCCACTTAAGGTCAGCAGAGGCAAGAGGCTCAAACGGAGACACTTGCAAGGCCTCCAAAACCAGCAACAAATCCCAAGGGGCCACAGGTGGCACATAAGGAGGCTGAATCCGCAACACACCCTGAGTTAATGTATGGACATCAGGTAGGGTAGCAATTTTTCTCTGAAACCAAACTGACAAGGCAGAGATGTGAACCTTGAGGGAGGCCAGACGCAGGCCTAAGTCCAGGCCCTGTTGTAGAAAGGCCAATAGTTTGGCCGTACTAAACTTGAAAACGTCATGATTGTGAGACGCACACCAAGTAAAGTAAGCATTCCAGACCCTATGGTAGAGCCGAGCAGAAGCCGGCTTATAGGCATTCAACATAGTTTGAACGACTGCCTCAGAAAAACCCTTGGCCCTCAGGACAGAAGCTTCAAGAGCCATGCCGTCAAAGCCAGACGGGCCAAATCCTGGTAAACACAAGGGCCCTGAATGAGGAGGTCTGATCGTTGTGGAAGTAGAAGGGGACGATCCCACGAGAGACCCAGTAGATCGGAGAACCAGTGCTGTCTGGGCCACGCTGGAGCGACCAGAAGCAGGTTTCCTCCTTCTTGCTTGAACTTCCGTATTACTCTGGGCAGCAGTGACACTGGAGGGAACACATACGGTAGCTGAAAGTTCCATGGAATTGCCAGAGCATCCACGAATGCACCTTGAGGATCCCTTGTCCTTGCTCTGAAGACCGGAACCTTGTGATTGTGTCGAGATGCCATCAGATCCACATCTGGAAGACCCCACGTGTCCATGAGAAGTTTAAACACCTCCGGATGGAGGCTCCACTCTCCGGCGTGCACGTCCTGACGACTGAGATAGTCCACTTCCCAGTTCAGGATGCCCGGAATGAACACTACGGATATGGCCGGCAGATGGTGCTCCGCCCACTGAAGAATCCGTGATACTTCCCTCATTGCCATGCGGCTTCGAGTGCCGCCTTGATGATTTATGTACGCCACCATGGTGGCGTTGTCCGACTGTACTTGAATAGGTCTGTTCTGTATTAGATGCTGGGCCATTGTCAACGCATTGAACACTGCCCGCAGTTCCAGAATATTGATCGGGAGAAGAGACTCCTCCTTGGTCCACCGACCCTGAAGTGAGTGTTGTTCCAACACCATGCCCCAACCTCTCAGACTGGCATCCGTCGTCAGAAGGACCCAGTTGGATATCCAGAAGGGCCGGCCCCTGCTCTGTCGTTGGTCCTGAAGCCACCAGCACAGTGACAGGCGGCCTCCAGAGACAATGAGCTCATGTGAGATCTGATCCGGTGAGGCAGGCCATCCCACTTGGTCAGAATTAACTTCTGCAGAGGGCGAGAGTGGAATTGAGCATATTCCACCATGTCGAAAGCTGACACCATGAGATCCAGCACTTGCATTGCCGAATGTATCGACACTTGCGGACGAGATAGGAAGCATCGAATCCTATCCTGAAGCTTCAGGACCTTCTCCTGAGACAGGAACAACTGTTGGTTTTCAGTGTCCAATAACGCTCCCAGATGTAACATGCTTCGAGCAGGAACCAGGGAGGATTTCTTCCAATTGATCAGCCACCTGTGGGCTTTCATGCACTGGACCGTCAGATCGAGATGACACAGGAGAAGTTCTGGGGAATTTGCCAGGATCAACAAATCGTCCAAATACGGTAGGATCCTGACCCCTTGACGGCAGAGTGTAGCCGTCATGACCGCCATAACTTTGGTGAAAACTAGGGGAGTCGTTGTCAAACCAAAGGGTAACGCCTGAAATTGGTAATGAAGGTTGCCCAATGCAAACCTCTGGTACTGCCGATGAGATACCGCAATAGGAATATGTAGGGAGGCATCCTGTATGTCCAGGGAGACCATATAGTCCCCAGGCTCCAAGGCCAGAACAATAGAGCGCAGCGTTTCCATACAAAACTTGGAGACCCACACATGCTTGTTCAAGGACTTCAGATTAAGAATGGGCCGCGAGGACATGTTCGGTTTCGGGACTAGGAACAGCGGTGAATAGTACCCCTTGCCTCTCTGATCCAGAGGCACCTGTACTGCCACTCCTGTGGTCAGGAGGGAATGTACCACCGAATGCAAAGTGTTTGCTTTTGCCGGATCCAGAGGCACATCTGTCAGGCAAAATTTATGCGGGGGACGATTCTTGAAGGGTATGGTGTAACCTCGAGCGACGACTTCCCACACCCAGGTATCTGAACTGATCTTCAACCATTCCTGGGCAAAACCTAGAAGTCAGCCCCCCACCCTGGGATCCCCCTGAGGGAGGCCCGCCCCGTCATGCGGCAGGCTTGTCAGTTTTGGAAGCTGGCTGACGGGTGGCCCAGGCATGCTTCGGTCTGGGCTTGGCAGGTCTGGAAGCACGAGTTTGCTTTGGGTACGCCTGACCTTTTGCTTTTCATGGAGGACGAAAGGGCCGAGGGAAAGTACTTTTAGCCTTCTGTGCGGAAGGAGCCGTACTAGGTAGGCAAGCTGTTTTAGCAGTAGCCAGATCAGCCACAATCTTATTGAGGTCTTCTCCAAAGAGAATGTCTCCCTTGAAAGGAAGCACCACCAGGGTTTTCTTGGACTCCATGTCCACCAACCAGGATCTCAACCAAAGGATACGTCTGGCCAAGACGGACGTAGTAGCAGCCTTGTCCGAGAGCACCCCGGCATCGGAGGCCACCTCCTTAAGGTACAGAGATGCCGTGGTAATATACGAGAGACATTGTCGAGCATGCTCAGATGCGTTGGAAGGCAGTTCCGCCTCAAGCTCCTGAGCCCTCAACAGCTTGAGAAGCCCGAGTTGCTGCAATGGTTGGCCTATGCACAGCCCACGTCAGGGTATAAATCGCTTTTAAACAACCCTCCACACGTCTATCCGTTGTCAGCATCCGGAGTCTTACCGGTACGCTGGGGCCGTGGGGCTGGCTTCCTTGGCAATGTGCGGGCAGCGGCGGAGGTGGGCTGCTGCGCCGGATCCGTGGGCAGCAGTAGCGGCGGTGAGGGGGTCCGCTCGTGGCAGCGGGACGCGGCTACAGCGGGTCGCTCTTGCTGAGCCGTTGCCTAGGAGACCAGGGGCAGTGAGCATTGTGGCTTTGCAAAAAGGTCTGCATTACTGGGCACCGCCATGTTGGAGACCAAGTATTAAGCATAGTTCCTGTTTCCTGTTTCTTCCAGCCAATCCAGGGGAAGCTCTCCCTATAAAAGGGGGCTGGTTTAGGACAGGGATGCCAGTGCTTCAAGTTACAACCCTATTGTAGGTGCTTGAGCCTGTGTTCCCAGGATTCCTGCTGTATTCTGGTTCCTCCTGATCCTGTTTGGTCAGTTCTCTGTTGCTGCTGCAGCTCTGCCTTTGTACCACCGACCACAGCCTTCACATTATTATCTTCAGCCTCGTTTAACAAACCACAGTCCACAGTCCTTGTCTCCAGCCACGTCTTCAACCACCATCCACAGTTCCACAGTTCATCATCTACAGTCTCGTCTTTCAAATCACAGTCCACAGTTCTTCGCCCCCTGCCACGTCTTTAACCATTGTGCTCCAGCCTCGGTCCTCTACCTCAGCCCTGTACATAATAAATACTTTCCATTGACTCTCAAACCCCGCCTACGTTCTTCATTGCTCCGTGTCCCATGCGAAGGAACTATATCCAGCCCCCTCATCTGGCTCATTCACAGCCTGCAAATCTCAGCTGCCGGATCCTCAAACTTTGCTAGACGTGACAGTAAGCACTGGCCAAATGGATTCGACGGGTAATCAGGCCTCAGGAGGGGATTCAACTGCAGATATCTGGTCTCGCTTAAATAAGCAGGAGGCCACACAATCTCAAATCGTGCCGTTCATGCAGAGTATGTCTGAACGTCTCGATTCTCTCTGTGTTGCCATGACGGCCCCTCAAGTATCTACAGCTGCTCCCACATTAGCACCTCCGGTCCCACTTCCTCCTGTACCAGTACCACTTCCACGGTTGCATTTGCCACCTCCCAGTAAATTCGATGGAATCCAAAACAATGCCGCGGGTTTCTTAACCAGTGCGAAATCCAGTTCGAACTACAGTCGGCCAACTTCCCATCAGCACGAACCAAAGTAGCCTATATCATTTCTTTACTTACCGGGCAAGCGTTGGAATGGGCTTCACCATTGTGGGAGAGGATGGATCCCATTTTATCTAACTATCCAGAATTCGTGGCCACCGTTCGAAGAATCTTCTATGAACCGGGCAGGACTTCTGCCGCCTCATTGGAGATCCTGCGCCGGCATCAGGGCACGCGTACGGTCAGTCAGTACGTGATCCAGTTTCGCACCCTTTCCTCAGAACTGAACTGGAACGAGGAGGCTCTCATTGCAGCTTTCTGGAGCGGTCTCTCCGAAAAGATCAAAGATGACCTCGCAACTCAGGACGTACCTGATAAGTTGGATAAACTAATTTC
Organism: Pseudophryne corroboree; assembly: GCF_028390025.1. Lineage (NCBI taxonomy): Eukaryota > Metazoa > Chordata > Amphibia > Anura > Myobatrachidae > Pseudophryne > Pseudophryne corroboree. Next base: position 567,829,286 of record NC_086449.1, on the reverse strand, counting down.
TTTATGCAATAAGTTAGACCTAAGGTACAGAGAACGCTGTATGGAGAGGTTGCAGTCAGATCGCCCTAGGCCTAGATTTGTTCTTCCACCAACACCATCATCACCAACTGCTGAAGAACCCATGCAGATTAATCGCTCCCGCCTCTCCAATGAAGAACGTCAGAGACGGCGACAAGGGAACCTCTGCCTGTATTGTGGTGCATCTGATCACTTTGTTAAAACTTGCAATCTACGTCCGGGAAATACCCGCTCCTGGTTTGTGCTGGAGAGGTCAAGCTAGGAGAATTCTCAGAATTACATACCAAGAAAGAGTCTGTCCTGTTAACCCAATTGGAGCTCCCTTCTTCTTCTCTTCTCATCCCTGCACTACTCGACTCTGGAGCCGCCGAAAGTTTCATTACGTCAGCTCTGGTCAAACGATCTGGAATACAAACGGTTCCTTTGGATCGTACCATTTCTGTTACCGCAGTGGATGGAAGTTATATCCCAGAGGGGATTATATCCTTTCATACTATTCCTCTCAAGATGAAGGTCGGAGTTCTCCATTCAGAAGAAATCTCTTTCCTTGTAATTCCTAAAGCCTCTCATGAACTAATCCTAGGGTTTCCATGGTTAATTAGACACAACCCCCACATAGATTGGCAAACTATGGATGTTCTCTCTTGGGGACAAGACTGCTTCCAGAACTGTTTACCTTCAGTTAGACCTCTCTGTTCTTCCAGCCCTTCCAGCCTTCCTGTGGTGTACCAAGCTTTTCAAGATGTTTTCAGTAAGCATGGGGCGGACACCTTGCCTCCGCATCGTACTTGGGATTGTCCCATTGAGCTAGTACCCGGTAAGACTCCTCCCCGAGGACGAATTTACCCTCTCTCACTTCCCGAGACACAGGCCATGTCGGAGTATATCCGGGAGAACTTGGAGAAAGGGTTCATCAGGTCTTCTACATCTCCGGCCGGAGCAGGATTTTTCTTCATCAAAAAGAAGGATGGGGTGTTGCGACCCTGTATTGACTTTAGAGGTCTCAATGACATAACAGTTAAGAACAGATATCTGTTACCTCTGATTCCAGAACTGTTCGACCGTGTTAAAGGAGCTACTGTATTTACTAAATTGGACCTACGGGGGGCCTACAATCTTATACGTATTCGCCAAGGGGAAGAATGGAAGACGGCATTTAATACCCGCGACGGCCATTACGAATACCTGGTAATGCCTTTTGGCCTATGTAACACCCCAGCCGTCTTTCAAGAGTTCATTAACGAAATCTTCAGAGATCTCCTCTACGACTGCTTGGTAGTGTATCTGGATGACATCCTCATTTTTTCTAGGGATCTGAAGACCCATCGGGAACAAGTCAAAGAAGTGTTAACTCATTTACGAAGGAATCAGTTATTCTGTAAGTTAGAGAAGTGCACCTTTGAAGTACCCACGATTCCATTCCTCGGTTACATTCTCTCAGGGCAGAGGTTACAGATGGACCCCGCTAAAGTCCAGGCGATTCAGGATTGGGCGCTTCCAGCTACCCTTAAAGGAATTCAACGATTCCTGGGGTTTGCTAACTTCTACCGAAGATTCATTCAAAATTATTCTTCTATCATAGCTCCTATAACCGCATTAACTAGGAAGGGAGCCAATCCTGCCAAGTGGTCTCCTGAGGCTTTGGAAGCTTTTTCATCTTTAAAGGAGGCCTTCATGACTGCTCCAGTTCTTCAACAACCCGATCTCAGCTGTCCGTTCTTGGTGGAGGTTGATGCCTCTACTGTGGGAGTGGGAGCAGTATTATCCCAGCTTTTCGAGGACAAGAAGGTCCATCCTTGTGCGTTCTACTCGCGAAGATTCTCCCCCGCTGAACAGAATTACGCTATTGGGGAACAGGAATTACTGGCAATTAAATTGGCCTTTGAGGAGTGGAGGTATTTGTTGGAGGGAACTCAGCATCCAATTTCGGTGACCACGGATCACAAGAACCTCCTGTATCTACAGTCAGCCCGATGTCTGAAGCCACACCAAGCAAGATGGGCACTCTTCTTTACCCGTTTTAATTTTAAACTCAGTTACCATCCAGGTTCCCTCAACAAAAAGGCAGATGCATTATCTCGCTCCCTAAGTTCAGAAGAACCCTCTGACCATTCAAAAGAGCAATTTATCCTGGAATCCACCTCTTTTTCTGCAACTAATACCTCTCCACTTCCTCCTCCAGGGAAGATCTTCGTTGCACCAAATCTTCGCAAAAAACTTCTTACATGGGCTCACTCCTCCTCCTTCATGGGCCATGCGGGCGGTCATAAGACACTTAAATTCATTCAGCGCTCCTACTGGTGGCCTCATCTCAGGACTGACGTTCAGGAATTCGTAGCTGCCTGTCCAAAATGTGCTCAGCATAAAAGTCCCAAGGGTCCACCAGCTGGGTTACTCCATCCTTTGCCGGTACCACTAAGACCATGGACGCATATTTCTATGGACTTTATTACAGATTTACCTACGTCTGGTGGGCAGAACACCGTATGGGTCATAGTTGACCGATTCTCTAAAGTGGCACACTTTGTTCCTCTGGCTAATCTTCCATCTGCATCCCAGTTGGCAAAATTGTTTATAGCAGAGATATTTCGACTCCATGGTCTACCACAGGAAATCGTGTCTGATAGAGGTCCTCAATTTGTGGCCAAGTTTTGGAGATCCCTATGTTCTGCTCTAGGCGTGAAATTAAACTTCTCCTCAGGATATCATCCCCAAACGGATGGTCAAACAGAGAGAGTGAACCAGGATCTGGAGACTTTTCTGCGTTTATTCATGTCCTCCTCACAGGACGACTGGCTGGACTTCCTCCCATTCGCAGAATTTGCCCATAACAATCTTTATCACTCTGCCACAAAATTTTCTCCATTCTTCATTAATTATGGTTACCATCCAAGAGTTCCTGACTTCCATCTTCTGCCTACGCTCGAGGTTCCTGCCGCAGAGTCAACACTTCGACAATTTACTGAAGCCTGGATACAAGTTCACAAGACTTTGCTCAAGACATCCAAGAGATATAAGACCTATGCAGATCTGAAACGAAAAGCTGTACCAAGCCTTAAGGTAGGAGATCAGGTTTGGGTTTCCACATGTAACCTAAGATTAAAGGTTCCTACAAAAAAGTTTGCTCCCAGATTTATTGGGCCTTACCCAATCGAAAAAGTGTTGAATCCTGTGGCTTAAAAAGTTAAATTACCTCCGCAGTTGAGAATTCCTAATGCATTTCATATTTCTCTCTTAAAACCATTGGTACTTAATCGGTTCAGAGCCGCTGTGCCTAAATCACCCAAGATCCAATCAGCACATGGAGACGAATTTGAGATTCACAAGATCCTCGATTCTTGCAGACGTTATGGTCGCATCCAGTACCTTGTTGATTGGAAGGGATATGGGCCAGAGGAAAGATCTTGGGTAGATGCAGAGGATGTCCAAGACTTCTTTGGACATTTCATGCCAAGTTTCCAACTAAACCACATAGGTGTCCGGAGTCCACCCGCAAAGCGGGGGGGGGAAGGGGTACTGTCAGCGTCAGGAGTCTTTCTGGTACGCTGGGGCCGTGGGGCTGGCTTCCTTGGCGATGTGCGGGCAGCGGCGGAGGTGGGCTGCTGCGCCGGATCCGTGGGAAACAGTAGCGGCGGTGAGGGGGTCCGCTCATGGCGGAGGGACGCCACTACTGCAGGTCGCTCTTGCTGAGCCGTTGCTAGGAGACCAGGGGCAGTGAGCATTGTGGCTTTGCAAAAAGGCCTGATTTACTGGGCGCCGCCATGTTGGAGACCAAGTTTTAAGCATAGTTCCTGTTTCTTCCAGCCAATCCAGGGGAAGCTCTCCCTATAAAAGGGGGCTGGTTTAGGACAGGGATGCCAGTGCTTCAAGTTACAACCCTGTGGTAGGTGCTTTAGCCTGTGCTCCCAGGATTCCTGCTGTATTCTGGTTCCTCCTGATCCTGTTTGGTCGGTTCTCTGTTGCTGCTGCAGCCCTGCCGTCTCTAGCCTGTTATTGCCTGTGGAAGCGCTCCTGGAAAACCCGGTCCAGTAAGCCTCTTTGGGCACAGTCGGCCCCGGGTCTTCTGCCTCGTCTTTCAAGCCACACTCCACAGATCTCCTTCACCAGTCACGCCTTTGTACCACCGACCACAGCCTGCAGATTATTATCTTCAGCCTCGTTTAACAAACCACAGTCCACAGTCCTTGTCTCCAGCCACGTCTTCAACCACCATCCTCAGTTCCACAGTTCATCATCTACAGTCTCGTCTTTCAAATCACAGTCTACAGTTCTTCGCCGCCTGCCACGTCTTTAACCATCGTGCTCCAGCCTCGGTCCTCTACCTCAGCCCTGTACATAATAAATACTTTCCATTGACTCTCAAACCCCGCCTACATTCTTCATTGCTCCGTGTCCCATACAAAGGAACTATATCCAGCCCCCTCATCTGGTTCATTCACAGTCTGCTACCTCCTCGGGCAAATCTCAGCTGCCGGATCCTCAAACTTTGCTAGACGTGACATCCGTCGGTTCCTTCAGAGAGGTGACGGTAGTTACTGGTAGAGCAGAGGAAACAACCATACATGCCACATGAGAATCTTACATATCTCCGCAGAGAGAGGATAGAGAGCCAACAGTCTCTTATTCGGTGTAAATTTTGTCCCCGGATTTTCCCAGGATTCCTGATGTATGTCTACCAGGTGTTCAGAATGAGGTAAAACTTGTTTAACCACCTTCTTACGTTTAAACCTAGCTGGTTTCTTAGAGACAGCCTCAGGCTCAGGATCATCAGACACCTGAAGAATGAGCCTAATAGCTTCAATCAAATCCGGGACATCCACCAATGACTTCCCTTCCCCATCAGAAACATCTGTGTCAGTGTCTGTGGGATCAGTATATGCGCCATCCACGTCAGAGGACGTGTCTGGGATAGCAATGGATTGGGAGGAGGTAATGGCCCATTTAGAAGACAACTTAGTCTTAGGCAGATGAGAGTGACACTTAGATTTAGTCAATGACCGGTTCAAATACTGTAACTGAGTGGAGATTTAATCTGCCCATGGTGGATTAATAGGAGGAACCATAAATTGCTGCAGTGGCACAGGTGGTCCAACAGGGGGTGCCAATTTAGTTACAAGCATGTTTAACAGCATGGAAAATGTAGCCCAAGGTGGGTCCTGTGAAGCCCCAGGTGCTACCGACCCACTAGGGGGTAAGGAACCCCCTAAACCTGAACTCTCATCTGCCATATTATCCTCCATCACGTCCGCGGCCTCACTACCACGCAATGTGGGAGAAGCCCCAGCATCGTTGTGATAGAGTCAAATATTTACCTTTTAACATAAGCTATATACTAAAACCGTGGAGCCGTAATGGCCGCTAAACCACGTGCATGTGCTACGCACTTTGTACGCTATTTGCGTACAAAGACTTTGCACGTGGTACGCAAGTTACGTACACACGCTGCGCTGGGTGTACGGAATACACACAGCGAGCGTACACACAGTTAATAACCTTTTAAACCTTAAATACAGAAAATGCTTATACTGTAAACCTTAGTACTGAGATACTGCAATGATATAACACTGGTTAACCTTGTTATTAAGCAAGCTGTTTGAGCGATTGAGATGCTCAGAAACCCTTAGTAATAAATGGTGAAACACACAACACTTGGTAAGGTTCCAACACCTTCTTAGATGATTTTAGTATGTAAAAGGGGAAAAACAGTTACAGCTTATACACTACAAACCTAACATTAATATCTAAACAGAATAACATAAAAGAAATATAAACTATAGCTAACGATTGCAAACACAAGTACACAGAGAGAGAATGAATGGCATACACAAAGGGAAGAAATGGCTACAGTGAACTTACACACATGGGAATGATTCGCAAGTGCTCCTGGACCAGGCCTCTAGCCTTCAGTGTGAAAACCTTGCAGAGAGTGAGTGAGTGTCCCAGCAATGGTGGTCCTTATATTTACAGCATACATTCACAATACAATGGTCCCTACAATCTCATTGTTCATTGGACACAAGAATGTGTCTCCACATTATAGTAAAGGTCATAGGTGGGTTTAAACAGGTGGGCTGTGTCCTTCTCCAACTGCCCAGGTGGGAGGTATCCTCTGGATTCCCCCTGCATGTGTAATTAAACTGCAAATACATTTAATGTTCCAAACATACTTTTGTGCATAACTATACGCAGCAGCGAACAATCTCTTCCTAACCAACACCGAAACGTTACTATTAAAATACTCTACAGCTGGATACTAAACACCACCTTCCAACCTTTGCCTGACCCTTCATATCATGCAAAGAGGAATCCCCATGTCCACGAACCATTTAAACTAAACATTTTTACTGACATTGTTAAGGGAAATATTATCTACAAAACACACTATATAGGTTAAATATGTTACGATCGTGCCGCCCGCTACACGCTCACAAACTCTACCGTAAATGCGCATAACACGCGCGTGATCGCCGGAGCGATCTTACGCAATTTGCGGACATGCGCACTCACCGCAGACCAGGTGCACGTTCAGCGGGCATGTGCATGGGGTTAGTACAAGGCATGTGAATCATGATATTTTTCGACTTTGACAGTTGCCACGTGTAGCAGACATGGTACAAGGTGTAGCAGCAATATACCTAGCAAGAACACTCGGTGAAGTGTGACTATGACAACACAGACCGGGAGTTCAAGAGATATAAATCTATATGGTGACTATAAATCACAAGTACAAATACACAGCAAGTATATATTGTGATCACTGGCGTGCGCAGCACATTTTATTAGGGGGTGCACTGTCAGAGGGGTGTGTCTAGCACCGCCTTTTGGGCATGTCTAGCACATCTATTGATGATCAATGCATATAAAATATCCACCCTTGTACCAATCCTAATAAAGCAGATACATTGTCAGATGTTGTGGTGTGCACCAAACAAACACCCCTGATGGCACTCACTCCAATTACACTGCTCCTACTCAGCCTGGTCTGGCTCCCCCTCTCTTTCCCCTGCAAGCTGCAGCAGCTTACTTACAAGTCGGTAACTGAACTGACACTGACAGTCGCAGACTAGTTACTGCTGCTGCTGGAAAAACAAGTGACGTGTCAATGCTGCTGCAGACCGCCTGCCAGTATTGAACTTGTCTTCCTAAGAGGAACGTTGGCTGCATGCTGCTCCTCATCAGTGGCTGGCGTTGGCATAGCAAAGAAGGAGAGAGGTGGGCATGTGGCGGGTGTGACAGGTGGGCGTGCGAGCATCACACTGTTTTTGTACGTGGAGGTGGAGCTGGGAATTTGAAAGCCGGTGGCAGTGGCACCCTTGATTAACCCAGGCATCCGGTCAGTAATGCAGTCCTGACAGGGTGCAGCGCAGAGGGGACAGTAATCTGCCTGCTCGGTGATTGCTGCATCAGGCATGTGAGATCGGGGTGCCAGACATTAGGGGGTGCCTGTGCGCACCAGGCACCCCCCCTGCGCACACCTATGATTGTGATACAATCCTATATCATACAGAGAGACCTGATACACTTAGCCACCTCAGGTATATCGATATAGGAATAGCCCACTGAATTAAATACCCTTTATTAAGGCAGCCACGCAGCAGCTACACACACACACACACACACACACACACACACACACACACACACACACACACACAGTCACAAGCATACCGTGCAGAAATGATGCACCATAAAACTGCACTGGACTAGCAATACAAAGTAATACTCAGTATGGCTATATGTGTCAACAATAGATATAACAAAGCACAGTAGATACTGGATGTATATCACAGGGTGTTTGTACCACACAACCCTGACTAGCACTCTTTCTTAACTAACACTGTCCCAGTGACAGGTAGAATACTTAAGTGTCTTGTATGAGGCACAGCACTGGCAATCTGTCGGCTCTACAGAGGAGGATTTGCTCCAGCATTCCCAGGAACAGTTCAGCTCTGTCTGTGATGCCTGCTGACCAGGATTGAAGGAGAGAAATGCAGCTCCTGGGCGGGAACATTTGCAGAAATGGCGCCCTGGGCCCGGGGGAGGGGCTACAGTTCAGGCCTACTCCCCCAGCTGGCATCCGCACCAGGCGCTGCGGGCCTTACAAAACGGGGTAATTTTAACTAAAGAACCCCCAGACCTGTGCCCTATAATCATCCCTGGTGGCTAGTGGAGCGGCTGCCCAGTAATCAGAGTCCACGCCAGCGCGCGCGGCCCACCTCCCACGGCCACGCTGGATCGCGGTAAAGCGCGGTCAAGGAGACCCCTTACCTCCCCCTTCCTGCGGCCCCACGATCCAGGAGGACGGTTGTGTGTGTGACTGAAGTGTAGGAAGGAACCGGAGCCTCCGCTGCAGTGACCCGGCAACCAGGGCGCGGGAGTATACAGCGTCGCTGGGGGTGATGGAGCTGCAGGCAGAAAAGTCTAATAGACTTTGCCTGCTGCAGCCCTTGAAGTCTTTGTAGAAAAATCTTCTTCTTTTCTGTCAATTTAAGCTATCAATAGGCTACCTCAGGCAGCCCCGTTAAGTGCCTGCTTACTACATGGTGACAACTTACAAACTGAGCTCCTGTGCATGGAGGCGGGGTTATAGCGGAGGCGGCGCTGTGCATCTTGGGAACAGTCAAAAGCTTTGAGCCTGTTGGTGCCTCGGATCAATATACTACTCTACACCCCGATGTTAATCCTTGTGGAGCCCAGTGTATCCCGCAGCAGAAATTGTTCTGATGAATACGCCACTATAAATAGGCCACTATAGAGAACAAATTGACAGAATAGGAGAGGAGTGGGTTAAACCTCAGCTAGTCTGGGGGCAGGACGGTAAGGCATTATGGGAGTTTTATGGTTAGCCAATAGGAATGAATGTTGGGGGTAGGTGGAATGGGTTCTTAAGCCTGGGAAAGGTGCTGGGTCAGCCTCTTCTGCTTTTGTCGTCCCACCCTCCCTCCCTACTGGTGGTGTTTGTTTTATGCTGTTGCGTTGGCTATTTTCGTGATGTGGGTTGTCACGGTTTGGTTGTGGCGGGAAAGAATGGCAAGTTAACATTTGTTGTATTAAAGAGTGGATTGGAGGTCGTTTGGTGTTTGATTTTTAAGTGCGCTCTCCTACGCTGACTGGTTTTACATCTGCTGGACCGCATTCTCGGGTGGCAGCCTCATCACCTTCACGGGTGGGTAGTCAGGATGGAGGTTGAGCGGATACCTATTGTTTGTTGGAAGGTTACGTCATTTTTTTATGAGATAGTTTGTTTATGGGATAGGGTTGTTTAGCCGTTCTTTCTGGCCACCATACTTTAGTTTAATTATTCACAGTTAATGGTTCACTTAAATAAATAGCTAACATTTTCTGCCAAATTCAAGTCTCCGTGTCCTTATTTATTATAATTAAGATGTTATGGTTTATGTTACGGACAATCCTCAGACTATATGAGGTTAATTCAAATAGTTCTTTTGGTTGCTGTATGTTATTTGTGTTCTTATTTGTGATTCATTGTATTGAAATAACTATTATTTATGCTATATCAAGAAAATATCAGATTATTTTAAAATAGCTTTTTACTATGACTATATTACTGGAGTACATATAGTGCAAGTAGTGTAGCTCAAAAACTAGAGCTAATAAATACGGGTTCACTACGGCTGGCCGGCGGTCGGGCTCCCGGCGACCAGCATCCCGGCGCCGGGAGCCCGACCGCCGGCTTACCGACAGCTTGGCGAGCGCAAATGAGCCCCTTGCGGGCTCGCTGCGCTCGCCACGCTACGGGCACGGTGGCGCGCTACGCGCGCCACACTATTTTATTCTCCCTCTATGGGGTCGTGGACCCCCACGAGGGAAAATAATTGTCGGTATGCCGGCTGTCGGGCTCCCGGCGCCGGTATACTGAGCGCCGGGAGCCCGACCGCCGGCAAACAGAAGACCACCCAATAAATACAATCTGAAGTCACATTTGTTTTTTTGTACCTCAAATTAGTTTAGTATGACTATTTTTATAAAGGAAACAGTGTTATTATTAATTTACTTATTATTTTTCTTAATGCGTCTGTGGCCAGAGACCCCCCTGCCACGTGGATAATGGTGGCCGCAAAGCTGAAGGGGTTAACCCTCAGCTGCCTGGCGCCATTTTAATGGACAATGGGCTCTTGGCACCACAATGCACTGGCGCTAGGTGTCATCTTTAAATGTATTGGGGCGCTAGGCACGTGTATTCAATGTTTTAAAAAGTAAATGTATTTTATTTCTATGTTGCTTTGCCATGGCCCAGATGCTCTCCAGCAGCCATGGCAGGGAAGTAGAGGGAGCTGCTGCAGCCGGGAGATCTGCTCCCACTTCTGCAGGGCTGTGTGTGCCGCTGCTGGGGGATGGTAGCTCCGCTCTCGGAACATCGACGCAGACAGGGAGGAGAGTGCTGCCCGGTGCCACAGCTGGGAGTCCGGAACAGCACATGAGTAAACAATGATTGGTTGAGAACAACAAGGTGGGCTTACCCCCTGTAGTATGTGTATTGGAGTAAGATAAAAAGAGGAGGCCTGTGAGTCTCCAGTGTGTATTATACCATCTAATTTCTGCTGTAAACATCTGCTGTATTGCTGAGTTCTTTTCAGAACTATTCGGGCAAATAAACATCTTCAGCCTCAAGAGGACCACTTCACCTTGTGACCTGCAGGGCTATGCCAAACATAGCTCTGTTCTTTGAGCTGTTTTGGGTACACCCAGCATCTCCAAGCTTCGCCTCCCGCCTGCTACCGTGCCGTGCTTGGGCAAGCAACTAGTGGGGATTCGTCAACATTATACAGGTGGGGTAAGACAGCGTGTCAACGCATGCAGAGCAGAACCGTGGTTCCAGACGCCACAGCAAAGAGGAGTCTGGTGGTGGCAGCATAGTACCCACCCACTGTGCAGTGGGTGGAGTCAATAACAGGCGGTTGCTGACGGTAATCGTGAATCCCCTAATTGGCCAGGTTCCGCGTGACCTAAACTCCATTCCGTGACTGGAGTGGGACGCGAGGTGGCGAGGGCTTTCGGTGCTGTCCGGTCACAGCGTCATACTGTTTAAGCCGCTGGCGAAGAATGGGTTTTATACCTGCTGTTATTGCTGGCAGTTTTAGTTTTCACTATACAAATCACCAAGTATTATTTAGAAGCAGTGCTTTCTCTCTGGTGGTTCTCTACAGTATGCAGAAGCAGCACCTTATTTTGTATCATTTTTAATCCTTATAACTAGTTTTGGAAACAGGAAGAAATCAATGAAGTTATTTCAGAAATCAATACATGAAGGGTATGAAAAACACAGTTTAAAAGCTACTATACTCTAAATCTTCTATCAACTTGTGGCCTTAGCTGTAGGTGTGGTTTAGAGAGGAGGGGGCCTGTGTGTAGACTGATTCGGATGTGGATTGCTGCTGTTTGCTCTGATATGGTAATACAGCAGGAGGAGTCTGGTACAAGTAGATGTCTCCTGCGTGCATTTGTAATCCAATGCTGCATCCTAGGACTCAGCATTGGATCACTTGTGACTTCATCGGTCGGCTGCGTGACCCATGGGGTCACACAAGCCAGCCGCCACAGCTGCTACCAAGAGGCCAGTTAATATCCGCCTTTCCCATTTTGGGAAACGGCAGCAGTTGCCACCCCTGTACGCCCCCAAAAATGCTGAAGACAATCTACTGTTGTGTGCAGCCGTAGTGTGTCCATCGCCACAGGACTCATACTAGCCATGTACATCTCTTATATTTCAAAGACAGCATGCAAGTCAATATAAAGGAGCACAGTATAAAACAAATATTACCCTTCGTATTCTTGGAGTTTGTACGTACTCCAAAGCACTTGTACTTCCTGTAGCTATTGTAAGAAGGAACCAAGTATTTCTAAATGCACCTTAAGTATGGTAACTAGTCTGAGATAAATCCACCAGTAAGTAGTTATCACAATCTCAAATTTGTATTTTTTACGAGAGATTTGTGCCAACCCTCGTGTTTTGGTTTTAGATCTGTATTAATTTTGTGTTTTGGTTCTAATTCTGTTAAACCACTTTCATGAGTTTTGGATCTGTGTTTTATTTTTTGGAAATGCTATAAACAGCTAAAATCACATACTGTAATGATGGCCTATATTTGTTCCTATAGTATTATTAACCTCAATAACATTAATTTATAGTAATTTCTAGTCAATTTTGACCACCTCACAGCTCATAATATTGTTTTCACCTATATTACCCAAAGGCTGGAATGAGTTTGCTGGTTGCTAAGCAGCAGAGCAGTGGTACAACACATATATGAAACATTGCCACACAGCACTTCAGCAACAAGGACTGAAATGCTTGGTTTGTTTGGGCCCCCACAAAACAAGCTACCAATGAGCTTAAGAAAGCTAACAGTATTGTTTTGTTACTGATCTCTTCTCTACAGTGGGAAGATGTTGTCATTAACATGCTCAGCCTTACGCTCATCACATATCACCCCACCCTTATCATATACCACCATTACAGAAGTGTAGTTCATTTTTATTAACATCATCTTTTCCACATTTTGAGGAAGTGGCCTCCTATGCCAGTTGCTCACAAGGTTACAGGCTGTGCTGGAAATTCTGGAAACACTAGAGGGTGGGCAGCTTATGTAAAGCATAGTGAGTTTATACAAGCGGTTCTAAATTGCCTTTTTTTCTCCCAGTAGTCAAAGGGACGGTCTGATATGCTCATTTGTACAATGTTAAAATAATCCTCACCATTCTATGGATGGTTACTGTATCAGATTGAGTCACCATAGACGTGTCACTAATGTTGGGTAGTTCTTTGAGACCTGATCATCACCAATGAGTCTCTGGGAAAAGGTTTGTTTACTTCCTGGAAGCAGCCACAGCACTAGTACTTGGTTGCTGCTCCTGGTCTTCTATAGGTTACTCGTGATCCATATTGACTCACAGCACTTATATTATTAACGCAGTGGCATGGCACCTACTGGGCATTATTGTAACACAATGCCACTGCCTGGCCCTGAACAAACACAAGTTTGACAAAAAAAATAAAAAATCTAATTTTTTTTTTCAGTTTTTTAACACATGACAACAACTTCCCACTGCGACTCACACAGCACTTATATTATTAATGTAGTGGCATGGCCTGGCCCTGAACATACACAAGTTAATTTTTTACTTTTTATTTTAAAGTAAATTACAACAATTTCACACTACGACTCACAGCGCTTATATTATTAATGCAGTGTCATGTCCTGGCCCTGTACACACACAGTTTTAACACTGCGACTTACAATGCTTATTATTATTAATGGCACGGCCTGGCTCTTAATATATAATAATATATTTGGTATTTTTTTTACGCTCTTCTGTGAATCACTGCGCTTATAGTATTTATTGCCACACCAAAAGCTTTTGCGATCACCAGTGTGCACCAATAAATAGTTGATGCTGCAATACGGTCAGTGAAAAAAAAAAAAAAAACAGTGTGCACCAAGGATTACTGTTGCCCCTGTATTAAAAGCTCTGGGCTGCACTGTGGTCAATAAAAGAACCAGAGTGCACTAGTAAAGAGTTAATGCTGCCCTGTATTAGGAGCTCTAGACTGCACGGCAGGCAGTGACAAAAAACAACCCCAGTGTTCCAAGGGTTAATGCTGCCCCTGTATTAGGAGCTCTGGGCTGCACTGCGGGCAGTGACAAAAAAACAAACACCAGTGTGCACCAAGTGTTAATGCTTCAGGTAAGTTATTGCACCATATATTTTTTTGATATAATTATAATTATAACTATATAAGAGAGCGCAAGGTGCTGAATTGATAAATACAATTTATTAAAATGTTTAAAAAATATTAAATACAATCAATAAACAAGAAATTAACTGATTAAGGAGCATAAGATCGACTGACCATCCTAGTGATTAATAGGAATGTCCCATTTTTTGTGAAGCATGGGGTATCCAATTAGTATTAGTGGAACTAATACAGAGTATTAATGAAGAGACGTCTCACTTCAAGCTCTGTTTAGAATACAAAGTCCACCGTGGATTAAAGTGCCTCCGTATAAGTTATACTGGAAAAGGTATGTACTATAAGGGAATTTAAACGCCACCCTTGATGAGATTGATATTGATATCTCCAAGCCAACGTACTGCTTCACTTTTCAACCCCCACACATAACACTGGAAGCTCACCACAAAAATGATGAACAGAAGCCGTGTCCTGTAGCAGTCAGGAGGCCAGATGATGCGGGAGCAGCGGTGTGGAGACGATGGCAGGTCTCAGATATCGATAACACCGCAAGAGTGGAGACGATGGCAGGTCTCAGGTGTCTGCAGCACCGCAGGTGTAATGATGGAAACTAGCCGTATCCTGTAGCACTCTGGAGGCCAGGCAATGCGGGAGTAGCAGTGTGGAGACGATGGCAGGTCTCTAGTGTGGTAATGGGCGGACGTTGGCAGGTCCCGGGGGGGGAAGCAGACGCGGCTGTTGGTGGCGGAGATGGTCGACAGTCAGCCCAGCAACAATTGTAGAGATGGTCAGGACCATAAAGTTGTAGCTCCAGCCCTAATTAACGCGTTTCTCCGACTTAGGGGCAGTCGGTTTCATCAGAATGAGTTCCTGTGCTTTAGAAGTAGCTGATATTTAAAGGGATCATCATCCAATGAGAGACGCCTCCTAAGCACTTACTTTGGATTAAATGCACCTGAATCAATTAATGCCAGTGTGAACCTAGTTATACATATAATTCAAAATACAGACCATAACCATTGTGCTTTCAAATTTATAGCAAGACCATTACCATTCATTAGATAACATCTTACACTTTCTAACTAAACAAATATAACTATCTAATAATTAATAAATAATTAATAAATAATTAGTTAAGTAAATAAAATAAAATACAATCTAGCAGGCAGCACAGAGAGATAAATAGCTTACATAATTCTTATATAATAATGAAATATACCTATTGTTAGCATTGGGTGGTAAAAGTCCCTGTGGCTCACCACACTAATACCACAAGCCCCCAACTGCACAGACCCGGGTTCAAATACCACCACAGAGACACTTAAAATTAGTCATTATTATTTTGTTCTATAATTCCATTATTACTATTATGAACAAAAAATAAATAAAAATATAGAACCCAAGTTCAATTAAATTATTTAAATTAACCCCCTTACAGAGTCATAATCCATTGTCCATTACAATTCAGAAAGGACATATGAAAAAAATATATTTTATAAGAATGATGATGCATAGCACCTGTAAATGGATATATATACATACAGAATATTTACTTAGTATAATGTCCACCAAATTGATACAGCTCGCAATGTAGATGTATTTGAAACCTTGAAAGTTGACTGGTATTCACTCATCAGTTGAGGGAAATCATTAGTATAGATACGTCCAATGACAACCACTTTATCATGTTTATATATTGAATCCCCTAAATCAGATGTTATTCATTTCGATACAGTCATTTAGACCATCTGGAAAGAGAGTACCAAGCGTATGTATCCAAAAGGCCTCTCGCTTACATAGGCGATTATATCTATCGCCACCCCTAGTAGTAGGTTCAATATGTTCAATACCCTGTATACTTATACATTTGACATCTCCATCATGGTTATCTAAAAAATGCCTAACTAGACTGTGTTGACTAGTACCTCTTTTAATATTATTCTTATGTTCCAAAAACCTAATGTGTACTTGGGTTCTATATTTTTATTTATTTTTTGTTCATAATAGTAATAATGGAATTATAGAACAAAATAATAATGACTAATTTTAAGTGTCTCTGTGGTGGTATTTGAACCCGGGTCTGTAAAGTTGGGGGCTTGTGGTATTAGTGTGGTGAGCCACAGGGACTTTTACCACCCAATGCTAACAATAGGTATATTTCATTATTATATAAGAATTATGTAAGCTATTTATCTCTCTGTGCTGCCTGCTAGATTGTAATTTATTTTATTTACTTAACTAATTATTTATTAATTATTTATTAATTATTAGATAGTTATATTTGTTTAGTTAGAAACTGTAAGATGTTATCTAATGAATGGTAATGGTCTTGCTATAAATTTGAAAGCACAATGGTTATGGTCTGTATTTTGAATTATATGTATAACTAGGTTCACACTGGCATTAATTGATTCAGGTGCATTTAATCCAAAGTAAGTGCTTAGGAGGCGTCTCTCATTGGATGATGATCCCTTTAAATATCAGCTACTTCTAAAGCACAGGAACTCATTCTGATGAAACCGACTGCCCCTAAGTCGGAGAAACGCGTTAATTAGGGCTGGAGCTACAACTTTATGGTCCTGACCATCTCTACAATTGTTGCTGGGCTGACTGTCGACCATCTCCGCCACCAACAGCCGCGTCTGCTTCCCCCCCCGGGACCTGCCAACGTCCGCCCATTACCACACTAGAGACCTGCCATCGTCTCCACACTGCTACTCCCGCATTGCCTGGCCTCCAGAGTGCTACAGGATACGGCTAGTTTCCATCATTACACCTGCGGTGCTGCAGACACCTGAGACCTGCCATCGTCTCCACTCTTGCGGTGTTATCGATATCTGAGACCTGCCATCGTCTCCACACCGCTGCTCCCGCATCATCTGGCCTCCTGACTGCTACAGGACACGGCTTCTGTTCATCATTTTTGTGGTGAGCTTCCAGTGTTATGTGTGGGGGTTGAAAAGTGAAGCAGTACGTTGGCTTGGAGATATCAATATCAATCTCATCAAGGGTGGCGTTTAAATTCCCTTATAGTACATACCTTTTCCAGTATAACTTATACGGAGGCACTTTAATCCACGGTGGACTTTGTATTCTAAACAGAGCTTGAAGTGAGACGTCTCTTCATTAATACTCTGTATTAGTTCCACTAATACTAATTGGATACCCCATGCTTCACAAAAAATGGGACATTCCTATTAATCACTAGGATGGTCAGTCGATCTTATGCTCCTTAATCAGTTAATTTCTTGTTTATTGATTGTATTTAATATTTTTTAAACATTTTAATAAATTGTATTTATCAATTCAGCACCTTGCGCTCTCTTATATAGTTATAATTATAATTATATCAAAAAAATATACTGTGTTTTTAGGTGTTACAGACACCTTATATGGGAGCTGCAGTTTATGTACTAATATATTAGTGTGAACACATTTATTTTATTTATTATAGCGCCTGTATTGATTTTGCTTTAATAGTAACGTCAATTAGTTGTTAAGTTATTGCACCAGTGTGACACACTTAGCCACAATCCAATTAAACAAGTAATATAGATGTTCCTACGCTATAAAAATAAAAAAACAATGTTTTGCTAACTGCCTACATCAAAAATAGCTTGTACAGTATTAACACTAAAGGAAGATGTGGGTGAACTCTAGTGCGCGTTGTAATCAATAAATGCCAAAGGACCTCCGGTGGTCCTGTGTGAAATGGCGCCCATATTACCATGCGAGAGACTTATATTAAATCCAAAACATGCAAGATCCGAAACCAGTAAGATGACGTTTTGCCTTGTTTTGGAATCCAAAAATGGCGGGGAGATCTAAATCCTGATTTGGATCCACTCAGAAAATGTTAAGTGTGGGCAGGTTTGGTTTTCTGAAAGCCAGTACCACTCAGCTCTATTTTTACATATCCCAGCGATTGAATTACTTTCTAGTAAACTTATGGATAAGCGAACCCTCCCACAAGCTCCCCCCCCCCTCCTCTCTGGAGCTATTCACTCATTTATAGTGCAAAATGAGTTGCTACTGTTGGGCCTTGGTGAAAATGTATGTATATTCTCTTCATCATGCAGACAGCTGTAGGTTACTACACAAGGAAACCAATACAATCTTTAATATTAGATAGACCTTGTTTAAAAATAATGACATTCAGTTTATCCTTAAACACATTTGCATATTACAAGCCCACATTACCAACATTACAAGGGGTGTGGTATACTTTCTCGACATTTAAAATGTTGAAATATTCTGAATGCCGACATGTACAGAATGTAGACATGTTAAATGTCGACATTCATTATGTCCCTAATGACATAATGTTGCCATTTACTTTTACTCTAAGCCAACATTGGGCCTAATTCAGACATCCTGCAATCAGGTCTGAACTGCGCATGCGTATGCACCGCAATGCGCAGGCGTGTCGGTCCACAGCGACGGGGATCGCCGGTAGCGATGGGATGGTGTAACTGACAGGAAGAGGCAGTTTATGGGTGGCAATTGACCGTTTTTAAGGAGTGTCCGGAGAAACGCAGGAGGGACCAGGCGTTTGAAGGGAGGGCTTCTGATGTCAGCTCCAGCCTCGATCATCGCACTCGAAGAGTAGTCCTGGGCTGTGCAGAGACTGGACTCCTATTTATTAATACTGTAGTTGCAGTGTGCCCCCAATACAGAGTTGCTGACATTCTAGCTGCCCCCTCCGGGATAGGGCATCAAGCTCAGCGCAGCAGGGCGTTGCAGGCGTGATGTGGCATAGGGGGTGGGGTGGAGGCGTGACTCCACATATGAGGCATCACAGGGGGTGTGGTAGTCATGGCTGTGTCATCGTGGCCACGACCCCATTATTCAATGCCTCCCGGACTTCCGGGTTTACTCGGTAAATGGGCGACTTGTCTTCTCTTCCGGGTGACCGGGAGCACCACTTGATTTTCGGGAGCCTCCCGGCCATTCCGAGAGAGTAGGCAAGTGTGTCCCAATATCAAAGAGTCTTTATTGACACAATTGAGGGCAGTGAGGAATCTTTGATTGCCAGAATGTATCATTCCTGAGTCGCCGGGACAGGCTCACCCATCCTTGGGATCAGTAAGAAGTAAAGTGGTCGCATATGCGGGTCTTGTGGAGGGATATTCTGCAAAAATAATATTTAGAACCCTATTTGTGGCAATAGTAGATTTTCTATCACTGCATTATGATACATAGACCTCTGAAAACTTTAGTTCAGGTCTTGCTGAACTGCAGTATGTAAGTATCACTTTTCAATGATAATTAATTATAGTGGCTCCCTATGAGATACATATTTTACCACTATATATACAATGCCAGGTATGCTAGCACCCTGTGACATTACTGCCTTGTGGCTGTTGCAATGGAAAAATACAGCTCTCGTGATTGTCAAGGCTTCTGTCCCAATCACATTAGTGGGATTTATCTTACTAAACAAACTTTCTTTCTAAGAAATGATTGTTGGCAGTATTACATGGTGACTTCACAGGCGGTTAATAGGACTGAGGACAAGAGTTCAAGCACCTGACATGCTTGGAACTTTTTCGTATTACCAGTATTTGAAAATATTCAATTTAATAATCTACTGCTTTATACTGGATTTGGCCAACAGAACAGGGAATATTATTCATTATTGACTTTTTTTTATATCTTGACTCAAGCTATTGATTTTTGTTCCTGGGTTTTTTATTTGCTGGTGTGTTCTGTGTAAATTCTATTTTGCTGTAGATTTATAACTATTTATAACTAACTTATTGACTAAGGTAAATTTAGATCTTTGTGTGTTTAACCCCAAAATTGAAAATGGAAATTATGTTTTAACTTTGGGGTTAAACATGTCACGATGCAGCATCACGCAAAAGCCACCACTTGACAGGTAATAGGTAGACAGTGGGTAAGGTCGACAGGTATAATGTTGAGATGCTCAAAAGTCGACATGATCATGGTTGACTTAGAAATGGTCAACACAAGGTTTGTTTTTAGGTATTTGAGTGTCATTTTGTATGCTTTATCATATGTGACCACAATCATGTACGCTCACCACGCTTTGGGCAATGTTACTATTCCCAATCGTAGTCCACGTGGATAGTAAATCAAGCAATAGTTGGGAAAACATGTAAACCCCAAAACAACTTGCGCCTACCATTTGTGTATTGATCATTATCATCTTGACCTTTTGAACCTGCCAACCTTAATGCATGTCAACCTTTCATTTGTTGACATTTGTACCTGTCAACCTAATGCATGTCGACAGTATAGTGTTGACCTAATGACTGTTGATCTACACACTATCGACCTATCATCCAGATACTGCTACATTATACTGCACAGGATTATGGTGTATTTACTATGGTGCATTTCTGTTATTTATCTGGTACATTATCATGCATGCACTATTAGTGCTTACTATATCTATCTATCTATCTATCTATCTATCTATCTATCTATCTATCTATCTATCTGTCTGTCTGTCTGTCTGTCTGTCTGTCTGTCTGTCTGTCTGTCTGTCTATCTATCTATCTATCTATCTATATCTATATCTATATATATATATATATATATATACAGGTGCCCAGTCCATGCACTCTCTATTAGTTAGATAAGCCTCTATGTTGGCTGACTACACCCTCTCTTGTGACTGGCCACACCTCTAAGAATGGGCCCCTACCAGTGCATTCCAATGGTGGGCCTTTTATGCCCCAGCTCATATAATTTTAACATATCATTTAACCTAAAGAGCATGACCGTGTGTAAGTCTTATTTTCATTACAGCATTACGTTAAATATGTAAAAGGAAAATTTACAGTTGAAGTGCAATAAAAAAAGATTTGTTGATCTTACAATTGAAAGTACATGGTTCTCATAGCTAGACTTCAGTGCATAATTAGACCATTTACAAATTGCCGTTAATTATTTTATTTGGATAGTATATTGTTATTTATAAGGGTTAGATTGTTTGTGGATCTCCAGCAAAAAATCTGAGCACTGGCCAAACAAAAACATTATAGATAAAAAAACCGAGCACAGCCTGTCAAATAAGCATACTTTTATATCTTCCCCTACGTCATTGCAGCCCGCTGTGCAATGCATTGATTTGTACCCTGGAGTAGTGGGGAGTAGGACCGTAAGGATGAATTTCACAGCAAATCTTGTCATCAAGCCAGGGCCGGCTTAAGGCATCATGCCATCTCTAGACACATTATAACCTCCCTCAAAAACCTGTTACAGTCAGTGTTTGTTTATGTCACATGAGGTCTGATGTTTGAGTCTCCAGATTAAAATGATGTGTATTGTGTATTTTAAATTGAAAATTATTATTAACAAGACACACGTATTTCTTGCAATAATCACCCCATTCTCTGCTGAACAACGGACTTGTCCTGCACACGCTGAGAGAGGATGATCATGGATGGACTGTGTTCCACTTATGCCAGGACAATGTTTAGAAGCACCCGGCTCTATACACCAGCTACCTGCATCACAGGTTATTGCAGGTGCGAGTGCAGAGAAACGGGTGCCTCTAAACATTGTCCCGGCATAAATGGACCAGAAGTGGATCTCCAGTGAACCATCACGACACAGGATACAGGGAAGACTACTGTGCTGAACCCAAGCAAGTTGCACCATTGGCACATGCTTCATGTGCCTAGTGGGAAATCCACCACTGCATCAAGCTCCTGGACCACCAGCTTCACTTGGGATCTGAGAGGCAGGTCTACTGCCAGACTTAATGGGAGACTAAGTTCATGAAATGAGTACGTGAAGAGAACAGTTGGCATGAGTGTTAAGGTAAAAAGAATGTTCTTAGTCCATTTTATATAAGCATCTTAAATTATGAGTTAATTCTGAATGTGTATAGTAAGGAAAAGAGTAAATACATACACTGTGCAGAATAGACGGATCACTCATTTTTAGTATAGATACCCTATGCCCGACACCTGCAGGTGCTTATCTAACTATCAAACTCCTAAGGTTATGCTGCTAGTCAGTAGCTAGCTAATGTGAATTCTATGCTTTTTCCAGCTCTCCCCCTATATACTGAGCACTCTATTTCATATTACAAAAGAAATGGATGTGAATTAGTACTCCATAAATAATTATTGTTTAGAAAGTATACAAAGTATACAAGTCTGGCCCATTCACTAATTGTTTTAGCCCATTAGACACCATCACTCTCACGTTAGGTAACCCAAAGATGTTGTACTACAACTACACATACCAGCATGCCCTGCTGCAGTTTTGATATTTGGCCATGCTAAAACTGTTACAGGGCATGCTGGGATGTGTAGTTCAACACAAGCTAGAGGACCAAAGGTTCCCCATACTGAACCATCTGTGCAATCACAATGTCCATTGACAGTATCATTAAAAAATATTTCTTTATTTTCTGTGTTTAAACATTGCATTGTATTACTGTGTTTCTTAAATGGTGCCAGGTGGGCTCCGAATAATTAACAAGATGGTCCCAGTCACATATTCTTCAGTTTAGAACAGTACCATACACTACCATAGCTACAAGAACAGTCTTAGGGGGTGATTCATATCTGATTGTAGATGTGCTAAATTTAGCACATCTACGATCAGCTTCCCTGACATGCGGGGGAACGCCCAGCACAGGGTTAGTCCGCCCCGCATGTCAGTCCCTGCTCTGTCGCACCAGTACAAAAGCATTGCACAGCAGCGATGTCAGTGTCCGGGGTCTTACCGGAACGCTGAGGGCCGCGTGGCTGGCTTCACGGGCGGCTGGGCAGCGGCGAAGGAGGGCTGCAGTGCTGGGTCCGGGGGGAAGGCAGTGGAAATGTCGGTGAGGGGGTCCGCTCGTGGCGGCGGGATGCCGCTGCAGCGGCTCCCTCTCGCTAAACCGTTGCCTAGGAGACCAGGGGCAGTGAGCAGCATGGAAAAGGTATGCATTACTGGGCACCGCCATGTTGGAGACCAAGTTTCTGGTATAGTTCTTGTTCCTGGTTCTTCCAGCCAATCCAGGGAAACTTCTTCCTATAAAAGGGGGCTGGTTTAGGACAGGGACGCCAGTGCTTCAAGTTACAACCCTGTTGTAGGTGCTTTAGCCTGTGCTCCCAGGATTCCTGCTGTATTCTGGTACTTCTAACCCTGCTTAGCCGGTTCTCAGTTGTTGCTGCAGTCCTACCGTCCCTAGTCTGCTGCTGCCTGTGGAGACGCTTGTGGAAAACCCGGTCCAGTAAGACCCTCTGGGCACGGACGACCCTGGGTCTCCTGCTTCATCCTTCGAGCCACAGTCCGCAGATCCTTGTCTCCAGCCAAGTCCTCGAACCACCGTTCACAGTCCTCAGATCATTATCCCCAGCCTCGTCTTTCAAGCCACAGTCTACAGTTCTCAGTCCTCAGCCACATCCTAGAACCACCGTCTATAGTCCTCAGCTCCTTATCCACAGATTCGTCTTGCAAATCTCCGTCCACGGTTCTTTGTCTTCAGCTACGTCTACAACCATCATTCACAGTTCTGCAGTTCATTATTTACAACTTCGCCTTTCAAGCCACAAACCCGCAGTTCTTTGTCTACAACTACGTCCCTAAGTCATCGTCCACCAGCCACAGTTCTCATCCTCAGCCCCGTCCTCAAGAACTACAACCCACAGACTTTGAGCCCCGCCTACATCCCTCATTACCCCTTGCTTCATGAGAAGGAACTATATCCAACCCCCTCGTCTTGTTCATCCCCAGTCTAATCCCTCCTTGGGCGAGTCTCAGCTGCCGGATCCTCAAACCTTGCTAGACGTGACAGTAAGCACTGGCCCAATGGATTCGACGGGTGATCAGGCCTCAGGAGGGGATTCAACCGCACATATCTGGTCTCACTTGAGTAAACAGGACGCCACCCAGTCTCAAATTGTGCAGTTCATGCAGAGTATGTCCAAACATCTCGATTCTCTCTGTGTATCTACGGCTGCTCCCACATTAGCACCCCCGGCTCCGCTTCCTCCGGTACCAGTACCACTTCCACGGTTGCATTTGCCATCTCCCAGTAAGTTCGATGGGAATCCAAAGCAATGCCTCGGGTTTCTCAACCAGTGCGAAATCCAGTTCGAATTACAGTCGGTCAACTTTCCATCAGCACGAACCAAGGTGGCCTATATAATTTCTTTGCTTACTGGGCAAGCATTGGAATGGGCATCACCGTTGTGGGAGAGGTCGGATCCCATCCTGTCTAACTACTCAGAGTTTGTGGCCGCCTTTCGAAGAATCTTCGACGAATCGGGCAGGACGTCTGCCGCTTCATTGGAGATCCAGCGCCTGCATCAGGGCACGCGTACGGTCAGTCAGTACATGATCCAGTTTCGTACTCTCTCCTCAGAACTGAACTGGAATGTGGAGGCTCTCATCGCAGCTTTCTGGAGCGGTCTCTCCAAAAAGATCAAAGATGACCTCGCGACTCAGGACTTACCTGATAAGTTGGATAAGTTAATTTCGCTATGCAATAAATTAGACCTGAGATACAGAGAACGCTGTATGGAGAGATCACAGTCTGATCGTCCCAGGCCTCGAGTCCTTCTTCCGCCAACCCCATCATCTCCAACCACAGAAGAACCCATGCTGATCAATTGTTCCCGTCTCTCCAACGAAGAACGTCAGAGACAGCAACAAGGGAACCTATGCTTGTACTGTGGTGCATCTGATCATTTTGTTAAATCTTGTAGCCAATGTCCAGGAAACGCCCACTCCTAGGTTGTGCCAGAGAGGTCAAGCTAGGAGAATTCTCAGAATTACTTGTCAAGAAAGAGGCCGTCCTGTTAACTCACCTGGAACTCCCTTCTTCCTCTCTTCTCATCCCTGCACTACTTGACTCCGGAGCCGCCAAAAGCTTTATTACATCAGCTTTGGTCAAACGGTCTGGGATACAAACGGTCCGTTTGGAGCGTACCATTTCAATTACTGCTGTGGATGGAAGTCATATTCCTGAGGGGATTATCACTCTTCGTACTATCCCTCTTAAGATGAAGGTCGGAGTTCTTCCTTCGGAATACATCTCTTTCCTAGTAATTTCTAAAGCCTCTCACGAACTGATCCTAGGATTTCCATGGTCAGTTAAACACAATCCCCACATAGATTGGCAAACCATGGATGTTCTCTCCTGGGGACGGAACTGCTTCCAGAACTGTTTGCCCTCAGTAAGACCTCTCTGTTCTTCTAGCCCTTCCAGACTTCCTGCGGAATACCAGGCCTTCCAAGATGTTTTTAGTAAGCATGGGGCGGACACCTTGCCGTCGTATCGCACTTGGGATTGCCCCATTGATCTGGTACCAGGCAAGACTCCTCTTCGAGGACGAATCTACCCTCTCTCCCTCCCTGAGACACAGGCCATGTCGGAGTATATCCGGGAAAACTTGGATAAAGGGTTCATCGGGTCTTCCACCTCTCCGGCCGGGGCGGGGTTTTTCTTTGTCAAAAAGAAGGATGGGGTCTGCGGCCCTGTATTGACTATAGAGGTCTCAACGACATAACATTTAAGAACAGATATCCGTTGCCTCTAATTCCAGAACTGTTTGACCGTGTTAAAGGAGCTACTGTATTCACGAAGTTGGAATTACAGGGGAGCCTACAATCTTATTTGTATTCGCCCAGGTGACGAATGGAAGATGGCATTTAATAACCACGACGGCCATTACGAATACCTGGTAATGCCTTTCGGCCTATGTAACGCCCCAGCCGTCTTTCAAGAATTTGTTAATGACATTATTATTAGTATTATTATTATTATTCTTTATTTATATGGCACCACAAGCGTTCCGCAGTGCCCAATTACAGAGTACATAAACAAATAATCAAGCAGGAAAACAGCAACTTACAGTTGACGACAATATAGGACAAGTACAGGGTAAATAAACATAGCAACATCAGCAGATGACACTGGAATAAGTATCAGGTGGCAGAAGACTGCTGGATTTGGTGCAGTTGAATATTATTAGAGTAAGAAAAGGATAAGCACATGAGGGAAGAGGACCCTGCTCGTGAGAGCTTACATTCTAAAGGGGAGGGGTAGACAGATAGGGGTGAGACACATGGGGTACATCTTTAGAGATCTCCTCTATGACTGCTTGGTGGTGTATTTGGATGACATCCTCATCTTTTCTAGGGATCTGAAGACCCATCGAGAACAAGTCAAAGAAGTTCTAACTCGTTTACGGAGAAATCAATTATTCTGTAAGTTAGAGAAGTGCACCTTTGAAGTACCCACAATTCCATTCCTTGGTTACATCCTCTCAGGGCAGAGGTTACAGATGGATCCCGCTAAAGTCCAGGCGATTCAGGATTGGTCGCTTCCAGCTACCCTTAAGGGAGTTCAATGTTTCTTGGGGTTCGCCAACTTCTATCGAAGATTCATTCAGAATTATTCCTCTGTCATAGCTTCCATAACAGCATTAACTAGAAGAGGAGCCGATCCGGCCAAGTGGTCTCCAGAGGCTTTATAAGCCTTCTCATCATTAAAGAAGACCTTCATGACTGCCCCTGTTCTTCGACAACCCGATCTCAGCTGCCCATTCCCGGTGGAGGTCGATGCCTCCACGGTAGGAGTAGGAGCAGTATTATCCCAGCTATTTGAGGACAAGAAAGTCCATCCGTGTGCTTTCTTCTCACGAAGATTCTTCCCCGCTGAGCAGAATTATGCTATTGGGGAACAAGAGTTACTGGCAATCAAATTAGTCTTTGAGGAGTGGAGGTACTTGTTGGAGGGAGCTCAGCATCCAATCTCGGTAACCACGGATCACAAGAACCTCCTGTATCTACAGTCAGCTCGATGTCTGAACCCACGCCAAGCAAGATGGGCACTCTTCTTTACCCGTTTCAACTTTAAACTTAGTTACCGACCAGGCTCCCTCAACAAAAAGGCAGATGCATTATCCCGTTGCCTAAGTTCTGAAGAACCCTCTGACTGTTCAAAGGAACCATTCATCTTGGAGTCCACCTCTTTTTCAGCAACTAAAACCTCTCCACTTCCTCCTCCAGGAAAAATCTTCGTTGCACCAAATCTTCGCAAGAAACTGCTTACATGGGCTCACTCCTCCTCCTTCATGGGTCATGCGGGTGGTCATAAAATGCTCAAATTCATTCAGCACTCCTACTGGTGGCCTCATCTTAGGACTGATGTTCAGGAATTCGTGGCTGCCTGTCCAAAGTGTGCTCAGCATAAAAGTCCCAAAGGTCATCCAGCCGGGTTGCTCCATCCATTACCTGTGCCGCAAAGACCATGGACTTTATTACTGATTTGCCTATATCTGGCAGACGGAATACTGTATGGGTCATAGTTGACCGGTTCTCTAAGATGGCACACTTCGTTCCCCTGGCTAGTCTTCCATCAGCATCTCAGTTGGCAAAATTATTTATAGCAGAGATTTTCCGACTCCATGGTCTGCCGCAGGAAATCGTGTCTGATAGAGGTCCCCAGTTTATGGCTAAGTTGTGGAGATCCCTATGGTCTGCTCTTGGCGTAAAATTAAATTTCTCCTCAGGATATCATCCCCAAACGGATGGTCAAACAGAGAGAGTGAACCAGGACCTGGAGACATTTCTACGTTTATTCATGTCCTCCTCTCAGGACGACTGGCTGGACTTTCTCCCATTCGCAGAATTTGCCCATAACAATCTCTATCACTCTGCTACAAAATCTTCTCCATTTTTCATTAATTACGGTTATCATCCGAAAGTTCACGACTTCCAACTTTTGCCTACCCTTGAGGTCCCTGCCGCAGAATCAGCACTTCGACAGTTTGCTAAAACCTGGAAACAGGTTCACAAGGCCGTGCTCAAGACATCCAAAAAATATAAGACCTACGCGGATCTGAAGCGAAAAGCTGTACCAAGTCTTAAAGTGGGAGATCGGGTTTGGGTTTCCACATGTAATCTAAGATTGAAGGTTCCTACTAAAAAGTTTGCTCCCAGGTTTATTGAGCCCTACCCAATTGAGAGAGTTTTGAATCCTGTGGCTTACAAAGTGAAGTTGCCTCCGCATTTGAGAATCCCTAATGCTTTTCATATTTCTCTCTTAAAACTGTTGATACTCAATCGATTCAGAGTTGCTCTGCCTAAATCACCCAAGATCCAATCAGCACAAGGAGATGAATTAGAGATTCACAAGATCCTTGACTCCCGCAGACGATATGGTCACCTCCAGTACCTTGTTGATTGGAAGGGATATGGACCTGAGGAAAGGTCCTGGGTAGAGGCAGCTGACGTCAATGCCCCAAGACTTCTTCGGACATTTCATGCAAAATTTCCAGCTAAACCATATAGGTGTCCGGAGTCCACCTGCAAAGGGGGGGTACTGTCAGCGTCTGGGGTCTTACCGAAATGCTGAGGGCCGCTGGGCTGGCTTCACGGGCGGCTGGGCAGTGGCGGAGGAGGGCTGCAGCGCTGGGTCCGGGGGGAAGGCAGCGGTAATGGCAGTGAGGGGGTCCGCTCGTGGTGGCAAGACGCCGCTGCAGCAGCTCCCTCTCGCTAAACCGTTGCCTAGGAGACCAGGGACAGGGAGCAGCATTGTCATGGAAAAGGTCTGCATTACTGGGCGCCACCATGTTGGAGACCAAGTTTCTGGTATAGTTCTTGTTCGTGGTTGTCACACTCGCGGCGCTGCGGCTGCCGCGCTTACCGCTCCGGGTGCGCTGGGTCTACCGGCGGTCGCCGCCCCCGGTGGGCACCGGGTTGTTGCGTCTTACTGGCACTGTTTCCGGCGGGTTCCCGGGGTGTGGGCGCCACCATTGCACCTGGCGTTCACGGGAGCGTGGTGGGCGAGTGACGTCATCGGCCCCGGGAGAGAGCGGGAAGTTCAAAGGAAGACGCCATGCAGAGCTCCGGCGCCTGAGTATTGTCTCTTCTATGATCACCAGTGCTAGCAGCGTTCAGTGAGTTCTCTATACTGAACGTCTCCTGTGTACCAGCGTTTGCAGAGTATCTCTCAGTGGAACATTCCTTGTGCTTCCAGCGTTTGCAGAGTATCACTCAGTGGAACATTCCTTGTGCTACCAGCGTTTGCAGAGTATCACTCAGTGGAACAATCACTGTGCTACCAGCGTTACAGTGTATCACCTAGTGGAACATTCACTGTGCTACCAGCATTACAGTGTATCACTCAGTGGAACAATCACTGTGCTACCTGCGTTACAGTGTATCACTCAGTGGAACATTCACTGTGCTACCAGTGTTACAGTGTATCACTCCGTGGAACATTCACTGTGCTACCAGCGTTACAGTGTATCACTCAGTGGGACATTCTCTGAGTTACAGTGTTTCTCTTAGGGGGACACCTCCTGTGTTTCCTGTATTACATGATATCTCCAAGTGGAACGCCTTCCATACTTCCAGAGTTACACTGAATCTTAAATCCTCATTAATTTCTTCAACATCGCTCACAAGCTTCTCATTCTTCAAACATCGCTCACAAATTCTTCATTCTTCAGTGTGCTTCACCATCGTTCTCAAATCCTCATTCATTTCTTCAGCAACGCTCACAAGTTCTTCATTCTTCTGTGTGCTTCACCTTCGTTCTCAAATCCTCATTAATTTCTTCAGCAACGCTCACAAGTTCTTCATTCTTCTGTGTGCTTCACCATCGTTCTCAAATCCTCATTCATTTCTTCAGCATCGCTCATAAGTTCTTCATTCTTCTGTGTGCTTCACCATCGTTCTCAAATCCTCATTCATCTCTTCAGCATCGCTTACAAGTTCTTCATTCTTCTGTATGCTTCCCCATCGTTCTCAAATCATCATTTAATTCTTCAGCTTTATACTCCAGTTACTGCGGCTAGTTCTGCATGAGGAAAACCTACATCCGGCCATCCCTGCTCCGGCCCAGCTGTGGTTCCTCCTTCCGATCATCGGAAGAACCCCCGAGTTCTCAACACTCCGAACCCAGGTCAGTGAAGTGGTTCTTCCAGCCAATCCAGGGAAACTTCTTCCTATAAAAGGGGGCTGGTTTAGGACAGGGATGCCAGTGCTTCAAGTTACAACCCTGTTATAGGTGCTTTAGCCTGTGCTTCCAGGATTCCTGCTGTATTCTGGTACTTCTAACCCTGCTTAGCCGTCCCTAGCCTGCTGCTGCCTGTGGAGACGCTCCTGGAAAACCCGGTCCAGTAAGACCCTCTGGGCACGGACGACCCCGGGTCTCCTGCTTCGTCCTTCGAGCCACAGTCCGCCGATCCTTGTCTCCAGCCAAGTCCTCGAACCACCGTTCACAGTCCTCAGCTCATTATCCCCAGCCTCGTCTTTCAAGCCACAGTCTACAGTTCTCAGTCTTCAGCCACGTCCTAGAACCACCGTCCATAGTCCTCAGCTCCTTATCCACAGACTCGTCTTGCAAATCTCCGTCCACGGTTCTTTGTCTTCAGCTACGTCTACAACCATCATTCACAGTTCTGCAGTTCATTATTTACAACTTCGCCTTTCAAGCCACAAACCCGCAGTTCTTTGTCTACAACTACGTCCCTAAGTCATCGTCCACCAGCCACAGTTCTCATCCTCAGCCCCGTCCTCAAGAACTACAACCCACAGACTTTGAGAACCGCCTACGTCCCTCATTACCCCTTGCTTCATGAGAAGGAACTATATCCAACCCCCTCGTCTTGTTCATCCCCAGTCTAATCCCTCCTTGGGCGAGTCTCAGCTGCCGGATCCTCAAACCTTGCTAGATGTGACAAGCGATGCTTTTGTACTGCATTAATAGCTCCCAGCCAGCGCAGTTCCTGCATGATAGCAGGAGCTACTTGTCGCTGCTCGAGTCGCAGCGGCTGCGTGTGACGTCACGCAGCCGCTACGGCCTGCTCCCCAAAGGTCGGGGCAAGCCTGCATTGCTCGGACCGTGCCCCCTAAAGGGCGGCCAAACGCTGCCGGCCCACCCAGCGACCGTCTCTGCCTGTCAATCATGCAGAGGTGATCGCAGGGTAAAGACAGCCGTTGGCTGTCTGACATGCGCTGGTGCACTGCGGCGCTGGCGCATGCACACTTCAGACCTTATCACTGCTGTACGAACACGCACAGCAGCGATCAGGTCTGAATTAGCCCCATAGTTACAAAAACAGCCAACATCTCCTTGGACATGCTCTGCTCACGTCAGAACTTCTGTGGTGGTGAACTTCCAACTGAAGTCCACTGGGCCGACTATTGTTTGGTTTTGGGTTGCAAACTGTAGATTCAGGATTCATTGCCATTGATGACCTCCCAGACAGAGTTTGAGTGACCGCCATCAAACCTTGCCAGCATGTTGCTGCAGCCTTCTTCTGCTTTCGAGTCAGCTGATGGTGCACCCAGCATGCAGAAACCTTGTTCAGGCCAAGCTTGTTGTGGAATATCAAGCAAATTAATCTCATTGAGATGCCTAACTTCTTCTCTACCCACAATCACCATGGCGTACACATCAAAAAGGGCCTGCACGGCAGCAACGTTGTCCTCAGTGATTGCGGACAGAGGTCGGAAGCAGTACTCCTCATCTTCCAGGGACCGCCTCCCACACCTAAATTCTGCAAACCACTCAAACACAGTGGTTCAAGATGGTGTTTCCTCCCGAAAAGCACCTGCAATTGGTCAAATGACTCCTGCTGTCCCAGACCACTTTTAGAAGATGCAAAAAAGACTCCTTAACAAGAAGGAAACTAAAAGAAAGAAGGAGGCTGCGCTATCAGAGGAAAGAACAATGTCAATCACTAAATGTGTAATTTAAAACAATTTATTAAAAAACAATAACTCTTTAAAAAGCAGTACTTCTGTGCAAGATAATATGCCAAATATATGCAAAAAATGGATTTTACCAATTATATGCAAGAGTTGGAATTTACCCAAGGTATTGGTACAGGACTGATGGTTTATATTCTCTAGGATCCGTTCCACATTTTGCCCATAAATCATGCGTCCAGTTATAATCCACTATGGAGAGTCCCTTTTAGATGGTAATTAAGAGAGTCCATGAAAAAGTTCCATATGCCGCTAGAGGATTATTGCAGTGTCCCATAAATGGTGAGTACCTCATGCAGTGCGGAGATAGGATGGTGCCTCTCTCGGACTCCTCTGGATAGCTGGTCAACGGTTTGGGCTGGTTCGGGTCAAATTCAAAGATGTCCTGTTCCAAAGGGTAAGTACCTGATGCGTTTCGCTGCATAGACCTTGCAGCTTTTTCAACAAGAAGAACAGGTGCTTGTTATAAAGTTGCTGCACCAAGCATCTGCCTTATATATAGGAGAGTCACTCCTGAGAAAACAAAGAAAAAGATACAGAAGGCAGCGCTGCTAATGAAGTGATTGGAATTGAACAATGCTGAAAAGTATAACAATTTATTATAATAAAAACAATAAAACCACTAAAAATGGCAATTTCTCTCCTCAGAATACATGATAAAAATGCATACACCACATTCAATTAAATTCTCTGTATATCTTTAGACCAGTAAGTGTCTGTTCCTATATAGTATACCCAGGTAAGTCCACTAGTCCATAGAGGATATATTGTATCAGCACAGTTCGGTTTGTAAATATTTACCAGTCACCAAATTAAAGGTGGAAAAGCTTCCATACATGAGAGTCCATGTTAGATTTGTGATGTCCTCATTGGTAATGGTGAGTGCTAAAGTTGTCCTCTTGTTACTGCACAGCGGGCTGATAGTGGATCCGGGGTTGGTTAAGACACATAGTGATGGTCACCAGGAAAGAAGTGGCGTGAAGCAAGGGGGTCCTGATGCATTTTGCTGCTCCCCAAGAAGTTTTGCAGCTTTATCAAAGGATACCATGTAGTGTATGAGTGGGGTTTAAATACCCTTACTAATGAGGAGGATTAATGACACTTGTGCTAGTAATCAATCCAATCACTTCAGATAGAAATCAAAACACATATATAATATATAGGAGGCAGTCCTATTATATATGTTCAATACATAAACCTTTTTGGATTGTAATATTGTAATCCGGTATATATATATATATATATATATATATATATATATATAGACCTTAATTTAATTCACACTCTAAAATTAAAAGCCATGTATAAAACATTTTTCAACCAATAGGTAACACTGTTTATTATGTATTACCATGGTGACTAGAAGTTAAACGCCTCTATTGGCTACATAAGTTGATAGACTGGAGATATAACCAATAGGGACTTGATCTGTTGATTGGTCAGTAGCGGTCACATGACCGCAAGTTGTAATGACACATTCATTATTTACTATGTCTCACCTCCCGGTCACGTGACGCACGCCTGTCATGCGGACGGGTCACATGACTCGGCTCCGACATGCGACC
Source organism: Pseudophryne corroboree (assembly GCF_028390025.1). NCBI lineage: Eukaryota > Metazoa > Chordata > Amphibia > Anura > Myobatrachidae > Pseudophryne > Pseudophryne corroboree. Next base: position 567,796,289 of record NC_086449.1, on the reverse strand, counting down.
AGGCTGTAAGACACAGCTTATGAGAATAAGAGGGAAGAATCTTCATATATAAATAGCGAAGAAAGGAAGAGGGGAAGTAAACCTGCTGTTCAGACACGAAGACTTTAATTAATAAAATATGAATTTCGATCACGGTCACATGACCGCTGATGTCACTATACATTAATTTATATCCATTTCCTGGTCACGTGACTCGCGCCGACCACATGACCGAGTCACGTGTCCCGGCGCTAGTCCGTGACCAGGAAATGGGCCTCTTATAGAAGAGAAAGAGGAGAGAGGAGGTCCCAGTCTAATTTTGATGGGGAAGGTTCAGTACTCCACAATAATATACTTCACTTGAGGGGACATTATAGAGTTCCACGTCACTTATTAGGATAAGCCATTCAATTAATTACATATATAAGGGCCCAATGGAAAACAAAAGTAAGTATTACATAAGTTATGAAGTATCGCATGACTTAGATCAATCTAGTCATGTGGCAATGTTATAAATCCCATATAACAATATAATAATTTATATAGAATACTGCACTGTTACATATATCTTATTAGTTAATAGGAACAGTAAAAAGAATAATAGGAAGAGGATCCAATGCATATATAGACATTATAAGAGTACATTTAAGTCTACAGCTTCATTCAACCCTTCAGGGTAGATGGAACCTAGTTTATGCATCCAGTAAATTTCTTGTTTGCAAAGCTTCTTAAAACGATCTCCACCTCTGCTTGTAGCTGGTATATGTTCTACTCCTATTACTTTTAAGCTTCCTGGATCCCCATTATGATGGTCAAAAAAATGCTTAGATACACTATGTGTCAAAATACAATTTAAAATATTCCTCCGATGTTCTAAGAATCTAACCCGTAATTTTCTAGTCGTTCGACCCACATATTTTTGATTACAACTGCAAACTAATATATAAATGACGTAGGTACTGTTGCAGTTAATAAAACTTTTAATGTCCCAAAAGTTCTGGTGGCTGTTACTGGTTTTTGATTTTGTTTCCTGTACATGTTTGCATGTGATACATTTGTTTCCCCCACATTTAAAGAATCCTTTTGGTTTAGGTGGAAGCCAAGAAAGGCTGTCTTCACATTGTACAATTCTATCTTCATTTTTAAGAAAACTGGGAGCTAATATATTTTTTAGAGATAGATTCTTTTTAAAGATAAAACAGGGTTCAGATGGTAGGTCTTTCATCAGTAAATGATCCTGTTTAAGAATATTATAGTTCTTTTTAATAATTTGTTTAATTTCCGAGCACTGATCATTATAGGTGGATATAAACGCAACTTGACTATTTAGCTGCTTAGGAGATTTTATTTTTGGAACTAATATGTCTTCCCTATCTGTAGTAAGTACATCTTTAAAGGCTGACTGGAGAATCATAGTCGGGTAGCCCCTCTGTTCAAAAGAATCCAGCATTGGTACAGCTTGTTTTTCTAAATCTTTTTTCTCTGTGCAATTTCTCCGAAGGCGGATTAGTTGCCCTTTTGAAATATTTTGTTTCCACGGTGGGTAGTGGGCGCTTTTAAAATGTAAACACGTATTAGAGCTCACTTCTTTTGTATAATTTGTGGTGATAATGATATTATTATGCACTGTTAGAGTCAAATCCAAAAAGTGAATCTGCAAGGGGCGGAAGGAGTAAGTGAACTATAAATGAAAAGAATTGTGATTAAGGTGATCTATAAAGTGAAGTGCTGATTGGAAATCCCCATCCCAAATAATAAATAAATCATCAATGTAGCGCCCATAGAGGACCAGGTTCGCACCAAAGTTGCCCCCCCAGATGAGGGTGTCCTCCACCTCCCCCATATAGAGGTTGACATAACTCGACGTGAACCTGGTGCCCATGGCTGTCCCCATGATTTGTAAATAATGTGTGTCCAAAAAAATAAAATGATTGTGACGTAGAATGAAAGAGATAGAATCCAATAGAAATAAACGATGATCCTCTGTCAGATCATCGTCAAGACGTAAATGATTTGCAATACTTTGTATACCAAGATCATGTGGTATATTTGAATATAAGCTCTTAACATCAAGAGTCAGAAAATTATAAGAATTTTTCCGTTTTAATCCATCAATGAGTTTAAGGAAGTGCATAGTGTCTTTAACATGTGATCTAAGAGTGAATACTCGTGGCTGTAAATAAGAATCAACATAAAAAGAAAGATTGGAAGTGAGGGAACCTATACCAGAAATGATGGGACGCCCAAGAGGTGAGGTGAGGGATTTGTGTATTTTGGGGAGGTGGTAATATATCGAAACCACAGGGTGTTCTACATACAGAAAATGAAATTCTTCTTTAGAGATGCATCCCTTCATCTGTGCTGTATCCAGAAGTTCAAATAGTTCAATTCTAAATTTCTGAGTGGGGTCCCCTTCAAGTTTCCTATAAAAGGAGGGGTCGTCTAATTGACGTCTAGCTTCCAAAATGTAGTCAGCTCTATCTTGTATAACTAGACCCCCCCTTTGTCTGCCTCTTTGATTACTAGAGCTGTATTACTTGTGAGATCTTTTAAGGCCTTCTTCTCTCGTCTAGACAAATTGGTGGGTCTCTTTTTATTGGTTGAGGTATTGGAACACAGATTATTAAAATCACTAAGAGTTGTTTTATAAAAACTTTCAATGTTGGAACCTTTAGATTTAATCGGGGAAAAATCAGACTTTGTTCTAAACTGACCCCTTGAAATATCAAATAGCTTTTCTGGTTGTTGAGTAAAATTCTAATTATTTTCTTTCCATAATCCATTAAGAATTTCTATTGCAGGAAGTTCATTTACATCTAACAATATGGGTGAAGCTTTGTCCTTACTTTTGATAAGATTTTGTTTAGCAAAAAAACATTTCCGACACAAAGTCCTAACAAATCTGTTTAGTTCTACAAACAGGGAAAACATATTTGGTGTCGATGATGGGGCAACTTTTAAACCCAGATTTAATAAGGAAATCTCTGCTTCAGTCAATTGTTTAGATGAAAGATTTAAAATATTATTAGTAGTATTTTTACTCTTTGTTGTTCTATTTCTCTTTAATGTCTCTCTTTCCTGCTCTCCTCCCTCTGAACTTCTGCTTCTTCTTCTTTTGGGTGTGAATTGTGTTCTGTCTCTGTTTGTTATTGACTCTCTGAATGGTTTCTTTAGGCGTTTGTATAAAAAAACTTTGTTCTTCAATAGGGACTTTTTCTACATTTAAACCTCTCTCTTTAGATCTTGCTCCCATGTGATTGAGAGTATCATATTCAGTCCACCGATCTTTTCTAACCTCTTTTTTCCTGATAGAGTGGGAGTCTGTTGGATGGAAGGATCTATCTCTGGGTTCTCTTGCTGGGGATTGGTTGGCATAAGATCTATAACCATGCCGCCCCCTTTCAGAATCACCATATCTCTTATTCCTGAAGGAGTCCTGCTCCTTACTAGAATATTTGGATCGTTGGTTTCCCTGATTAAATCTGGTATATTCCCTCCCTCTAATTCTATCCTTATCCCTATATGTTCTGACTTGTCCTTCTTTATAATCCTCTAGGTCTCGTTTGAACTTCTTACACTTGGTTTCAAGTAGTGTGTGTTTAAATTTATTGACTTTCTCCATAATTATACGGTCCCTTTCTTTGTATTCCCTTGTGTGACTGTGGGGTTCTAGACTCTTCTTCAGTGATTCAATCTCTGTTTCTATAGATGTTGTTTTCTCCTTTCTATATCTGATGACTACCTCCATAAGGGAGAAGGAACACCGATCTAATATGTCCTCCCATTCCTTCTGGAAGTGTTCATCATTTGAAAACACCGAAGGTTTAAAGAGTCTAAGACCCCTTAGAATCATCTTTCTGTCAAGATATTTTTGAAGAATTACGCTATCTAACCAATGTTTCATTTCTGACTTCAACAAGGCTTCTAATTTAAAGAATTCCTCTCTTAGTTCACAACTTGGTTTCTAGATCGCTTCCCCTTGTATAGATTCCCATTGGGAAATATAGGTCTGCCTCCTTTTGGATCTATTGTCAAAATTGGAGATGCAACTCATAATAGCAGCCTGAATGACTATGTGAAATTGCAATAAAGACCCCTTAACAAGAAGAATGGGTGCTTGTTATAAAGTTGCTGCACCAAGCATCTGCCTTATATACAGGAGAGTCACTCCTGAGAAAACAAAGAAAAAGATACAGAAGGCAGTGCTGCTAATGAAGTGATTGGAATTGAACAATGCTGAAAAGTATAACAATTTATTATAATAAAAACAATAAAACCACTAAAAATGGCAATTTCTCTCCTCAGAATACATGATAAAAATGCATACACCACATTCAATTAAATTCTCTGTATATCTTTAGACCAATAAGTGTCTGTTCCTATATAGTATACCCAGGTAAGTCCACTAGTCCATAGAGGATATATTGTATCAGCACAGTTCGGTTTGTAAATATTTACCGGTCACCAAATTAGAGGTGGAAAAGCTTCCATACATGAGAGTCTATGTTAGATTTGTGATGTCCTCATTGGTAATGGTGAGTGCTAAAGTTGTCCTCTTGTTACTGCACAGCAGGCTGATAGTGGATCCAGGGTTGGTTCAAACACGTAGTGATGGTCACCAGGAAAGAAGTGGTGTGAAGCAAGGGGTCCTGACGCGTTTCGCTGCTCCCCAAGAAGTTTTGCAGCTTTATCAAAGGATACCATGTAGTGTATGAGTGGGGTTTAAATACCCTTACTAATGAGGAGGATTAATGACACTTGTGCTAGTAATCAATCCAATCACTTCAGATAGAAATCAAAACACATATATAATATATAGGAGGCAGACCTATTATATATGTTCAATACATAAACCTTTTTGGATTGTAATATTGTAATCCGGTATATTTATAAACCTTAATTTAATTCACACTCTAAAATTAAAAACCATGTATAAAACATTTTTCAACCAATAGGTAACACTGTTTATTATGTATTACCATGGTGACTAGAAGTTAAACGCCTCAATTGGCTATATAAGTTGATAGACTGGAGATACCCCCGGATCCACTATCAGCCCGCTGTGCAGTAACAAGAGGACAACTTTAGCACTCACCATTACCAATGAGGACATCACAAATCTAACATGGACTCTCATGTATGGAAGCTTTTCCACATCTAATTTGGTGACCGGTAAATATTTACAAACCGAACTGTGCTGATACAATATATCCTCTATGGACTAGTGGACTTACCTGGGTATACTATATAGGAAGAGACACTTATTGGTCTAAAGATATACAGAGAATCTAATTGAATGTGGTGTATGCATTTTTATCATGTATTCTGAGGAGAGAAATTGCCATTTTTAATGGTTTTATTGTTTATATTATAATAAATTGTTATACTCTTCAGCATTGTTCAATTCCAATCACTTCATTAGCAGCGCTGCCTTCTGTATATTTCACTTTTAGAAGATAATGGCTCTCCAGTGGCCTCTGTTCATAATGAGTATGTGGAGGAAGTGAACATGCTGACTTCTTTGGTGTGCAGTACTGCTTATATACAGTTCTGTGCCTTGACAGTTCACAAGAGCTTAAGTCAGAGACTACAGATCACAACCAGACAGTCAGATTGTGTACAACCAGACAGTCAGATTTTGTCTGCACTACACATCTGGAAACTTATTGCACACCCCTCGTAATAGTGCAACTGTAACAACGAGAGCCCTTAACATGTTTCATCATTAGAGATGGCTTCATCAAAAGGTAAGTATACCATTTCTTTCCTATTAATTGAGAACGTACCTTTCTTCTAACACAGTGACATCCATTTTATGAGACAGGGAGGTACATCCATGCAAACTATTTTACCTCTATTCACCAATCAATCTCACAAGAAGCCAAATGCTATAGCACATCTCCAGAGGGCCATGACCAGCCATAGTTGCTGTGGCTATACACATATATAATGGTGTGCATAGCGATGTGCCCAATCACTGTTTATCACATAATTTATTTATTTTTATTGTGTTTTCCAACCTACCACAAGCCAAAAGGAACATCCTCAAAGTGGGATTGCTGAATTAGGACAGTTAGGAAGTATGCCTACTATGCTCAGTGTATCTTAAGATACATCAAAATAACAATTACATACATCAATCTAGGAGACTCAATATAAGGGACATTTTCGCAACAAAATACAGTATACCAAGTATGGCAAATAGCTACAGTATGTGGACATAGTTAAACACGCCCAATTAGATTTTTTTTTACTTCAAATAACTAAATTAAAATAGTATACAGTTAATTTAACTATTAAAATACAACAACACTTTCTAATCACAAGAATACAAAAGAGCTTTCTAATGAATACTTTTCATAGTGATGTATCAGTACACATTACAATTCAGAGTTTCTTCTTTGGCAACTAGTTAGCATTTTATAACCAGTTGCCTCATGTACAGTATAATACAAAATCCACTTTCTGATGTCACCTGTATAATACAAAAATCCTTACAGGTTGAGTATCTCATATCCAAATATTCCGAAATACGGAATATTCCGAAATACGGATTTTTTTGAGTGTGAGTGAGATAGTGAAACCTTTGTTTTCTGATGGCTCAATGTACACAAACTTTGTTTAATACACAAAGTTATTAATAATATTGTATAAAATGACCTTCAGGCTGTGTGTATAAGGTGTATATGAAACAAATGAATTGTGTGAATGTACACACACTTTGTCTAATGCACAAACTTATAAAAAATATTGGCTAAAATTACCTTCAGGCTGTGTATATAAGGTGTATATGAAACATAAATGCATTCTGTGCTTAGACTTAGGTCCCACCACCATGATATCCAAAATACTTCTGGTCCCAGGCATTTTGGATAAGGGATACTCAACTTGTATCTGAATAACATAAAATACACAATGTATTTTCTGGTTGCCAGGTACATAGAAATTTGTCTGGTAGTGGAAATGTGTCAATGACTCACTATGAAAAAATGTAAACTGCAGGAGCATGTGTGCACACGATAGCACTTTCACATCTAGACCATCATTAGTACCTATAGAAGCTATACATATTACTGTATACTAATACACAGAAAGCACTGCTCTACTCTGTTACATTCTACATCTCCACTGAGATATGGTAAATTGCGGCCAAGTGGAATTCAGTTAATAACTTCATGAACTTTATGAACTAATTACTGACAGATTTGTTTCAGAGTTTGTCCAGCTAGATAAAAACCTTATCTACAGTATATGAACTCTGGCTGCTTTGGAGTTCACAAAAAATGAAAAGTTTGAACAGTACAAAAGGTGCATGAATACACCTTAAAGGTGGGTGAAAGGAAAAGGGTAAAGTGTGAGGGAAGGCTGCAATGGGAAGAGGTACTGAAGAATACCAAAGTACAGATGACACATAAAAAAGTTGTGATGGCCATAAAAAATATAACAATACATAATAAAAGAGATAAAAAGACATGAAGGAGACTTAGAAGGAAGGGTGATAGCACACAGGATAAAGCAAATCAATCATAGATATAATCGGTAAATAGAATGGCAAATGGGGGTGGCACCAATGGGGGTAACAGTGTGCTTTGACTGAAGTACAGTATTAGCTAGTGGCACAACATAGGGCACTGCAAAGTTATTAGCACTAATCTGACGCCTTGGATCACTCACTGAGCGAGCAGCAGTGACATCAGGCAGCCCCACATACCCATGCAGCAGAGCCTGTCCCACTCCAAATAGGTAAGAGGACAATGAGGAGGCAAAGAGAGCTATGAGTGGGCAATGAGATCTGTGAAGAGGCAGGGGTGATGTCAAACATTCTAAAGAGTGGAAAAGTGGAGCATTTGCCCATAGCAGCCAATCAGCTTTTACCTATGATTTTATACAATGTAATTGATAAATGCTAGCCAGAAGTTTATTGGTTGCTATGGGCAACTTCCCCACTTGTCCACCTCTTCACTCTTTAGATGTCTTGATACACGTCCTCAGCAGTGATGGAGCTATGAAGGGGCAGTGAGAGCTGTAGAGAAGCAGTAAGAGCTGTTGAGGGGATAGTGAGAGATAAGGAGAGATGGTGATACATATGGAGAGGCAGTAAGAACAGTGGAGGGGCTGTGAGAAATATGGAGGGAAGGTGATACACATGGAGGGGCAGTGAGAGCAGTGGAGGGGCTGTGAGAAATATGGAAGGGCAGTGAGAGCAGTGGAGGGGCTGTGAGAAATATGGAAGGGAGGTGATACATATGGAGGTGCAGTGAGAACAGTGGAGGGGCTGTGAGAGATATGGAGGGGAGATGATACACATGGAGGTGCAGTGAGAGCAGTGGAGGGGCTGTGAGAGATATGGAGGGGAGATAATACATATGAAGGGGCAGTGAGAGCAGTGAAGGGGCTGTGAGAAATATGGAAGGGAGGTGATACACATGGATGGGCAGTGAGAGCAGTGGAGGGGCTGTGAGAAATATGGAAGGGAGGTGATACACATGGGGGGCAGAGAGAGCAGTGGAGGGGCTGTGAGAAATATGGAGGGGAGATGATACATATGGAGGGGCAGTGAGAGCAGTGGAGGGGCTGTGAGAAATATGGAGGGGAGATGATACATATGGAGGGGCAGTGAGAGCAGTGGAGGGGCTGTGAGAAATATGGAAGGGAGGTGATACACATGGAGGGGCAGTGAGAGCAGTGGAGGGGCTGTGAGAAATATGGAAGGGAGGTGATACACATGGAGGGGCAGTGAGAGCAGTGGAGGGGCTGTGAGAAATATGGAGGGGAGGTGATATACATGGAGGGGCAGTGAGAGCTGTGGAGGGGCTGTGAGAAATATGGAGGGGAGGTAATAAATATGGAGGGGCAGTGAGAGCAGTGGAGGGGCTGTGAGAAATATGGAAGGGAGGTGATACACATGGAGGGGCAGTGAGAGCAGTGGAGGGGCTGTGAGAAATATGGAGGGGAGATGATACATATGGAGGGGCAGTGAGAGCAGTGGAGGGGCTGTGAGAAATATGGAGGGGAGGTGATACATATGGAGGGGCAGTGAGAGCAGTGGAGGGGCTGTGAGAAATATGGAAGGGAGGTGATACACATGGAGGGGCAGTGAGAGCAGTGGAGGGGCTGTGAGAAATATGGAGGGGAGATGATACATATGGAGGGGCAGTGAGAGCAGTGGAGGGGCTGTGAGAAATATGGAAGGGAGGTGATACACATGGAGGGGCAGTGAGAGCAGTGGAGGGGCTGTGAGAAATATGGAGGGGAGGTGATATACATGGAGGGGCAGTGAGAGCTGTGGAGGGGTTGTGAGAAATATGGAGGGGAGGTAATAAATATGGAGGGGCAGTGAGAGCAGTGGAGGGGCTGTGAGAAATATGGAAGGGAGGTGATACACATGGAGGGGCAGTGAGAGCAGTGGAGGGGCTGTGAAAAATATGGAGGGGCAGTGAGAGCGGTGGAGGGGCTATGAGAAATATGGAGGGGAGGTGATACACATGGAGGTGCAGTGAGGGCAGTGGAGGGGCTGTGAGAAATATGGAGGGCAGTGAGAGCAGTGGAGGGGCTTTGAGAAATATGGAAGGGAGGTGATACATGTGGAGGTGCAGTGAGAGCAGCGGAGGGCTGTGAGAGATATGGAGGGGTGGTGATGCATATGGAGGGCAGTGAGAGCAGTGGAGGGGCAGTGAGAGATATAGAGGGACAATGAGAGCAGTGGAGGGGCAGTAAGAGGCTGAGGCTGAGCCAGTGGTGGATCCAGGGGGGTGGGGATAAAATCAGGGTGATTGCCCCGCATAACACACACCCCATCTCCTTCAGGCAGTCAGATTTATGCCTTCTCAACTGTAAATGATTACACCAGATCAAGAACAAGGAATAAATTATGCATCAAGTGTCTTGTTAAAAAACCAACGGTAAAATACTATTAGCATATAAGACTACCTTAACTGCTGCAATCTAATAGTCTATATGGAACACCAACAGTATATTGTTGTTATTTTTCTTGCCACTAGAAGAATGGACAAGTAAGTTATGTGCCATTTTCCTGTTCACATTACTTTGTGTACAAAATCAGAAGTATGGTCATTTAATTTGTATTATGGTCTTGCAAAATGTGAACGTTTTCTAGAAAAAAACAACTATTTTACAATGAAAAATTAATATAAACATAACATACTTCCTATACCACACAAAGTATTGCTGTTTTTGTTTATATATATATAAAAAAATAATGTGTATGGTTTACAAACAAATATGATGTGTGTACCAGATACAGAAGATGCTTAGGGGTCTATCCATATAATTAATGTTGAGTCCCTGGGAGCATTATTTGTTTGACTTCCTTCTCAGAAACTTATTGTGAAGTTAATGTTATCCATGCAATGCAGGAGGCATCTACCGCAAGTAAGAACGGCCCTGTCAAATTGGGTGAATGGAAAGCTACCCCCTTGGCTATGAACACACAGACACATTTTGCCTCTGCACGGTAGTGGCTAGATCCTCTTCAGAGAATGAGAAATACCATCTTACAGGGGAAAAGACGTCACCATTTATTTCCTTTAGCAGCCTGGTGGCGAGCGTAGTGATCCAAAGCGCCCGAAGTATGGTGAACCAGCAAGCCATCAAGGGTACACTTTGGGTCCCATGTTCTGAACCTTGCTCCCCCCTCTCGTCACGGGTCAGATGGAATTTCTGACACTTCTCTAAACACGATCTAATCTCAACCGCCTCTGCACTGTAGACTCACCTGCCATTTCCTGAGTCCCATGCAGCTCACATAACTGCATCCCTGTGTGTATGTATATCTATATATATCTATATATGTATATGTATATGTATATGTATATCTATATATGTCATGGCTGGCACTCTGTCCATAATACTGCATAATTGCCCAGGTGCCCTTAGAGGGATGACAGGTAGTATAAACAGAAATACTGTGGCACTCTCGGGACTTACTAATGTAACAATATATTCTGGTGATGACCACTAATGTGTAAGTCAACATTTCAGTTTATTCAACTTCGAAAACTTTTGTCCCAACTGCTGGGAGGTATGTCATGCTCCTGTGAGTGGGTACTTCTTGTGTTCTAGACATGCTCCCAAAGTGGTGCAGCCATGCAAATAATATGTTGTGGCCACACCCAGAGCCGTCCCTAGGCATCAGAGCCGACCCTAGGCATAGGCAAACTAGGCATAGGCAAACTAGGCAAATGCCTAGGGCATTTGATATGCTTAGGGGCACAAGCAGCTTCTGCTGATTAAAATGATATGCAGCATGCCTATATTCTGTGTGTGACTGCGGCGGTATCTGTATACGAAATGCTACATTACAGTGTATTCCTGGAAATTACTGTAATGTAGCATTTCGTATGCAGATACAGCCACAGTTGCACACAAAATATAGGCATGCTGCATATCATTTTAATCAGCATAAGCTGCTTGTGCATCCTAGCCACATAGTAATGCAAATAAGATGCATTTTCATAAAAAAGACGCCCAATGTTAGCAGAGCTGCCAGCTGACTCATACCAGGCATCTCCTGCTGCATTGCATACTGATGCAAGATGTATAAGGTGACATCTGTATCCAAGCAGAGGCAGAGGTCACAGTGTTAGCGGACATGTGGTTGTTTGTGTGCGGGTGGGTTGGTTGTGCAGTAGTGTTCGGAATATGTGTAAGGGGCATTATATGTATATAAGGGCATTAATTAAGGTTGGTGTGTAAGGTGCATTATGTTTATAAGGACATTAATAATGTGTGTCATATGTGTAAGGGGCATTACTGTGTGATATTATGTGTATAAATGCATTACTAATGTGTGGTATTATGTGTATAAGGTGCTCTACTGTGTTGCGTAATGTATACAAAAGAGCACTACTGTGTGGTCTAATGTGAATAAAGAGCAATATGGTGTGGTATAATGTGAATAAAGCGCAATTCAGTGTTATGTAATGTAAGGGTCACTACTGTGAGGAGTAATGTTTATAAGGTACAGTGGTACTACTGTGTGATGTAACATGGATAAGGGACACTATTGCATGATAAAATGTGAATAAAGTTGCACTATCGTGTGGCCATGCCCCTTCCTAGCACAAACATGCCCCATTTTGAGCTGTGCGCTGAGTGTGCGCACTTTTCCTATTTAAAATATAGGGAGCAGGGTCACTAAAATGAGCCGGGGGGGGGGGGGGGGGGGGGGGGGTAGTCACGAGCCAAAATCTTGCCTAGGGCATCATATTGGTTAGGGCCAGCTCTGATAGGCATAGGCAAGCTAGGCACATGCCTAGGGGCACTATCAGCTTCTGCTAATTAAAATGATATGCGGCATGCCTATATTCTGTGTGTGACTGCGACTGTATCTGCATACAAAATACTATGTTATAGTGTATTCCTGGAAATCACTGTAACGTAGCATTTCGTATGCATATACATACCGCATATCATTTTAATCAGCAGAAGCTGCTTGTGCATCCTAGTCACATAGCAATGAAAATAAGACACATTTTCTGTAAAAAAAAGGCACCAATGTTAGCAGAGCTGGACGGGAGCTGCATGGCATATTGAGGCAAGCTGTATGAGGACACATCTGTATCCAAGCAGAGGCAAAGGTCACAGTGTTAGTGGCCGTGTGAATGGTGTGTGTGGGTAGGTTCATTTTGCAATAGTATTTGGCATATGTGTAAGGAGCATTATGCGTGTCATGTGTATAAATGCATTAATAATGTGCGGCATATGTGTAAGGGGTATTATGTGTGTCAATATGTGTTTAAGGGCATTAATAAAGGTTGTCATAATGTGTAAGGTGCATTATGTTTATAAGGACATTAATAATGTGTGGCATATGTGTAAGGGGCATTACTGTGTGGTATTGTATGTATAAAGGCATTACTAATGTGTGGCATTATGTGCATAAGGTGCTCTACTGTCTGGCGTAATGTATAGAAAAGGCACTACTGTGTGGTCTAATGTGAATAAAGAGCAATATGGTGTGGTGTAATGTGAATAAGGATCAATTCAGTGTGATGTAATGTGAATAAGGAACATTACTGTGAGGAGTAATGTGTGATGTAATGTGAAGAAGGGACACTACTACTGCATGATATAATGTGAATAAAGTTACACTACTGTGTGGTATAATCTGAATTGGGGGTACTATTGTGTGGCCATGCCCCTTCCCAAAAGAACACGCCCCTTTTTGGGCTGCATGCCGAATGTGCGAACTGTTCCTATTTAAAATATAGGGAGAAGGAGCACCAAAATGAGGACTACTATGACTGAGGGGTGATGGTGATGGGAAAGGGGTGAAGGGTCAGAGGCAGAACTAGCAGCGGTGCTAGGGGGCACCAGACAAAATCTTGCCTAGGGCATCATATTGATTAGGGCCTACTCTGGCCACACCCCCTGCAGGGGGGCCCAGGGAAGTTACTGTACCGGGGCCCAGGATTTATCTTGGCAGCCCTGCCTGAATGCTGTAAAAATATAAGGGTGCTGTTGTTAAAATAACATTACACTGGCCCTGTATGCTGTAAAAATTCAGGGGTGCAGTTGTTAAAAATTAAAAGAACACTGCTCCTGTATACTGTAAAATATATGTGTGCTGCTGTTAAAATAACATTACACTGGCCCTGTATGCTGTAAAAATTCAGGGGTGCAGTTGTTAAAAATGAAAAGCACACTGCTCCTGTATGCTGTAAAATATAAGGGTGCTGCTGTTAAAATAACATTACACTGGCCCTGTACGCTGTAAAAATTTAAGGCCATAGATTGTTAAAAAGTAAAAGCACACTAGTTCTGCATGCTGTACAAATATAGGGGTTCTGCTGTTAAAATAACATTACACTGGCCCTGTATGCTGTAAAAATTCAAGGGTGCAGTTGTTAAAAATGAAAAGCACACTGGTCCTGTATGCTGTAAAATATAGGGGTGCTGCTGTTAAAATAACATTACACTGGCCCTGTATGCTGTCAAAATTCAGGGGTGCAGTTGTTAAAAATTAAAAGCACACTGCTCCTGTATGCTGTAACATATATAGGATGCTGCTGTTCAAATAACATTACATTGGCCCTGTATGATGTAAAAATTCAGAGGTGCAGTTGTTAAAAATGAATAGCACACTGCTCCTGTATGCTGTAAAATATAAGGGTGCTGCTGTTAAAATAACATTACACTGGCCCTGTATTCTATAAAAATGTAAGGGCACAGTTGTTAAAAATTAAAAGCCCACTAGTTCTGTATGCTGTAAAAATATAGGAGTGCTGCTGTTTAAAATAACATCACACTGGCCCTGTATGCTGTAAAAATTCTAGAATGCAGTTGTTAAAAACTAAAAGCACACTGGTCCTGTATGCTGTAAAATATAGGTGTTCTGCTGTTAAAATAACATTACACTGGCTGTAAAAATTCAGGGGTACAGTTTTAAAAAGTAAAAATGCACTGGTCCTGTATGCTGTAAAAATATAGTTTTGCTGCTGTTAAAATAATATTACATTGGCCGTGTATGCTATAAAAATTCAGGGGAGCCGTAAAATCAATGTACACTGGCCCTGTCTTGTATGCTGTAAAAATTCTGGGGTGCAGTGAGAATCAATGTACACTGGCCTTTTATGCTGTAAAAATCATGGGTGCAGTGAAAATCAATGTACACTGGCCCTGTCTTGTATACTGTAATAATTCTAGGGTGCAGTGAAAATCAATGTACACTGGCCCTGTCTTGTATGCTGTAATAATTCTAGGGTGCTGTGAAAATCAATGAACACTGGCCCTGTCTTGTATGCTGTAAAAATTCAGAGGTGCAGTTGTTAAAATAAAAGAGTGCACTGGTCCTGTATGCTGTAAAAATACAGGGGTGCAGTGAAAATAAATGTACACTGGCCTTATCTTGTATGCTGTAAAACTACAGGGTTGTTGTGAAAATACTGGGGTGCTGGTACTGTCCGTGGTTACGATGTCTAGACCTGACCTTCACAACATTGTATGGGAAGAGGAGGCTCCTACTACCATTTGCATGCCCCCTGAATGTGCAGGGAGGAGCACCACCAGTCCAGTTGCTGATATTGAGATTGAGAATGTGACTGTAGAAGTACACCAGGATGAGGAGGATATGGGTGTAGCTGGCGCTGCGGAGGAAGTTGAAGATGAGGATTCTGATGGTGATGTGGTTTGTATGAATAAGGCACCAGTGGAGACAGTTGTTGCCCATGGGATGAAAAAGCCCATTGTCATGCCTGGGCAAAATACCAAAAAAGCCACCTCTTCGGAGTGGAATTATTTCTCCAAAAAAATCTGGACAACAGGTTTCAAGCAATCTGTTGCCTTTGTCAATCCATAATAAGTAGGAGTAAGGATGTTAACCACCTAGGAACATCCTCCCTTATACATCACCTGCAGCGCATTCATCATAAGTCATTGTCAAGTTCAGAAACTTTGGGTAATAGCGTCAGCATTCCACTGACACCTACTGTAAATTATGCGGTTTGTTTGTTTGAATAGTATTTCTCTGTGAGGATGTAAACATTGAAGGGGGGGGGGGGGAATCTGAGGATGAGGACGACATCATGCCACTGTAGAGCCAGTTCGTGCAAGGAGAGATTCATAGCTTATTTTTTTGTGTGGGCCCAAACAAGCCAATCATTTCAGCCACAGTCATGTGGCAGACCCTGTCACTGAAATGATTGGTTTGTTAAAGTGTGCATGTCCTGTTTATACAACATAAGGGTGGGTTGGTGGGTGGGAGGACCCAGGGACAATTCCATCTTGCACGTCTTTTATTTGCCACATCATTGCAGGGGTTCTGCCCTACATGGGGTGCCGTGCCTCTTCCCTATCAGTCCAGAGGTGCTGCCCCACTGCATTTTAAGTCCAGGGGTGCTGTTGCCTGTCTGCTGTGCTGTGTAATTCTCCAGGGGTGCTGACTATGCTGTATAAGTCCGGGGTGCTGACGTATAATTCTAGGGGGGCTGCTGTACTTGATCCTAGGTTTAAATTAAAGTTTAGAGCAGACATGAAACAAGCTTCAACATCACAAACAGATTTGTGAAAACTAGCAGCAAAGGTGGAAATGGAAATTGCCGAAGTGTTAAATAAAGTGGGGAGAAACCACATTTGTGGCCAAAGTCAGTGTGACTCAGAAGAAACTGAATCATAATCGAGTGCAACTGCTGGAGAGATAAAAGTTATATTTTCTGCCGGAGCATTAGAGAGAGGTTCTTCTCAATTATTTCATGTTAGGGACTCACTCAAATGAATAGCTCCAGTTAGTCAACCTTATTTTTGATTTATTATTGATATTCCACATTTTGGGATTCTTCTTCTTCTTTTTTTCCTAAGGGCTGAGTAGGGTTTTCACAAGACCTTGCGGTGTTAGAATAACAGAGTTTCAGTGATTTTGCATTGCAACAGCTTTCCATTGCACTGCAGCACTAGATGGGCCAGGAGCTCCTGTGAGGCATAAACAGTTACTGAATAAGGGCCCAGTATAGAGTCTCATGGTGGCTTACAGTCAGGAAGATGTCTGGCTTGCCAGGCTGAGGCATGCTGTGGGCACAGAGGTTAGCATTGCTTCCTCCCACAGTCCTACTTATAGTCTGAAATTAGTTTGGACTATAGAGTACTTCACCGAACCCACCCTAACTCAACTTGCCACATCTGGGGCAGCTGTGGGGGCTGCTAAAAGATCTAAGGGACTGCTTTATTTTTATTTAAAAATAAAATTTGAATAAAATAAACAAGACACACAGATATGCTCACATGCGTGTAACTGGGGCACACAGGTATGCTCACATGCGTGTAACTGGGAACTGTGAAAAACACATTTAAGGCATCTGCCACAAAATATGTAAATAAAAATGCAATAAAAAAATGGAAAAAAAAGAAACCCACGAGATTTTAACAAAATAAGTATCCAATCTTGATCCTGTGGTATACCCCAGTTTATTTGCATTCCAGCACTGTTATCTTAATCCCTGAAAATGGAGAAGGGAGTACAATTTTGGAAGCTTTGGCCCCTAGTTTTTCAGTTTGTACAGTAATGTGTAATTAATAATTATATATTTGCTTGAAGTCCCTTCTGTTCCACACCAAAATAGGAGTGGAGGTGAAAGCTTGTGTGTTGTTCCTGATTGCATGTGCCTCTCTAATTTTTAATCATCTTCTTGACACTGGGCCTAATGCAGACCCGATCACTAGGCTGCGTTTTCGTAGAGCAGGCGTTCAGGTCTAAACTGCGCATGTGTATGCACTGCAATGCGCAGGCGCGTCACATGGGTACAAAGCAGATCGCCGCTCAGCAATGGGTTTGTGTGAAGAATCCATTTGCACAGGCGTTCACAAGGAGAATGACGGGAATAAGCCGTTTGTGGGTGTCAACTGACCATTTTCTGGGAGTGGTTGGAAAAATGCAGGCGTGTCCATGCGTTTGCAGTGAGGGTTCCTGGTGTCAATTCATCAAATATGGAGGTGGTATGTTTGTAGCTAGCTATGATTCGGAGAACTGGGCAAGCTTTTTCCAGGGGGACCACCTGTTGCTAAAATGATGGGTTTATTAAACTGTGCATGTCCTATTTAAACAACATAAGGGTGGGTGGGAGCACCCAAGACAATAACATCTTGCACCTCTTTTTTTTCCTTTGCATTATGTGCTCTTTGGGGCATAGTTTTTAAAACTACCTTCCTGTCTGCCACTCAAGTGCCACTCCTAGATGGGCCAGGTGTTTGTGCCGCACACATGTGTCGCTTAGCTTAGTCATCCAGCGACCTCGGTGCACCTCTTTTTTTTCTTTGCATTATGTGCTCTTTGGGGCTTATTTTTTAAAACTGCCATCCTGTCTGTCACTGCAGTGTCACTTCTAGATGGGCCACGTGTTTGTGCCGCCCACTTGTGTCGCTTAGCTTAGTCATCCAGCTACCTCGGTGCCACGTTTTGGCCTAAAAACAATATTGTGAGGTGTGAGGTGTTCAGAATAGACTGGAAAGGAGTGGAAATTAATGTTATTGAGGTTAATAATACCGTAGGAGCAAAATTACCCTCAAATTCTGTGATTTTAGCTGTTTTCATGTTTTATTCAAAAATCATCCAGATCCAAAACCAAAACCCGAAAGAGTGTTTTTGGCAAAATCACTCCACATCCAAAACACAAGCAGGGATTCACAAAACCTGAAAAGTGTCCGCAGTACATCCCTAGTAATTATTTGGATTTTTTGTTTAATTTCTTTTAAGAGCTTCCAGTACTTTCCTTGCCCACCAACAGCTTTCTATTAAATGCTGCTAAGGAAGTAGTCACTTTTGTAGGGTCCTGGAAGGTCTTTCCACTTTTTCATGCACTTCTCTCAGGTCGCATTTTGTAGAAAAATGTGCACACTCTTACCACGACCACCGCAAATTAGCATTTCTAATTGGATCTTGGCAATTCTGAGGTATGTACAACACATTTGCAGATTTGTACCTAATTGGATCGAGCCCAATGTGTCCACTTTTGCTTTTCCTTGGTGCAAGCTGATTCCCTGCCTTCTGGTTTGGATGCTTCAGCTTCCTGCTCCTTCTCACTCTCCCTAGCCCATCTCCTTTTAGACAACTCACAGAACATAATCTTTAAAGACAAAACAAACATTTGCAAACACATACCACTCACATACAATTAAAACAATATTGACCAAAAAAAAAGCACAGTACTGTAAAGATTTCACAGACAGATAAAAAACAAGACAAAACAATCAATGAGCCTGATTCTATGGTGGGAGTGAAGCAGAAAAGTAATATCCCTTGTCCACCAAAAACTGGGTCCTCCCCAGGTATCTGAACATGGTTTCAAGCCGTGTCACAGACATGTCACAGTTGCTTGAACCCCTCTTCACCCCGCAGGCAGGTTACTGATTAGACTTACTCCTGCTAGCGCTTGGAGATGATGTCATCTCCAAGCATCGGTGAGCTGGCTCTCCATAGACTTTTTGAGTGATTTACCTGTTTACACCGCAGGTTACTCTGGTGTTTCCCAGGTCTGACCCTGGTAGCTACCAGGTTTGGATTCCCAGGTAACTGGACTCGGGTTGTTTTTCATATTTCTTATATTTGTATACCAGGTCACGACCTGGGTAGACCTGGCAATAATCAAGGTTATTGTAGCAGTGGAAAAGGGGTATAACAGTGCGCATTGGTATAACCATACTGCACTGCAGGTGTTGCAGATGGAACATGTAAGGAGAGCTTTAGATGTGAGAAGGGTGTGTCCAAACTTAAATGGAAATTGCAGCGTGAAAATAAAGCTGGTTTGCATTGCAGCTACATGCAAAAGCAGACAGTATTTATCCTGCATACAGAAATAATAAATGCATTAGCACCCCTTGCATAGCAACATGAATTTGACATTTGCAAAGTTACGGTACTGTACTTGCTCTTTTTTATACAGTGCTCTGGCACGGACTTTTTTTAAGAGGCGCATCCAAACAAACGTATATAATCACAGCACCATTGAACCATTGAATCTTGGGGGTAATTCAGACCTGATCGTAGCAGCGAATTTATTAGCAAATGTTGGCAAAATCATGTGCACTGCGAGTGGGGGGAGGGGGGGTTAGAAATAACATGTGCAAAGAGTTACATTAAGGTGGGGTGTGTTCAAACTAAAATCTAAATTGCAGTGCAAAAATAAAGCAGCCAGCATTTACTCTGGACAGAAACAAAATAACCCACCCAAATCTAACTCTCTCTGCACATGTTATATCTGCACAGTGCACAGTGCATATGGGGTGTCATTCCGAGTTGTTCGCTCGTTATTTTTTTCTCGCAACGGAGCGATTAGTCGCGAATGCGCATGCGCAATGTCCGCAGTGCGACTGCGCCAAGTAAATTTGCTATGCAGTTAGGAATTTTACTCACGGCATTACAAGGTTTTTTCTTCGTTCTGGTGATCGTAATGTGATTGACAGGAAGTGGGTGTTTCTGGGCGGAAACTGGCCGTTTTATGGGAGTGTGTGAAAAAACGCTACCGTTTCTGGGAAAAACGCGGGAGTGGCTGGAGAAACGGAGGAGTGTCTGGGCGAACGCTGGGTGTGTTTGTGACGTCAAACCAGGAACGACAAGCACTGAACTGATCGCACCGGCAGAGTAAGTCTCGAGCTACTCAGAAACTGCACAGAGAAGTATTTTCGCAATATTGCGAATCTTTCGTTCGCAATTTTGATAAGCTAAGATTCACTCCCAGTAGGTGGCGGCTTAGCGTGTGCAAAGCTGCTAAAAGCAGCTTGCGAGCGAACAACTCAGAATGACCCCCATGGTTTCACCCAACTGCTAACAAATTTGCTGCTACGATCAGGTCTGATCAGGTCTGAATTACTCCCCTTCTTGGTTCAGTGGTGCTCGATTATATATGTTTGTTTGTATGTATGTGCCTCTTGAAATAGGTCCGTGCCAGGAACGAAACATTGGGGAGGAATCTTATGGATACATAAGCAATAAAGTATTTGTTTTATACCTCCGGATTAACAAACCCTGGTGAGTGCCCCTGTATGGTTCTCTCTCTCTCTCTCTCATATATATATATACTATAGCAGTCTTAGAATATTTTTATAAATATATTTAATATACGTCTACGTAACATGTAGAGCAGGCATGTCCAAACTGCGGCCCTCCAGCTGTTGTAAAACTACATATCCCAGCATGCCCAAACACAGTTTTGCTGTCAGATAATGCTAAAACTGTGTCAGGGCATGTTGGGATGTGTAGTTTCTCAACAGCTGGAGGGCCACAGTTTGGACATGCCTGATGTAGAGGGATCCACCTGCTGGTACCTTTTGTGTTGAGCGCTCCATATAGTCGCTGTATTGGAGTGGAGTGCCTTACATTCTCTCATCTACCTCCACCTATATGGTTAATATTGAGCTTTAAATAGATTTTATTTGTTTAAAATACTAGATAACTATGATATATAGGTGTTTTGTCTACATGCAGCAATGACATTGGCTAGGCTGAGATTTATGGCATTGATGGTTTATTATAACTATATAGTGGAACGCAGCCCGCTGTACGTGTGATGCGCGTCCGGCACTTCCGGGTTTGCGTTCCACGAGGATGACAGGATGTGTCTCATTAGCTGGTGAAGTGTAATAGAAGCACTTCCGGGTGCTTCCGGGTGTATATACTGTGCTTTTGCGTCTTCAACATTGGGTGAAATATACTGCAGCATTATTTGTAGATGCACTGTATAGTGCATCTGGTGAGTTGGTGGGTATGTATTATATGCATCTGTGAACGTTTAGCTTGTGTCTTACGTTGTTGTTATTTGTAGTGAGCCGGTGGAACGCATATGATGCACTTCCGGTATTTCCGGGTGTGCACTGTGCCTCCCCGGCTGATGGTGGTTAGGAACAGGTGTGTATAATTGAACCTGCTGATATGTATGGTGTAACAGACCTTTGTGTTAGTGTTATCTTGTGATATACTTTATGCAGTGTTGGGGCGCCAGCATTGTCAGGTGTGGTCATTGATTACTGATGATTGTCTAATTAATGTTTGCTGTGTTGCTATATAAGGGGACCCGGTAGGCATAGTCAGTATGCTGTTAGCTGGCATGCTGACTGGATGTCTGCGGTGACTGTCTTGAAAAAGACCTTATAGGTCGAAACGTCGACTATTTATTGATGACTGCGATGAACTAATAAAAGCCTTTTAATTTATTGGACTGGTGAGTGCCCTCTTTTGAGATCTCTTTGGTCTCGGATACCTGGTATATGTGAAACTCTCTTTGGGGTTTTTTGAGGAGCACCCATATATATGGATTTTTCTGATGTGAGTGCGGACTTTCAAATAAATTATATATATATATATATATATATATATATATCTCTCCATATATTATAATGGCACTCACTGTCCTGATCTCATCCACCGGGGTGCCTTCCTCCACTAGTAAAACACAATACCGGCTCTCTGGGATGGATTGCTGCTCCACTCCTCCATGCAATAAGAACCTGGCGGCACTCCACGGATTTTAGAAAGCATGTAAACGTGTATTCAAAGCATTCAAATAACAGGTGCAGGCATAGTTACAGACACCAACTTTTCAACGCCTCTAAGGCGTTTTTGTCAAGGTGCTATGCTGTGTAGAAATAACAAAGACCAAAAAACATCATATAAAAACGTTTCTTACCTTATAAAAGTTTGTGATTAAGACCAGCCTCCTCTCCACGCCGACGTCCTCCTGGGACCGGGAGCAGTGGGCCGCGGCACTTCCGGTAGCGGCAGTTGGCGTGATGACGTCTCTCACTGCGGCCTCTCCGATTGTCACACTGCCGCCAGCTCCCTGTTGCCAGGGACACCGTCACTATGGAAACAGGGGGCAGAAGACACTATACTACATGTGCATTTCAACGATTTATACATAGAAGCTGTGACACTCCGTGAAGTGCTAGACAATATCTAAAAGTGTAAAAGTGTGTCAACGGACCCAGAAACCCCCTGCTTCAAAGGCAAAACTTCTTACAAGAGAGGCCCTAACCTAAAGGATCTGGTGGTCAAACTAGATGTTACTAAGAAACCAGAAGCGATTCACAAAAAGGGCTGCTTTAAGTGCTTGAAGTGTGAGACCTGTAACTTTTTGGCCCCGGGATCTACGTTTAAACATCCTCGTACCAATAGAGAATTTGATATTAGACATTTTGTCAGGATACATCTTCCTACGTAATATATGCCATTGTATGGCCTTGTGGATTGATCTATGTGGGCCAGACCACAAGGACGTTCCGGGCGAGAATGGCCTTACATAGATCGGCCATCAGAGGTACGTTGGAAGGAAAGGCGAAAGACCAGCCGGTGACTAGACACTTCAAGGCAGCCAATCATCATTTGGGCCAACTCAGATATACCATTATTGAGTTGACCATGTGCCCAAAATGAGTAGAGGGGGAGACAGAGCTAAGATCTTGTCGCAGAAAGAAACCAAATGGATTTATCTATTGGATGCTTTAACTCCCAATGGACTTAATGAGCAGATCCAGTGGAATGTTTATCTGTAGCCATCCACTTAGGTCCAGCCCCATCTGGTTTCAGGCCTCTATATACTCACTAAGACCTACAATAGGTTACAATTAGGTTAAAAGTACTATAAATACTGTAGGTGGCGTTAGTGGCCATTGGCTTTATGAGCAATCTATTCAGCTCTAAATCTTACCCCTTATTCTTCTAATACCTTTATAGATCTTGGTAAGGAAGTTGTCTACCTATTGGTTAAATACATTTAATAGAGGTACAGTAGGAGCAGGGTTTAGCCGCATTGTATCTATTAGGCTGTGGATCTAACTTAAATATCTACAGTAATTAGTATATTAATTCCTAGCTGTGTCCTCTTAAGAATCAGCGCTATATTTAAACAATATGTTTCCAGAATTGTTTTTAATTGCATGTGGTAAAGGTATGTGTTACACTCTTTTACACTTTTAAATATTGTCTAGCACTTCACGGAGCGTCACAGCTTCTATGTATAAATCGTTGAAATGCACATGTAGTATAGTGTCTTCCGCCCCCTGTTTCCATAGTGACGGCGACCCTGGCAACAGGGAGCTGGTGGCAGTGTGACAATCGGAGAGGCCGCAGTGAGAGACATCATTACGCCCACTGCCGCTACCGGAAGTGCCGCGGTCCATGGCTCCCGGTCCCAGGAGGACGCCGGCATGGAGGAGGCTGGTCTTAATCACAACCCTTAATAAGGTAAGAAACGTTTTTATATGATGTTTTTTGGTCTTTGTTATTTCTACACAGCATAGAACCTTGACAAAAACACTTTAGAGGTGTTGAAACGTTGGTGTTTGTAACTATGCCTGCACCTGTTTTTTTAATGCTTTGAATACATGTTTACATGCTTTCTAAAATCCATGGAGTGCCGCCTGGTTCTTATTGCATGGAGGAGTAGAGTAGCAATCCATCCCAGAGAGCCAGTATTGCGTTGTACTAGTGGCGGAAGGCACCCTGGTGGATGAGATCAGGACAGTGAGTGCCATTATAATATATGGAGATATATATATATTTTATAATAAAACTGACAACTTTTTTACTTCAGCAAAAACCTGCGTGAGTGCCGCCTTTATTCCCCACATGTATCCATGAGGTAACCCCTCTGGGAAGGCACCGCAGTATCTTCACCTCGCGTAAAGAGTGCCGGGACTGTCTGTCTATATATATATATGTATATATATATATATACAGCACAGTACAAAAGTTTTAGGCAGGTATGGAAAAAATGCTGAAACGTAATATTGCTTTCAAAAATAGGAGTATTAATAATTTATTTTTATTAATTAACAAGATGTAAAGTGAATGAACAGAAGAGAAATATAAGTCAAATCAATATTTGGTGTGACCATTCATTGCCTTTATAAAGGCATCAATTCTTCTAGATACACTTGCACACAGTTTTTAAAGGAACTCGCAGGGAGGTTGTTCCAAACATCTTGGAGAACTAACCACAGATCTTCTATGGGTGTAGGCTTGCTCAAATCCTTCGGTCTCTTCACATAATCCAAGACAGACTCGATGACGTTGAGATTGGGGCTCTGTGGGGGCCAAATCATCACTTCCAGGACTCTTTGTTCTTCTTTATGCTGAAGATAGCTTTTAATGACATTGGCTGTATGTTTGGGGTTGTTGTCCTGCTGCAGTATAAATTTGGAGCCAATCAGACGCCTCACTAATAGTATTGCAATATGAATAAGTACCTGTCTATATTTCTCAGCATTGGAGTACAAAGAAATGGGCAACATTAAGGACTGTAGACACAGTGGTCGGCCAAGGAAACTGTACATCAGATGAAAGACACATCATCCTTTGAAATCAGAAGATGTCCAGCAGTGCCATCAGCTTAGAACTGGCAGAAACCAGTGGGACCCAGGTACACCCATCTACTGTTCGGAAAAGTCTGGCCAGAAGTAGTCTTCATGGAAGAATTGCGGCCAAAAGCCATATCTTTGGCATGGAAACAAGTCCAAGTGACTCAACTATGCCCGAAACATACCTGTAGGAACTGGGGTTAAGAAAAATGGCAGCACATGCTCTGGACTGATGAGTCAAAATTTGAAACATTTGCCTGTAGAAGGCAGTTTCCAGTAGGGAAGGAGAGCAGTACAATAATGAGTGTCTGCAGGCAACAGGATTGTGTCCTCAATGCTGAGAAATACAGGCAGGTACTTATCGATCATGCAATACCATCAGGGAGGCATCTGATTGGCTGCAATTTACCAATTTACCAGAGCACTAAATGGTTTTGTGTTGTAAAAATGTATCAGAAAATGTTAAATCGTATTCATGAAGCCCAACCAGTTACATATAAAATATAGATTAATTACTTTCCTATTCTAAAAAGTTATTAAAACTGTAACATTCTATAATATGTAGAAATAATAAATTGTATCCATACAAAGACACTATCAATCATTTCCCATGATGTTTAGATTACAGTATATAATAGAAAAATTTGTGTTTATATTTTTGTTACTGCATTGAATGGTATTAATTTGTTATATGTAAAGAACTGTAATAATCTTGTAAAGCACTTACTTGAGTTGTTTTTATGTGAGATATAATACAACACAGTACTTCATTCACACTAAAGCATGGAATTTATAAAAGGGCTCATCCCTGTGGATATTAAGTAGGTTCAGCATTACAGCCAGTTCCTCTCTTGAGACTCTGAACAATAAATTAGGTTGTTCTTTTTGGCTTGCAGTAGAGAAGGTGTGAACTTTTCGGTACTGTATCCC